>NC_058090.1:31026177-31358468 GCF_014858855.1 Bufo gargarizans
CTACAATCGGTATATGGGAGGAGTTGATCTCTCAGATCAAGTCCTCAAGCCATATAATGCCATGCACAAAACCCGGGCATGGTACAAAAAAGTTGCGGTCTACTTGGTACAGGTTGCCTTGTACAACTCTTTTGTGCTGTCCCCGAGCGCTGGCAGCACAGGGAAATACCTTCAGTTCTATGAGGCAGTCCTCAAGGACCTGATCTTTTCTGACCAGGAAAGAGCAGGCACTAAAACAAAAAAAACAAAATAGAAAATAAAAATATTATTTTGTAAAACAAAAAAAATTTGGTATCGCCGCATCCGTAAAAATCTGCTCTATAAAAATACCTCCTCACCTAACCCCTCAGATAAACACGGTAAAAAAAAAGGTAAAAAAAAGGTATTTTGTCACCTTACATCACAAATAGTGTAATAGCAAGCGATCAAAAAGTCATATGCCCTTCAAAATAGTGCCAATAAAACCGTCCTCTCATCCCGCAAAAAAATGAGCCCCTACCTAAGATAATCGGCTATTAAAGCATTATATAGTGTAAAACCTAAATAAATTTTAAAAATTAGGTATCGCCGCGTCCGTAAGAATATGCTGTATAGAAATACCCTATGACCTAACCCCTCAGATGAACACGGTCAATTTTTTTTTATAAAAACGGTGCCAAATCAGCAATTTTTTTTAGTAATCTTTCCATTTTAAACCGTTTTTTCCAGTAACAGGGTTAACAGCCAAAACAAAACTTAATATTTATTACCCTGATTCTGCAGTTTACAGAAACACCCAATATGTGGTCGTAAACTGCTGTATGACCAAACGTCAGTGCGCAGAAGGAAAGGAACGCCGTATGGTTTCTGGAAGGCAGATTTTGATGGCTTTTTTTGGGGGGGGCACCATGTCCCATTTGAAGAACCGCTGATGCACCCCTAGAGTAGAAACTCCATAATAGTGACCCCATCTAAGAAACTACACCCCTCAAGGTATTCAAAACAGATTTTACAAACTTTATTAACCCTTTAGGTGTTTCTCAACAGTTTATGGCAAAGGGAGATGAAATTTCTGAATTTCTATTTTTGGTAACCTTGCCTCACAAAAATGTAATATAGAGCAACCAAAAATCATATGTACCCTAAAAATAGTCCCAGCAAAATCTGCCTTCCAAAAACCACACGGCGCACCTTTTTCTCTATGCCCTACCGTGTGCCCGTATAGTAGTTTACGTCCACATATGAGGTGTTTCTTCAAACTACAGAATCGGGGCAATAAATGTTAAGTTTTGTTTGGCTGTTAACCCTTGCTTTGTTACTGGAAAAAATTGTTTAAAATGGAAAATTAACCCAAAATTTTTTAATTCTTAAATTTAATCTCCATTTGCTAATAACTCTTGTGGAACACCTAAAGGGTGAACAACGTTTGTAAAATCAGTTTTGAATACCTGGAGGGGTGTAGTTTCTAGAATAGGGTCATTTTTTGGTGGTTTCTATTATGTAAGCCTCACAAAGTGACTTCAGACCTGAACTGGTCCTTAAAAAGTGAGTTTTTGAACATTTCTGAAAAATTTCAAGATTTGCTTCTAAACTTCTAAGCCTTGTAACATCCCCAAAAAATAAAATGTCATTCCCAAAATGATCCAAACATGAAGTAGACATATGGGGAATGTAAAATAATAACTTTTTTTGGAGGTATTACTATGTATTATAGAAGTAGAAAAATTGAAACTTAAAAATTTGCAAATTTTTCAAAATTTTTGGTCAATTTGGTGTTTTTTTATAAATAAAAATGAATTTTTTTTACTCCATTTTACTAGTGTCATGGAGTACAATATGTGACAAAAAAAAACTATCTCAGAATGGCCTGGATAAGTCAAAGCATTTTAAATAGTTATCACTACTTAAAATGACACTGGTCAGATTTGTAAAAAAAATGGCCTGGTCTTTACGGTGAAAATGAGTTCGGTCCCTAAGGGGTTAAATGAACAACTTTATTTTACCTGCGTTTGCATATGGTCTGGTTTCCTGGCTCTCATGACAGTGACTCAAATTTTAAGTTCTCAGCAGCGGTGTTACTTTAGTAGGTCACTGACTGACCGCTGATTTCAGCATGTCTGTCACTACTTTATTGTAAAGTAATTCACGGCACTCAGGATTAATGTGAATAAAGTAAACGTTTTTTTATTTGAAATGCCACTGGTGGTTGTCAGTTATATAGGCCAACGTTTCGGTCCTCCCGGACCTTGTTCACGGCCTGTTAATCATAATGACACCAAATCAATATATGACAAAAATTACATAAACAGAAACACAACCATATAAAGGCAAATCTATAGATATATACATATATACACAGTATACTATATTACAGTCTGCATGTATAGAAAGGATGTGACAGGTTTTCTTTAACAGACAAATAATCCTAAATTTTTTATGAAATGTGTAGAATGTTTTTTTTTTTTAATTTGTGATAAAATCTATCATAAGTAAATGCATCGGAGGGTTTATTTAAAGCATCCATAAACACTCCTGTGTGCAGTAGCTGCATATCTAATGCCGATAATAGTATTAGATCCTGTCTGGATTAAAAAAGGAAACCAGAGGGTGAATAAGGCCGTAAACCGAAAAATAACAAAGTTCTCACTCCTGTGCCTAGTCACCTAAATGATCAGGCTGTGTGGAAATAAACAAATCTTTCATGATCACATCTGAAAAGTATTTTTGAATTCTCTATGGTGCTATCGTGATTTAGGATTTTGTCTTGGTTCTGGGATGGTTGGCATAAGCAGTTAATTCATCGTGTCCTGAGAGAAAAAAATACTTAGTTCCGCCTTTTGTGACGATTTCATCTTCACAGCTGTTGCTTCCTGATAATATAATCTCATAAACATAATGCACTGTGACTTGTGTAGTCGTATGGGGAAGAAAAATCAACAGCAACAAAATAACTCAAACTAGAATCCACAAAATAATCAATTAGATCTTCATTTCTGTGTAGAAGTCTTCTCTTTGTCAAAAGTTTTTTTTCCAGTAAAAAAGTAAGTAGGGTTTTCTGTGTGTGTGTATGATATTTATTAACTTATTTTATGCTATGCTCCATCAGAATTCAGGAAAATCAACATTTTATAAGTTAAAGGGGAATTCTCATCTCAGACATTGATTGCATATTGCTAGGATATGCCATCAGTGTCAGATAGGTGCACCTCTAGGACCCACTCCTATCGCCAAAAAGGGCACCCAAAGCAAAGGAGAGCGAAGGAAAGCAGTGTGCTCACCTTTTCACCAGTATGAGACTTTTGAAAATAGCTGAGTGCGCTTATTTGGATGTTTTCTAACAACTAAAACATGCCGCGCATGTGCAGTGTGCTCTTCTTCACTTTGGGGCCCCCATTCTGGAGAAAGGAATAGGTCCTGCACCTATCTGACATTGATGACATATCGCTAGGATGAGGCAACCCCTTTAAAGAAACCTTGATTAGTATTTCTAGGTACTCTATAGTCTTATTATAAGGTCATTTGCTTCCCTTAGCCCATTGTCAGACATGAGTTAACCAGTTTCTGCATGTTAGACCAATGTGACATTCATATGCATTTGTTAAAGATATTATTTTTGCCTCTTTGTCTGACTGGGTCTCATTTTTCAAGAAGGCAATGGACATATGTTTGATCGTGTACATGGTTGAAATCTGAAAGAGTACCCTTAGGACACCAATTACAGGACATTAAACCAGTGGCAATTCTGCAGAAGATTAAATTTAGACTAGATTTAAAATGGGCCAGTTGACCAGTGGATGCTAGGGAATGGACTCTAAACCATTGGACTATTATTCGCTTATTTACATTTCTTATCAAAAGGCTTCATATAGATAATATAATTCAAAACACATACAATGAACATGATCAAATTGAGTGGCATACTGGTGCATATGCACAGAGGACCGTGCCTATGAGGGCTTATAATATTCATGGGCTGAAGACACTATGTTAAGGTGGATGCTGCCCTGACGGCAATGTTTCGACAATAGTTATTGTAGGTTGTAGGCTTTCCTTTGTAGGTTTCGAAGGTAGGGGACAGTCTGATTGTTTTGGGGTATCAGGTTCCACAGTATGGGAGATGCACTTGGCAATGATTGTGTGAGAAACAGACAGGATAGAAACAATTAAAGGAGGTCTTGGGAGGATTGCAGTTTGTGTGGGGAGGTATCATGAGATTAGATCAAAGATGTATGGAGGAGACAGGTTGTAGACAGTCTAGTATGTTGTTACTATTTTGAACTGCATTTGCTGGATAATAGTTATCCAGTGAATGGTTTGGCAGAGGGGGAGGTGGAGGAAAAATGATGAGAGAAGTGAATTAACCAGGCAACTGAATTGAGGATGGATTGGAGGGGTGCAATAGTGTTAGATGGGAGGCCACAGAGAAGCATGCTGACATAGTGTAGACAGAAGACAATAAGGGCATACACTAGCATTTTTGTAGACTTTTGATTCCAGAAAGAACTGATGTGAGAAATGTTTTTGAGTTGATAAAGGGTTGTATTTATGGTATGAAGGAAAGGGTGGGGAAACAAATGGTATCCCAAGGCATTGAACTATGATTTATAGGTCTGGTGGGGGCCTTTATTTGAGAGCTTTGTACTGGGTTAAACAGATCGTTCTAGGTGTACTGTAGGGTTGTCAGTTGCCAATTCCAATGACTCACCAAAATAAGGGTTATCTGATCCAACCCATCTTTTTTAACATTGGTAGTCCTCATCAGAATTCACCTGTGTATGGTAAAATGTTATATCACTTAGGAATGTATTTTAGTCCTCCTGATTGTTGAGAATGCAGACTTATTGTATTAGTGGAGAATCTTTTGTCAGACAGTAAAACAGCGGATCATGGCTTTTTAACTCTCACAGTCCTTTATGTTTTAAAGGGGTCTTCAGAGATTTAGATATTGATGACCTATCCTCAGGATAGGCCATCAGTATCAGACTGGCTGGGGTCTGATTACCGATACCCACAGTGATTAGCAGTTTTTTTGTGGCAAAAGCGTTTAGTGGCCTATTTCAGTACAAAAATAAAAATATATATTCTCAGTTCACTTCTGCAGTTATATGTGTTAAAAGCGTTTAGTGGCCTATTTCAGTGCAAAAAGAAAAATATATACGCACTTCACTGTTGCAGTTATTTGGTTGAAAGCATTTAGTGGCCTATTTTAGTACAGAAAGAAAAATATATACTCATTTCACTTCTGCAGCTATATGTAGTGAAAGCGTTTAGTGGCCTTTTTCAGTGCAAAAAGAAAAATATATATACGCACTTCACTGTTGCAGTTATTGTTGGCAAAAGCGTTTAGTGGCCTATTTCAGTACAAAAATTCAATTATATTGTCAGTTCACTTCTGCAGTTATATGTATTGAAAGCATTTAGTGGCCTATTTCAGTACAAAAAGAAAAATATATACGCACTTCACGGTTATAGTTATGTTTGGTGAAAGCGTTTAGTGGCCTATTTCGTTGAAAAGCCTGTTGTGTGAAAGTAGAACAAAATGTTGGCCTAATTGACATTCTGCGCTGCTGTGATATATTCTGAAGCCCTGTTATCAGTGTATTACTGGCAAAATAAAAATTTGTTATATGAAACTGGCTTTTTTTCGTCAGATTTATGGGTGATTATACGCCTCCTATTGCGGTATGGACAAAATTACTTAGTGGTGAAATTCTTTATGTGACACAGACTTGATGAACTTCGCGACTCTTCTGGGCTCCAAGCAGTCTTGAAGCTTTGTCTTCTCATTGTCTGTAGCTACTAGAGGTCTGTTCATGCCAGGCAGGTTCCCCCAGAAGTATCTGGCTGCAACGTCATTGAATAAACAGAAGTCTGGCCTATTCTCTCCTGTCTTAGGCAACACTATATATATATATATATATATATATTATTTTTTTTAACAAATCCTTTTTATTGACAAGATTTTCTAATCTGTGTACAATAAGCATATGCTAATATCCTTATACAGAAAAATATATATATTTGATGTACTTTTGCGTATTGTCATTTTTGGATATAATATATTATATAACATATATGAATAAACCCCTATACCAAATTCCTCCCCCCAGAATCTATCTAGACATTGACACTTCCATATCATGTAGATCAAATCAGCTGGTTCCATAGAACATGTGTCTGTTCTGACCCCAGTGTATTTTAGAAATATTGGTGTTTTATATACTCTATGAATGATGAAAAGTTGGGACAGCTTTCCCTGCTCACTCAGTGAAGTCAACGGAATTGCCTCTAAAATATCCTCCCATTGCCCCTGCGGCATCTCCCCCACATATTCCTCCCACTTTTTCATTCAAGTCAATGGATGAGAGATTAAGAATTTATCTAGTAACAATGTATAAAGCATAGATATCTTTTCTTCTCCTGTAAGGATTAATTATTGGACCGTATCTAGTTTAGCAATGATAACACCTTTTTTCCTCATGGTGTCATACGCATGGTGTAACTGTAAATATTGGTAAAAACTCATTCGAGGAATTTGGAATTTCTCCTGTATATCCGTAAATTAGTTAAATACCCCACCTTCTACTAAATCCCTTTCAATCCCTTTATTTTCCCAACCCTGAAGGCCCAACAGAGAAATAAATTCCGGAAGATGAGAGTTATTCCAAATCGGGGCTATCTCACTAACGCCCATCACTCCTTCCAGCTGCCTGACCTTCTTCCATACTCTTCTAATAAGGCCTATCAGAGGGAAATTATCATCAAGCGTATGCATTCCCTCTCCTTCCAGTAAACACATTAAATATCTCCTCCCAATTTTTTTGCTGTAGAATCCAACTAGTCTTGTCTACCAGTGAATAGTCTTTCCATAAGTTCTCTAAATATAGAGTTCATTTTATGAAATCTGTCCCAAGGTAACCAAATCGGGGTGTTGTGGAGCACATATAAAAGTTGTGGCATCAACACAATCTTAAGGAGATTTACCCTGCCCACTATGGAGAGAAATAGCTTACTCCATGCTTTAGCCTTTTTTCTAAACTTCACTAGCAAGGGGGATAGGTTTAACTCTTCAAAGTCTTAAATCCTGAATTCCTGGATATTTAACATTATTAACACAGGGGATATTATGAGCAATGGCCACCTCAGATATTGCCTGACCATCAATTGGCATCAACGCTGATTTTTGCCAATTAATAGTGAGGCCCGCCAAACTGCCAAACTTGTTCATCAGAGACATAGCTGCCGATAGGGAAGATGTCGTATCCCCCAGAAAAAGAAGAGTGTCATCAGCGTATAGCGCAATTTTGTTATTTATCTGCCCGTATTGGAAACCCTTAATGTCTTGTGACTTACGCACTGCCGCCGCTAAAGGCTCAATAGCTCTAGCAAAGAGGAGGGGGGATAATGGACAACCCTGCCTATTTCCCTTAGCTAGCTGGATGTAGTTAGACATGCTACCAGTATTTAAAGTAAAATATTCTTTGAGGGATTCGGTCATATTTGTCAGGTCCTCAAGAATTTGTAACCAAATTGCATTGCACTTCCATAATTTTGGCCCCACTCTAGCCCTCCCTATGTCCAGCTGTACCTTTAGTATGGAATGGTCTGATATCGACCTGGGAAGATAATCGTAAGAATGGACAATCGGAAACATTCCATCGTTCACCAGTGCTAAATCTATTCGAGATAGAGTATTTCCGTTCTGTCAGGTGCCTCAATCTCCATACATCCATTAAACCCATCTCTGTCATAATGTTGTATAACGCTAGACTTCCCGGGGATCTACCAGATCCCTCCACTCTACATCTATCCATCTGGTCATCCGGTGTATAGTTGTAGTCTCCCACCAGCATCCAATTTGTAGATTCCTAAGTCTTCTCTTGACGTCCAGGAACTTTGTCCGCTTCTTCTGAACGTCTGTGGGATAGTCCGGAAAGATGGACATTTTTGCTCCATTGATGACCAAATCCACGTTGTCTCGTGACTTCCTCAGAATGGTATCCCTGTCTTTAAAGTGTAATATTTTGGCCAGGAAAGGTCTCGGTGGTCTACCAGGAGGCAATGGTCTTGTGGACACCCAATGGGCCCTTTCTACAGCATATAGTGAAGACAGTCCATTGTCCTGAAATAGCTGGTATTGCCATTTTTCTATATATTCTGTGACATTTGTCCCCTGTTTTTTCCGGGACCCCACTATTCTGATGTTATTATGGCGTGATCTATTTTCTAAGTCATCCGTTTTGGCAAACAGGGCCGCCACATCTCTAGCCACCGTCTTAGCCACCATCTTAAGAGGCCTAGCTTCACCTTCCATCTCTGATACCCTTTTTTTGAGCTCTGAAGTTCTTTCATTAACTTTATGCATGTCATGCCTGATCAGTGATATATCTTCTTGTAGGCTGCCCACTTGAAGTTTGAGGGCTTTTAGAGTACAATTGCAGCTAGCTACTGCTTTCATGATTTCTTTAAGGGTAGGTTCCTTTTCAGTATGTTTGTGAGAATTTTCTTTACCCTGAGCTTTTGCTTGGGACAAAGGTACCTGGCGGACGTTGGTATTCTCCCCCTCTTCATCTTTGGAGTGCTCCTCCTGTTCTGAGGAGGAATTTTCTCCTGCCCCAGCAGTTTGTGACCAGTCCTTTTCCCCTTCTGGCACCCTAGCATATTTGCTGAGGCGCGCTTCTGTGCTCCGACTCACCGCCTCATGTCTTTCGTCCTCCTCCTCTATTCCAGTACCATCTTGGTTGCCCTCGGTCCTGTCTTGGCACGTGTCACTCTTCCCCCGTTCGGCATGGCTTCCACCTCCACTATTTGTTCGAGGTGAATCCGCTACCTTTTGGGACTCTTTTAAAGTACTTCGCTTCCCCCAGTGGTCTTCAGAAACCGGGATACGACAGGATTCAGGCAGGAGCGATTTGAAGCGCATCCTACTCCATGCTGCGGTAGGCCACGCCCCAACACTTAATTTTTTAAATTACATTTATTAAATATTTTATATTAAATTGAACCAAAACTTGTGCCCTCCTCCTGATGCTGCTGCCACCTCTAGACTCTGTCATTGGGCAACTCTGTGGTCTCCTCATGCTGCTTCCACCTCACCACTATGTCATAGCGCCACTCTGTGGACTTCTCGTGCTGTTCCCACCCTCCCCACTTCATGACTGGGCCACTGTTTAGCTTTTTCAGCTTGGATGACATCATCATTTAGTCGACCCTTCTTCTGATCTGTCAGAAGGAAGGAAAAATGAGACGCACAACGGATACTCTATGTGTAGCAGCTGTAAGGCCTATATAGTCCCATCAGAATTGGCTTGTGATTTGGTAGCCAAAAGCAGGAGTGGGTACAGAAGACATGCAAATATTCAGTTCACTTGTCATCTCTGTTTTTGATCCACTCCGTTTTTTTTGGCATTAGCAATTCTAATGGATTACTGACCAAATGCTGACCGCATGGAGGCAAATGCTCAACTGTCAGGATCCGTATTTTGGGGGGTTATTGTTCTGATGGATCAGAGGAAGGGCAAAATAATCTGTGACGTCAAAACAAACTTACTGCTGACACCCTCTCCACTCTGTCAGGGGGGGCTCTACTTTTATGAGCGTTTAATAGAACAGGTTCTGTTTACATCTATGTGGAATCAGCTGATGACTGTGTGAAAGGAGTGCGCTTCTTCTTGACACTAACGTTGACCTGTTATTTGGTCCGTTTTGGCCCCGTGATTGCCCAAATAAGTGAAGTGTGCAGTGATTTTAAGAGCAACGCCTGTCATCTGCATGTCATATGGACTCACAGTGTTATTTCACTACCACAGCAGACTCCCTATGCGTGTTACCTCAAGGCACAGTGTTCTACACCACCATAAAGGCACTCAGCAGCCAGGAAATAGCTGTTTTTTAACGTAATTCACTGTGAATATATTTGGATCGAACCAAATTTTTCCTGAAAAATTCAGTGAACCAGCGAATTTAATTTTTGAAAAATTTGCTCATCTCTAGCTGCCACCACTTAAAGGGACACTGACAGGCCCAATAAGCATATTTAGCTATATATATATGACTGCACAGGTCTTCTAATGTGTATTAAAATCATATAAGTATACCCCCTGTCCACCTTATAAATACAGTAAACTCATGTTTTATAACCTGATAGAATCGTCTTCTTTCTGCCCAAGGGGCGGTGTTTCAACTTCACTTGCGCTCTGCCAGCCGTCCCCAACTGCCGTTTTGAAGCGCCGCCCAGCTCATCAATATTCACTTCGCTGTGCGGCTTCTGCTGTCCCAGATGTTCCGAGATCCCACAGCTTTCTACTGGGCATGCATGGGATCTCGGAACGTCGGGGACAGCAGATGCCGCCCAGCGAAGTGAATATTGATGAGCTGGGCGGCGCTTCAAAACGGCGGTTGGGGGCGGTTGGCTGGGCGCAAGTGAAGTTGAAACACCGCCCCTTGGGCAAAAAGAAGACTATTCTATCAGGTTATAAAACATGAGTTTACTGTATTTATAAGGTGGACAGGGTGTATACTTATATGATTTTAATACACATTAGAAGACCTGTGCAGTCATATATATATATAGCTAAATATGCTTATTGGGCCTGTCAGTGTCCCTTTAATAACAACCCACTTTCGACCAGCAAATCTAAATTAAAATATAAGGATGAGGCTATTGTCCTGAAATAAGTTCCCAAATGTTGCCTTAATGGTTACTATGAAGTCACACAGGATGCTCAGCTCCTTTCCTGCTACAGTTTTGTGATAAATAGCTGCCTCATTATCAAGTTGAACTGCGATAGAAGCCTGGGAGAAGTCAGAAGAAAAAAACCCACATGGGAGTGCACAAAGAACGGAAAAAAGAGGCGCAGCTAAAGCAAAACAAAGGCAAACCATCTGTGAGTGAACACTAGTAGGCTCCTATAATATGCATCTGTGAACTGTTGTGACCATGCTGTAAGTAATAGTTACTAGTTCTATTTGTAACCTGTTTATATCATAAGATACAATATTCCATATTCTCATCCTCCAGTGATAATCACTTTTTTAAGGGTTGTCCAACATTTTGATATTGATGGCCTACCATCAGGATCAGCCATTTTAAGAGGTAGCAGCTCTCCAGTGAGCACTGCGGCCTCCTCACAACATGCCAAGGATAGGGCCGTACATTGTACAGTGGCTGTGCTTGGTATTGCAGCTCAGGCCCATTCACATGTAGGCCATGTGAACGATGAATGTGACTTCACAGCCTAGAAAGAGGCCACAGCGATCACCAGGGTTGCCATAGTCTCTTCAAACAGCTGATCAGCGGGGTTCTGGTAGTCAGAACCCCACTGATCACATACTGATGACCTATCCCGTGGACAGGCCATTAATATAAAAATCTTGGAAATCCCCTTCAATGTCGAAGTTGCTAAACAAAATTGCTCCAATCTAAACCCAAGGATATAAAAAAATAGCAGTGTTTCTCAACACACACAAAAAATAATCAAAGGAATGCTAGGTGGAAGGATAGTAAAGTATCCAATTGTCTTTGTCAGTTTAAAAACATGAATACTTACTGCACTCCACCAGCACCCCATATATAGTATTAGGGCTTTTAAACAGTGGATCGCAGTTATCAGGGATGAGCTTCCATAAAAATGCTTATTTCCAATAATTATCCTGTGTAAAGGTGACGCTAATCACCCGAAAAATGAACAAGCTAATGTGAACAGGGACGTGCTGCCCAGAAACAATCAATCTATATGGGGATGAACAATTGCAGTAGCAACAAGGAGAGAACATCCGAGGCAAAGTCACAACCAGGCAGCAGGTCACAGATCCAGAATCAAGAGAGCATGCAACAAAGCTTGCGAGACAGGAAGACCAATCACAGGCAACTGTGGCCACCAGTTGCCTGTTTAAATATCCTGTCGTCGGGAAGCACATAACGCTGGCGCTGAGCATGATTGCTCTGGTGTTTCTGCTCCTTGATGGATCGATCGACCCCACTGTCAGCTGGGCTGATTGACGCGTTAATGGAGTGACGCCAGTGGCGCCGCATTAGTGAGGCCAAACTCGCTGCAGGAACGCGGATGGGTAAGTACATGACAGGCTTTTAGTGAAAAGGCCTATGCTTCCTCTGTAAATGTCAGTGCACTGCATAATATTTCACCCAAGGTAGGCACCTTGTCTTCCAGCTATCAGTGTTGGATATTTTCAGTGATTCCTACACAGTTCTTAACTCCGCAGTTCAATAGAACATTGAAAAAAGATAATAATGCAATAACGCTTGGTGCAACCAGAAGATCTCTTTAAAAGCATTTATTCATACTTACAGACTAACAGGTAAAAAAAACTGCATATAAATATATTTTTAAATCCACTTGGCATCAATTCCGCCACTTGAGTTTCACCGTCAATCGGCTTCTTCACAAATGTGGCATATAAATCTTCATTTTCAAAATACTGTATAAAAATGGAATAAATGATGTTTACCTCAATATGTCTTCATACTATTTATAGCCAGTCCAACACTATTTGGAAATGTGTCTGAGAAGAGTAAAGATGTTTGTCCACATTTTCCATGCTATTAAAGTTATATATATATGCACACTAGTCACAAAAAGGGATATTTGGCTTGTGGGTGAAATTTCAGGATGAACCTAAAATGCACTCTAACCTTTACAGGTGAATGTGACCTTCTCTAAACTTTTGAATGCACATGTCCAACTGTTCAATGTTTTAGTATTTTTTGCACAATTTGCTGTTCTCTATCAAGGAGCCTAAGGGCAAAATTCACAACAGGTGTTTGATCCATGAATCACCCGATAAATTCTCTGGTTCAAGGAATTAAAATTGGTATTTAAACAGTCCTCATAATGCTGTTCACGTTTTGACATCATGAGACCAAGACGACACCTAACAAATGATCAACAGTACCTCACTATTGCTGGGCTTCAAGCAGGATGTTCTCAGATGGAAGTGGCCACTGAACTTAGAGTGTCACAGAATGTCATCAGCAGGTTGCTACAGAGATATAGAGAGACTGGGAGAGTCCCAGAAAAGCATAGAAGTGGACATCCTTTGGCCATCTCCCACACTGATGACTGCTTCATTGTGAACAATGCCCTGCGGAACCAGATGATGAATGCCGCACAACACCAGACATATTTTAGGGAGGTGAGAGGCACCCAAGTGTCATGTCAGACCATTTCAAACCGTTTACATCATGGTCTGCATGCTAGATGACCTGCAAGGGTACCTGGGCACAGGCATTATAGTCTTGCATGGGCCAGGAAGCATCTACGCTGGACGAGGGACCAGTGAGCCTCAGTACTGTTCAGTGATGAAAGTCGATTCGCGCTGAGCAGATATGATGGCCGCCAACGATGTTGGAGACGTCAAGGAGCGCGCTATGCATCTGCCACTGTTGTCACCAGATGGTGCTGGTGGGGTGGGGTTACATTGTGGGCAGGTGTGTGTAGTCAATACAGAACTGCCCTATACTTTGTAATGGTACAGTGACAAGCCCATAGTACTTGAATAATATCATCAATCCAGTAATTGTGCCTTTGCATTAACAACACAGGCAGAATTTCATCTTCATCCACCTCAAATGGAGTGGCCTGCACTTTCTCCAGACCTGAATCCCTTTGAAAACCTATGGGGTCAGCTGAGTCACAATGTAGAGGCTCATAACTATGTACCCCAGAACCTCAATGACATGAGAGCCACCCTTTAAGAAGAGTGGGATGCCATGCCTCAGCAGACAATAAGTCGTCTTGCGAACAATATATGACGTCATTGTCAAGCTATAATTGATGCTCAAGGCCACATCACAAGTTATTGAGATACATTCATATTTTTGTGGGAGTGTACCCACCACTGGTGTTGGCTTTTGTTTCAAGAAATTGTTTGAGATGAGGAAATCACCATTGCTGCTTCTAGTTAAATGCCCTACTTTTATGATATAATATGACACTGGCTGACCTGTTACATGTGCGCTGGCAGCTGAAGGCATCTGCGTTGGTCCCATCTTCATATGTTCGCATTGCTGAAAAGAAATGAAGTGTTAATATATGCAAATGAGCCTCTAGGAGCAAAGGGAATGTCACCGTAAAACATCTACAGGCTCAGCTCTCTCTGCAACTTCTGAGATCTCTGTACTTTGATTAACAGTACCTGGTGTGATGCCTGGTACTGTCATTTAAAGTGCAGAGTTTATGGCAGTTGCCTCTAGGTGTAACTGCAATGCCCCCTATTGCTCCTAGCGACTCATTTGTATTTATTAATTTTTCTCAACAGTGCGAGCACATAGGGATCCATATGGGACCAACATAGATGCCTTTAGCTGCCAAGCACACATGCAACAGGTCAGCCAGTACATAGGTACAAATCTGCTAACAGGTGTCCCTTAATTATGCCAACCAGAGGTTGCGCTACATTTTTTCTGGAAGAGTAAAAATACTCCTCTTACCATTTTTGATGAGTATTTTCAGCCGATGAGGAGTACGAAAGTTACAGTAATTCAAATAGTTAATACGAAGGCCTAGATAACATTAAGGGGTTGCTATTTATGCATGGAAACCATTACTAGTACTCTAGAACGGTCCTCCATGCATAAATAGTAAATTTAGACAATTTTACATTTAGCTGAGGTCCCTGTTGCTCTGAGGGGTCGGCACCACTGAGGTCACTGTTGCTCTGAGGGGGTCGGCACCACTGAGGTCACTATTGCTCTGATGGGGTCGGCACCGCTGGGGTCACTGTTGCTCTGAGGGGGTCGGTACCACTGAGGTCACTGTTGCTCTGAGGGGTCGGCACCACTGAGGTCACTGTTGCTCTGAGGGGGTCAGCACCACTGAGGTCCCTGTTGCTCTGAGGGGGTCGGCACCGATGGGGTCACTGTTGCTCTGAGGGGGTCGGTACCACTGAGGTCACTGTTGCTCTGAGGGGTCGGCACCACTGAGGTCACTGTTGCTCTGAGGGGGTCAGCACCACTGAGGTCCCTGTTGCTCTGAGGGGGTCGGCACCGATGGGGTCACTGTTGCTCTGAGGGGGTCGGTACCACTGAGGTCACTGTTGCTCTGAGGGGGTCTGTACCACTGAGGTCACTGTTGCTCTGAGGGGGTCGGCACCACTGAGGTCACTGTTGCTCTGAGGGGGTCGGCACCACTGAGGTCACTGTTGCTCTGAGGGGTCGGCACCGCTGAGGTCACTGTTGCTCTGAGGGGGTCGGTACCACTGAGGTCACTGTTGCTCTGAGGGGGTCGGCACCACTGAGGTCACTGTTGCTCTGAGGGGGTCGGCACCACTGAGGTCACTGTTGCAGTGATTTTATGAGATCGATATTTATCATCTGTCGTTAAAAAAGGACCCCTCACCTCTCCTGATTTGTCTGTTTTGGTTACTACTTGCACCCCCCCCCCCCCCCCCCATGTAATAACAATCCTGGATGATCTATTCTTATGACTTTATGTTGCACAATTCCTCTTTTATTCCTGTTATTAGTTATAAATGACTTGCTGGTAGTTTGCAGTGAAGGTCCAGATGGGGGTGTCACCGCACAGCCGGATATTATTCAATCAGTGCTGTCAACTGGTAACATCCAGCTGGACCTTTATTGCAACTAAATTACTAGCAATTAGTTCATAAGTTCTAGTAGGAATAATAGAGGAATGGTTACAATATAGAGTCACAAGAATTGACTTCCCAGAATTGTTATTGCATGGGAAATGCAAGTCGTTACTAAAACAGACATGTCCCCTTCAAGTACATTATCGCTGGTGGTCCCACCTTGGTTACCATGTTCTAGTGTTCTCTGGGTCAAGTATGGATAGGTAAATAGTGTTGATCTTGGGACAATCCCTTTAATTTTTGCTGCTGGTCACTGGGGTATGCCATCCATCACGTGGCCATTGCTGCCCACCAAAGTTACGTCCTTGTAGATGAGCTCTCAGGTGAGTATGTCGTGCCACCTGGGCTGTTTGTAGACTCTGAAGAGACCTGAGGCACTGGCAGAGCAGGACACAGGCACAATGGATGGTGGTGCATGCTGGTGCCAAGGGCACCAGCGAAATACCCGGGGATATACCTTGCAGCACCACAGTCGCATGTTGTGGATCTGGATGATGACATCACACATTGATAACCACTGATCTAGGGTGCAGCAACCTTCGGCACTCCAGCGCTGCTGTGAAACTGCAACTCCCAGCATGCACACTTGCTCAGCTGTTCTTGTAACTCCCAAAGAAGTGAAAGGAGGATACTGGGAGTTGTAGTTTCAGAACAGCTGGAGTGCCGGAGGTTGCTGATCCCTGATCTAGAGGCTGTCATTTTGTGTTATGCTTGATCTTGCTATAAAGGGGAGTTTGTCTTCCATGACCCATTGCCCTATCTCATTCCACAAAAAAGCCATCACCGCTGTGGTTACTGGATTATACAGTTTTACAGCGAAGTACTTCATGTGCTTGGCAGAGGGACTATGTCCTGAAGCTGTAAATGGCCACATGTGGCACCGCATTACAGAATAAATCCTTATAAGCATCTGATGGAACATGCTGCAATGAATCCTTGATGGATTCATAGGAAAGCTGACAGGTGACATAGAGGTCTACGGGTGACAGGTCTGTCGTTATGGAGGTCTCCTGTTGGCGTGTCCAGCGATGGGACCCCCACTGACTTCTATAAGCAGAAGTCTGAAGCACTCAGCCACTTTTCCTCACTGCTGACCGCAGTAGTGAAGACGGTCCCCCTAGCCCTTCTATTGAGGCCGTCTTCACTACCGCGCTCAGCAGGGAGGAGAGACCGTGCTTGGCTGAGCGCTTCAGACTCATCACTATAGGGTAAAAACAAGGCGCTCAGATCCCCACTTACCCCGCCAGTGAGGATCACGCGCCTCCTTCCTCCCTTCAGAGCGGTGTGCCATAAGCTCCGGCAGCCCGCTCAAACTGACCAATAACAAAGCTCCTTACTGCTCCTTACCGCCTTGTTATTGGTTGTTTCAGGCAGCAGCAGCATTACTGCGCTGGCTGTGCCGTTCACAGTGCTCACTGCGCTGATAAATGGCAGGGAAAAGTCTAAGGTGTATCGGTACAACTTAGACTTTTTCCAGGGAGTAAAATGACCTGAACAGGCGTCTATGACACTTGTACAGGCGATATTGCGACCTCTGATGCCAACCATGTTGCATTAATGGACAAAGAAAAGACGGATCTTGTATACAGTTGTGTAAAGTTAGTCCTAGTATTTTCATCACAGTAATCTGTAGGGATAGGGTAATTTGGCTTCTGTTCCCTGCACAGCAGATGGCCACTTTTCAGTAAATCACTCTGAAGGGAATATAGTACTAGAACTGCAGCCACTTGAATGTCGTAATCGAATGGGTTAAACACCCAACGATCAGTAAGGGAAGCCACATTGTAACGATATACTTTCATAGGGGATTTGGAGATCTGTATCGCAGGTTCCATCAGGATGACATTTATCAGCGCACAGTTTTTGATGTATTCAGATGGGCTACTAGTAGAGATGAGTGAATTTCCCAAAAATGATTTTGGGGTTTGATTTGGTTGAATCTCCTGGCAGTCTGCATAAACTCCATTAAAATTGAAAATGGCCCTGAAAGGTTGTGTATGACATTTTTGGGTCTCCTAGGACTGTATCCACCTGTTTACAAGCTCTTTAAAGCCAAGACAGCATCAGTAATGTCAAAGTGACATTTATCAGATGCCGTCTGTTCTTTAAAATAGTGCCCGCCATTTTGAGGGATATGTGCATAATGAATCGCAACATTTTCGTGCTTTGCAAAATTAGAATAGTTTGGGAAAACCACAACAAATTTGATTTGTGTAGAATCGATTCACTCATCTCTAGCTATTGGCTATTTTCTCTTTTCATGTTCCAAGACCTGTTAAAAAGTCTGGCATTGAATCAACTCATATGGAGCCACTTCCATAAGGTGGCACTAGCGAGATGGTTCTCCTTCTCTGGGAAATACCTCTTTATGTATTATTTTCCCATGGAGCTTTGCCACTAAGTCTCCATACATGACTGGTCTCCTTAAAGCAGTTGGCTAGGATATGCCATCAATGTCAGATAGGTGCGAGTCCCGTCTCTGGGACCCACTCCTATCTCCAGCACTGGGCCCCTGGAGTAAATGAAAGCACACTGCGTGTGCACTGCATGCTTTCTATTCATTGCTATGGAAGTTCTGAAAATACACTACGTGCAGAATTATTAGGCAAATGAGTATTTTGACCACATCATCCTCTTTATGCATGTTGTCTTACTCCAAGCTGTATAGGCTCGAAAGCCTACTACCAATTAAGCATATTAGGTGATGTGCATCTCTGTAATGAGAAGGGGTGTGGTCTAATGACATCAACACCCTATATCAGGTGTGCATAATTATTATCCTTTCCTTTGGCAAAATGGGTCAAAAGAAGGACTTGACAGGCTCTGAAAAGTCAAAAATAGTGAGATATCTTGCAGAGGGATGCAGCACTCTTAAAATTGCAAAGCTTCTGAAGCGTGATCATCGAACAATCAAGAGTTTCATTCAAAATAGTCAACAGGGTCGCAAGAAGCGTGTGGAAAAACCAAGGTGCAAAATAACTGCCCATGAACTGAGAAAAGTCAAGCGTGCAGCTGCCAAGATGCCACTTGCCACCAGTTTGGCCATATTTCAGAGCTGCAACATCACTGGAGTGCCCAAAAGCACAAGGTGTGCAATACTCAGAGACATGGCCAAGGTAAGAAAGGCTGAAAGAGGACCACCACTGAACAAGACACACAAGCTGAAACGTCAAGACTGGGCCAAGAAATATCTCAAGACTGATTTTTCTAAGGTTTTATGGACTGATGAAATGAGAGTGAGTCTTGATGGGCCAGATGGATGGGCCCGTGGCTGGATTGGTAAAGGGCAGAGAGCTCCAGTCCGACTCAGACGCCAGCAAGGTGGAGGTGGAGTACTGGTTTGGGCTGGTATCATCAAAGATGAGCTTGTGGGGCCTTTTTGGGTTGAGAATGGAGTCAAGCTCAACTCCCAGTCCTACTGCCAGTTTCTGGAAGACACCTTCTTCAAGCAGTGGTACAGGAAGAAGTCTGCAAGGTAAGAAAAACATGATTTTCATGCAGGACAATGCTCCATCACACGCGTCCAAGTACTCCACAACGTGGCTGGCAGAAAAGGGTATAAAAGAAGAAAATCTAATGACATGGCCTCCTTGTTCACCTGATCTGAACCCCATTGAGAACCTGTGGTCCATCATCAAATGTGAGATTTACAAGGAGGGAAAACAGTACACCTCTCTGAACAGTGTCTGGGAGGCTGTGGTTGCTGCTGCACGCAATGTTGATGGTGAACAGATCAAAACACTGACAGAATCCATGGATGGCAGGCTTTTGAGTGTCCTTGCAAAGAAAGGTGGCTATATTGGTCACTGATTTGTTTTTGTTTTGTTTTTGAATGTCAGAAATGTATATTTGTGAATGTTGAGATGTTATATTGGTTTCACTGGTAAAAATAAATAATTGAAATGGGTATATATTAGTTTTTTGTTAAGTTGCCTAATAATTATGTACAGTAATAGTCACCTGCACACACAGATATCCCCCTAAAATAGCTAAAACTAAAAACAAACTAAAAACTACTTCCAAAAATATTCAGCTTTGATATTAATGAGTTTTTTGGGTTCATTGAGAACATGGTTGTTGTTCAATAATAAAATTAATCCTCAAAAATACAACTTGCCTAATAATTCTGCACTCCCTGTATGGGAGTTCTGAAAATAGCTGTGCAGGATCGAAGCAGAAGCCTGGCCATTGCTAGATCCATTATGGATATTGAAGCAAGTCCCAGAGGTGGGATCCCTACCTATCTAATATCATGTCCATCAATGTCCCAGATGGGCCAACCCCTTTAAGGAGAGCCAGTGCCTAAGATAAAAAGGTCAAAATGCTGTTCAAGGATGTACATTGACTTTCAACACTTAATATCTTGAGACCATGTGTTATGTTTAAGTCGGAACGCTGAGAGACAATGATGGACATTCCCTTAGGAACATCTAGGGAAATGAAGTCTATCAGAATTGGAGCAATTAATTCCTGAGACTGACACTTTGGTCAGAGCTGCCCCTTTTGAATTCTAAATGAGTCTTTAATTGACTTCAGCTTGTCAGTAACAGTTAACAGGAGTCGTTATCTCCAGGAATTGATGGAGGGATGCTGGTCAGAAGGAATCATTTTAGCATATGATATCTTGATTTATCGTATAAGAAGTCTGAAACTTTAAGCCAAGTAATGAGAAATCCGAAAAAGGGGGAATGTGCTGCGACCCAAACAACTACTTAGGCTGTCAAAAATGTTAATTCTTGTGACATACATCTGGAAACATTCTGCATATATTATTTAACATAGCGCATTACTCAACTTGTTTTTTTCCGACTTGGATGTTCATTTCACAGTCTTCAAAACAACAAATCAATTACTAGCTAATCACAGTCATGCAGCTTCTTCTGAACCCTTAATTGCCTCTGATTCCTCACTATATTTAGTCTTCCTACCACCTAAACAAACACCATTTATACTCTTTACGGAAGGCACCAGCAAAGCAGTGTTTTAAACATTTCAGCTTGTTGTCAGGAAGTATCACGTTTAATGTCTGCAGTTCAATGTTATATAAGTTTTAAACAGAATTTTCATTTGTAATTATCGAAAATGGAGTCTATGAAGTCATTGTAGATAACTAGATTACTTCATCTCTAAAATATTGGCATAATAAATATTGGCATAATAAGACAATTAACCAGAAATCTGTCATAGATTCACAGGTTCAATTAATATGGAAGCTTACATTCAGAAGCTCCTGCCATCTGTATCACCCTAGGTACAGTCCCAGGGAGTATGAGACAGGTGTGTAGAAGATACTGAATCATTTTAAACTTCACTATTAAACGGGTTGTCTCATCACAGTCAGCCCCTTAAAAATGAGAGCTGCAACACCGATCAGCTATGCCTCCTGAGACCCTCAAACAACAGCTGATTGGGGCACTGCTGGGCAATATAGTACTAAAAATAAATCCCTATGAAAACGAAACTTTTTAAAAGTTATGTTTTATATAGGGCTTTACTTTCACAAATAATTTTGGTTCCTACTAGTAGTATTTGACATTTTCAGTAATTTACAATATATAGTACCACTTTCTACCACTCAGGCTTGAGTCCAGAAAAAGAACAGCCATTGCTTATTAGGGGCTCTGTGCAATAGCTCATACAAGGGAATTCCAAATCAGAAACTTTCCTTTAAGACATTTGTAGTACCCCAGACCTGGGAGTACTACAATATTGTAAATTGTTTTGTATTTTATTATTACTTATTGTGTTGTATATGTATTATTTGGACATTTGTTCCAATTAAGGTATGGATGAGAAGTGTTAGCAAAGAACAGGGCTAACCACCTCCCCTCTTGATGGGAGTGGGCTGGTCCTGCTTCCTGCTAGCAGGGGGAGTTCCTGCTGAGACACAGAGTGGAAAGGAAGCGCACTACAGAGCTCCTGCTCCTGGCAAAGGTTCTCCAGAGTGATCAGTTATATTATGTGCTCCAGAGTGAACAGCTATATCCAGCATTATCCAGCATTCAAAGACACTGCTACAAGATGAGGGACTTCAGCTAAGACACCCATCATCCAGAACATTACTAGGCCCAGGGGTGCACCTAGCCTTCCAATTTCTTAACCTAATATCTTCCCTCCAGCCCTTCTGTTAAAGACATACCTGGAAAGCATTAGATACAGCGCTACAAAACATAAAGGGTAATACAGCCCCACATACCTCTTACATGCAGTGACTTCTCCTCTGATGTAGACGTTCTCTTTCTTTATCTTCTCCATTCAGACTAGACCATCATAATGATTTACTTCAGCCATCTTTTGTCTCTGCAGAGTATTGAGCACTTCTAATACTGTGCCCAATAGTATACTGCAAAAACAGATCATCCCCCTGAAAGTACTATTACCACACAGATAGTTTCCCTTCAATAATTATTGGCACACAGTGCCCTAAAAAAATTACTGTGCCCAGCAAATAGTGCCCCTGAAACTTATAGTGCCTTAAACATAGTGTTACATAGGAACATTAGTACATAAGGCCGAAAAAAGACATTAGTCCATCCAGTTCGGCCTGTTATCCTGCAAGTTGATCCAGAGGAAGGCAAAAAAAAAACTGTGAGGTAAAAGCCAATTTTCCCCAATTTAGGGGAATAAAAAATTCCTTCCCGACTCCAATCAGGCAATCAGAATAACTCCCTCGATCAACGACCCCTCTCTAGTAGCTATATCCTGTAATATTATTACGCTCCAGAAATACATCCAGGCCCCTCTTGAATTCCTTCATTGTACTCACCATCACCACCTCCTCAGGCAGAGAGTTCCATAGTCTCACTGCTCTTACCGTAAAGAATCCTCTTCTATGTTTGTGTACAAACCTTCTTTCCTCCAGACGCAGAGGATGTCCCCTCGTCACAGTCACAGTCCTGGGGATAAATAGATGATGGGAGTGATCTCTGTATTGACCCTTGATATATTTATACATATTAATTAGATCTCCTCTCAGTCATCTTTTTTCTAAAGTGAATAACCCTAATTTTGATAATCTTTCAGGGTACTGTAGTTGCCCCATTCCAGTTATTACTTTAGTTGCCCTCCTCTGGACCTTCTCCAGCTCTTCTATGTCTGCCTTGTTTACAGGAGCCCAGAACTGTACACAGTACTCCATTTGTGGTCTGACTAGCGATTTGTAAAGTGGTAGGACTATGTTCTTATCACGGGCATCTATGCCCCTTCTGATGCAACCCATTATCTTATTGGCCTTGGCAGCAGCTGCCTGACACTGTTTTTTGCAGCTTAGTTTGCGGTTTCTTAAAATTCCTAGATCCTTTTCCATGTCAGTGTTACCAAGTGTTTTACCATTTAGTATGTACGGGTGACTTGCATTATTCCTTCCCATGTACATAACTTTACATTTGTCAGTGTTAAACCTTATCTGCCACTTATCTGCCCAAGCCTCCAATCTATCCAGATCCCTATGTAGTAGTATACTGTCCTCTTCAGTGTAAATTACTTTACACAGTTTAGTGTCATCTGCGAAAATTGATACTTTACTATGCAAGCCTTCTACAAGATCATTAATTAATATATTGAAGAGAATAGGGCCCAATACTGACCCCTGAGGTACCCCACTAGTGACAGTGACCCAGTCTGAGTGTGTACCACTAATAACCACCCTCTGTTTTCTATCATTGAGCCAGTTACTTACCCACATACAGACGTTTTCTCCCAGTCCGAGCATTCTCATTTTATATACCAACCTTTTATGTGGTACAGTGTCAAATGCTTTGGAGAAGTCCAGATATACGACATTGATTCAGCGCTGTCAAGTCTAGAACTTACCTCCTCATAGAAATTGATTAAATTAGTTTGGCATAACTGATCCCTCACGAAGCCATGCTGATATGGCGTTATTTTCTTATTTCCGTTGCGATGCTCTAAGATAGCATCTCTCAGAAAACCTTCAAATAGTTTACCCACAACCGATGTTAAACTTACCGGCCTATAGTTTCCAGGCTCTGTTTTTGGACCTTTTTTGAATATTGGCAATACATTTGCCATGCGCCAATCCTGTGGGACATTCCCTGTCAGTATAGAATCCGCAAATATCAGAAATAATGGTCTGGCTATGACATTACTTAATTCCCTTAGGATACGGGGGTGTATGCCATCCGGTCCTGGCGATTTGTGTATTTTAACCTTTTTAAGTCGCTGATGTACTTCTTCCTGGGTCAGACAGGACACTTTTAATGGGGAATTTATTTTTACATTCTGCATGTCATCTGACAGTTTATTTTCCTCAGTTAATACATTGGAGAAAAAAATATTTAACAGCTTTGCTTTCTCCTCGTCGCTCTCTGCAACTCCCCCCTCATTACTCTTTAAAGGGCCGACACCTTCAGATTTATACTTTTTAACATTTATATAATTGAAGAACATTTTAGGGTTAGTTTTCATCTCTTTGGCAATTAATCTGTCGGTTTCTAGTTTGGCCGCTTTCATTTGTTTTTTACATGTTCTATTTTTTTCCTTATAGTTTTTCAGTGCTTCCGTGCTACACTCCTGTTTTCGTGATTTATATGCTTTCTTTTTGTCATTTATTGCTTTCTTTACAGTTCTACTTATCCACATTGGTTTCTTTTTGTTCCTTAACCTTTTATTCCCATATGGTATGTACCTCTCACAATGAGATTTTAGGATGTTTTTTAGGATATCCCATTTTGTGGCTGTATTTTTATTTTTGAGGACTTTGTCCCAGTTAGTTTGGCCTATGGCCTCTCTTAGTTGGCTAAATTTAGCTTTTTTGAAGTTTGGTATTTTTGTTACTCCCTGTAGAAACGCTCTTTTGAATGATAATTGGAAGGTTATTACTTTATTGTCACTATTTCCCAGGTGTCCCCTAACCTGCACGTCTGTTGTTCTGTCAGGTCTATTGGTTAATACTAAGTCTAGTATGGCCGTCCCTCTAGTCGGGTCCTGAACCAGTTGGGAGAGGTAATTGTCTTTGGTTATTGCCAAGAACCTGTTTCCCTTATGAGCTATACAAGTTTCAGTTTACCAGTCTATATCTGGGTAGTTGAAGTCCCCCATAATAACCACCTCATTATGATTTGCCTCCTCGTCTATCTCGTTTAGTAGTAGATTTTCTGTGGACTCTGGTATATTAGGTGGTTTATAGTAAACTCCTATTAGTAATTTATTGTTGTTTTTAGCTCCATGTATCTCTACCCACAGTGACTCCACATGTTCATGTCCCTTACTTATATCTTCACGGAGTGTGGGCTTTAGAGAAGAATTTACATAAAGGCAGACCCCCCTCTCCGGTTTTGGCGATCCTTTCTAAACAGACTGTAACCTTGTACATTAACTGCCCAGTCACCCAGTCATAGCTATCATCCAGCCATGTCTCAGTTATTCAAAAATAATTGTGCTAAGCTGATACTGTGCCAGGTTGTCTCCCAATGTAATAGTCCTGCCAAAAGTCCCACCAATAGTAATAATTCTCTGTGGTAACAGTGCACCCAATAGTAATAATGTCCTTCTTTTTCCCACCAAAAGTAATAATACCCCGATAGTGCCCCAATAGTAATAATTCCCCATATAATATGTGCCTGTACAAAAAAGACCCCTTATAATGTTTGTCAGTAAAATAATTACCCCTTGTGTGCCACTATAAAAATGCTCCCTTATAATGTGTAGCAGTGCAAAAATGCCCTCTTATGTGTGAAATGCGAGACAGTAACAGATCTCACACAGGTTAGAGGCAAGGAAGGGGTGGATAGTGCGGTCCTCAACCCTATTCCACCACAGGTGAGACCAGCTGGAGGTACTTAGGATGGCATAAAGCACCTCCAGGGTGTCAATATGGGGAGAGTGTGTTACCCGTGGACAGAGGCCTGGAGGCTCTGTGAGTGTGGTCTCAGCTGGGCAAGGCTGAGGGACCACAAGGCTCAGGGATATCCTGGAGTTGGGGGACGAAGCGACGCCTGGGAGGGTCGCAGGGCCATAGTCAGGCGGACTACTAAGCCCCAATCCTCGCAAGCGACATTGGACTTGAGGCCGTGTGTGTACTGTGCTCTGTACAGCCTGGAGGCTGTGGGACACTGGCTGGGAAAGCTGCATGGGTTCACAGGGTGTGAACTGTACCTAATAGGTGCGTCAGGGACGTTAATGTTTTAGTTAGAGCCTGGACAGGCGAGTGATTATTCGTATAATGTAGAGAGAATCTGAATCGCACCTCCTCATTCCTATACTAATGACTACTGTACGTATTTTGCAGCATTTCTATTGATAAAACATGGCTATACAGCACAAGTATCAAACATTTGCTGTGCCCTAAAAGAGGCATTAGTATACAGTTTGATCAAAGAGCATAGGCCCACTTACCGCGACAAGGTTGCCTCTTGTTAAGTGGGAACCTACTCTATCCATAGCGCAGTGCTGTGCGGCGACCACCGCGCCTCCACACTGCACCAGCAGGCAACGGGATCCAGCAGCCACAATGCGGCCCCACCGTGAGGCAGAGCCACCTAGGCCTCGGATCCCATCACTCCACCAGCACGGCACAGAAGCAGCAGCGGCCACCGTCCAGCGCCGCATGTGAACTGGTGCAAAGGGATCACCTGTTCACAGCTTCTCAGGAACTTCAACTGAGATGGGGTAGGAATTATTTGACCTTTTGCAGACTACTGCTAAATTAAAAGCACCTGTGCCACATGGGGAGGAGTACTGACTCAGAGTGGGAAGTGGGATGCAAAATATAAATTCGTATAATGTAGAGAGAATCTGAATCGCACCTCCTCATTCCTATACTAATGACTACTGTACGTATTTTGCAGCATTTCTATTGATAAAACATGGCTATACAGCACAAGTATCAAACATTTGCTGTGCCCTAAAAGAGGCATTAGTATACAGTTTGATCAAAGAGCATAGACCCACTTACCGCGACAAGGTTGCCTCTTGTTAAGTGGGAACCTACTCTATCCATAGCGCAGTGCTGTGCGGCGACCGTCGCTGCTTCTGTGCCGTGCTGGTGGAGTGATGGGATCCGAGGCCTAGGTGGCTCTGCCTCACGGTGGGGCCGCATTGTGGCTGTTGGATCCCATTGCCTGCTGGTGCGGTGTGGAGGCGCGGTGGTCGCCGCACGGCACTGCGCTATGGTTAGAGTAGGTTCCCACTTAACAAGAGGCAACCTTGTCGCGGTAAGTGGGCCTATGCTCTTTGATCAAACTGTATACTAATGCCTCTTTTAGTGCACAGCAAATGTTTGATACTTGTGCTGTATAGCCATGTTTTATCAATAGAAATGCTGCAAATTACGTACAGTAGTCATCAGTATAGGAATGAGGAGGTGCGATTCAGATTCTCTCTACATTATACGAGGCGAGTGATTATTGTTTTGTTGTTCTGTTTTTGCTGGTGTGCCACAATGAATGCACTGTTTGGACCTTAAACCTGGTGTCCTAAATCCATATCTGTGAGGATGATCCCCTGAAAGAAAGCTACCCCTCACAGCTAATACAAAAATGCTCCCTTATGATGTCTGCCAGTACAGAAACACCCTTTTAGTGCCCCATGTAGAACAAATGTCCACATAGTGGCCACCTTAGAATGTGTGCCATTACAAAAATGCTCCCTTGCATAAAAATTACAATGTACACGAAGTACAAAAAAAATGCCCCCTTATGTGCCAGTACAAAAAATTCTCCCTTTTAACGTGTGTCAGTACAAAAACTACTCCCTTTTAGTGCCCCCAGTAAAACGAATTTCCGCATAGTGTCCCCCATATAATGTGTGACAGTACAAAAATGCTACTTTTTACAGCCACAATGTCCCCATAGTGCTTTCTCCAATTACAGAATAATGACCCCCACCACATTGTCACCCAACACCATTCTGCCAAAGTAAAATAATAAACTCCAATACTTACCTTCATTCTGCTGTCAGCTATGCAGTGCTAGACACAGACCTCTTCTAGTCTGTGCCCTGAGCTCTATGCAGCCCTGCTCAGGCAGCACAATAATGATTAGAGTGGCCTCTGATAGGCTACAGGAACTAGGACTAAAGCCTATTAGAGGACACAGTGGGCCAGGGAGGCAGCATTCAACTGTATTGTTTTCCTGAGTACAGAGATGCAGTTGAATATGTAGAGATGAGCGTTTCCACAATGGAAGCACTTATTGCCCATGGCCTTACTGCTGCCGCACTCTACCTGATGCTGCCTGAGGCAATCGCCTCACCTCGCCTCATCGGTGGTGCACCCTTGATCTTCAGCCAGCCTTACCGCTATGGAAAAGCTATGGATCAAAAAACAGTGTTTTGCCTGTGATTTTCACGGACCCATAGACATTAATGTGCGTGAGGAATCTGTGATCCCGGACAAAAATAGGGCATGCTTATTTGGTGTCATCACAGAATCACAGACTCAGTCTGTGGAAATCCATTGATGTGTGAACACATACATTTAAGTCAAGGGATATGTGTACTGTCTGTGGAGACCATGGACAGAACTTGTGTACGATTCGCTGACATTTGAAAGAGGCCTAAAACACTTGAGCACTATTGAATCTGTGAAATCTTTCACTCCATGCAGTATCCAACGCTCAGTGTCCTAGTTTCTTTAGGAATACAGTGCATTTTATTCTCAGAATGTCAGAGTTTATGGTGTTAACATCTCCTAAAGTGTAAACGTGACATAATCCATAGCAAAAATCTAAGGTGTTTCTATAAGCGTCCCGGGATTTTATGTTTTGGAACTTTAATTTTTTTAAGCAACTTCATTGTAGTATTTTCAGAATCTCTTAATTAGAAGAAATGTGCACCCAGCTGCTTCCTGATGCCTTCTGAACAACACCAGAGAGGAAGGAAGTTTGTGCCCTGCATTACAGTCATTTTCATCACATGGAAACCGCTTAATTACAGGCCCCATGGAGGAAGTCGTCATAAAAAAAGAAATAGCCGCCAGTATTGTGAACACTTTGTGGCTGGGCAGGTGCATCCATCCTTACGATTGAAATCGTGCATACATAAACTGCAAAAGCACAGGGGATAAACATAAAGTGATTGCACCAAACACATACGCATCCCACTAAAATAGATAAAAATATGCCAATGTGTGTGTCACTGTATAGTCCTCTCAAGTTAGAAAAAATGTAAAAGTAGTCATTAGGCTAATAAGAAATAAAAAAGCTACAAAAAATGCTGATTATGCCATGTATTTTTTTATGCTTTTTTGTGTGTGAAGTAACCCTTACCCTGTCCCACTGTAGTTTTCATCCAGCTTTCCTGAAGTCCTAAAAAATAACTCTGCCTTGTGGACTTTAGGTAACCTGTAAAAGTTGATTGAGTCCTCACAGATTCAAATAACTAGCTTCGTATCACTACAAGGAAAACAAGAATTTACATTGTGGCGGATAATCTCTAGCAGCAAAAATAATTCCTGTAATCAGAGGTTAGGTGGGGGACAGAAAAAGGATATCACACCAGTGACTAGCTGCAGCAGGCAGTGGGAGCAGGAAGTAGAGACCATCAGGGAAGCAGCAGAACCAGATTGGCGGGAGATTGGTAACATGAATGTGACTGGTACAACATTCTAAGGCTACTTTCACACTAGCGTTCGAGCTCCGCTTGTGAGTTCCGTTTAAAGGCTCTCACAAGCGGCCCTGAACGCTTCCGTCCAGCCCTAATGCATTCTGAGTGGATGCGGATCCGCTCAGACTGCATCAGTCTGGCGGCGTTTGGCCTCCGCGTTCAGGTGTCCGCCTGGCCGTGCGGAGGCAAACGGATCCGTCCAGACTTACAATGTAAGTCAATGGGGACGGATCCGTTTGAAGTTGACACAATATGGCTCAATTTTCAAACTGATCGATCCCCCATTGACTTTCAATGTAAAGTCTGGACGGATCCGTCTGAAGCTACTTTCACACTTAGAATTTTTTCTACAATATAATGCAGACGGATCCGTTCTGAACGGATCCCATCGTCTGCATTATATGAGCGGATCCATCTGGGCAGACCCCAGACGGATCTGCTCTGAACGCAAGTGTGAAAGTAGCCTTAGCTGTTTTCAAAATAATTTTTCATGGCTGCTCAACCCCCTATTAATAAAGAAGTATGGGTAGTTATGGAAATGTTCTTTTAGTAAATATTGGATCATTAACTAAAAAGCAATTTTTGTATCAAACTCTAGATTTATATTTACATATTATTAGTAAATTAACTGTATATCTTTTTTTTTTAAGGTTTTTTTGCACTCTTTTGGTTCTTTATAATTTTTTTTTATGTTAGTTGCAGTCTTTTTAAGTTGGGCCATAGCCAGCTCTTTTTCTTAGCCCATTAAAATATAACGTAAGATGAAGTCTTGAGATTTAACATCAAAGAACCCATGACTTGCAGTCTTTCTGCAAAGTTTCTTAAGTAAAATCGTCTGGCAGCATATTCTGTGCAGAACTGGAAGACATCCGTTGGCCAAAGAAATCAGAATCCGTACAAAAGAATAAAAGAAGAAGTGTTATATTTATGTAAAAATGGATTCAAGCTCCTCCATCTAATAAATGTTTGATTATGTATCTGACGGATGACAAGGCTTAGATATTGCTTCCCAAGTTTTATGGCAAACTTTCTACTTTAAAACTTGAATTATCCTCTTAACCGCATCTAACACTTTATATTGAATATAAATTAAAGACTGAAACATATCAAGGAACGTAAAGATATTCTGCACAGAATCTATGCATAAATATCAGAGTTTTGAAAAATTTTATCAAACTTATCACATACAGTGATAGATTCAGCTTGTGAACCAACAGGAAGAATGTTTATTTTTTTCTCGACAACTGATTTAAAGCTGATATCAGTTTGTCACTAAGGCTGAGTTCACACGGGCGAGATTTCCGCGCGGGTGCAATGCGGTAGGTGAACGTATTGCACCCGCACTGAATCCGGCACCATTCATTTCTATGGGGCTGTGCACATGAGCGATTTTTTTCACGCATCACTTCTGCAATGCTTTAAAATCGCAGCATGCTCTATATTCTGCGTTTGTAACGCAGGACAGGCCCCATAGAAATGAATGGGGCTGAGTGAAAATCGCAAGCATCCGCAAGCAAGTGCGGATGCGGTGCGATTTTCACTCATGGTTGCTAGGTGACAGTCTATTCACTGTATTATTTTCCCTTATAACATGGTTATAAGGGAAAATAATAGCATTCTGAATACAGAATGCTTAGTACAAGGTCAATTGAGGGTTAAAAAAAATAAAAGAAATTAACTCACCTTGTCCTCTTCATTGCGCAGTTCCCGGTCTCTTCTGATGAGCTGTCGGCTAAAGGACCTTTGGTGACGTCAGATCACATGCTCCAATCACATGGTACATCACCGTGGTGATGTACCATGTGATTGGAGCATGTGATCTGACGTCACCAAAGGTCCTTTAGCCGACAGCTCATCAGAAGAGACCGGGAACTGCGCAATGAAGAGGACAAGGTGAGTTAATTTCTTTTATTTTTTTTAACCCTCAATTGACCTTGTACTAAGCATTCTGTATTCAGAATGCTATTATTTTCCCTTATAACCATGTTATAAGGGAAAATAATACAATCTACACTACAACTAACCCAAACCTGAACTTCTGTGAAGAAGTTCGGGTCTGGGTACCACAGTCGGTTTTTTATCACGCGAGTGCAAAACACATTGCACCCGCGTGATAAAAACTGAACATCGGAACGCAATCGCAGTCAAAACTGACTGCAATTGCGTACCTAATCGCACGGGTTTGCCGCAATACACCGGGACGCATCCGGACCTAATCCGGACACGCCCGTGTGAACCCAGCCTAAGTTGTCATCTGTCTTTCAAGAATACTTCAGACTGCCCTGGCACCACTAATTGGACACCCCACGTGCTGGACGCTTTGAGCAGCACGTCCAGATCACAGCAGCATCACCGAAGACTTGAAATAGTGGTCCACAGAACCCCGAAATGTGTTGTCTCAATAAAACCTACTGTATTGAAAACCTCTGGTTGCGACTTTGCGCCTATGGTCCACCCCTCCACTCGACTTCTACAGTTCAGTGAAAGCTTACTATATAATTTGACCCAGACAGCGCCTGGCCCCCGCCAAAGGAGAGTACGGACAAATTCGGCGGCACCAACCAGTTACAATCTACCACATTTTTGCCTTCAGTGCCCAATTTTAGATGCAACCGAAACAGGTGAGCATAACCACACTTCCTGTACTAGGAGGCTACTAGTGCTTGACATACTCACCCTATGAGCGCCTTTTTTTTCTTGTGGCCACCATTTGCTTGGCATAACAATACAGGAAAGTCAGTGCACTCCCAAAGAAACCCCTAACATGCATCTAAACAGATCGTTGTTATCCCTCATAATCCCTGTTGAACTAAGCCTGAAACAACATATACCGGTATTTACTTAAAGTGGTTCTCCGAGATTGTGTAAAATTTGGTAAGGAGCATGGATGCAGGGTAGTGTTGATTGCGAATATTCTAATCGTGAATTTTTATCGTGAATATCGGCACTTGAGAATTTGCGAAGATCTAGAATATAGTGCTATATCTTCGTAATCGTGAATATTCTAGATTTTTTTTTCATCAGTGCCCTCACTGCTTCTTGCTTGTGGGCCAATGAGAAGGCTGCAATATCTTTGTCTGAGCTTAGCAACATCCCTTGCAACCAATAGGAAAGTTGCCTACCCCTTACTATATAGAAAACTCCCCAGCAGCCATTTTCTGCTGTTTTTTGCAGTTCTGAGAGAGAGAGAGAGCAGTGTCATTGCTGTGCTCTGTGCTTTGCTGAGTCACCTGGATCCTTATTAAATTACATTAGATAGTTAGTTAGCTCATATATATAATACAGATAGTTAGTGGGAGATAGCCAGTGTAGGTTAGATAGTGATATAGTGTAGCTGATAGGTTCCAGTGCAGGGTGCTAGGTAGTGTAATAGGAATTACTGTGCTGTGATTAGTCTTTGTCTTTCATCTTTAAAAAAAAAAAGAAGTCATTTGCTGTCTGTTTTTCTGTGCTCTGATACGGATTACTGTGCTGTGATAGGGATTAGTTTGCTGTGATAGGAATTACCAACAGGACACAAACTCTAATCTATAGACTGTGTGTGTGTGTGTGTGTGTGTGTGTGTGTGTGTGTGTGTGTGTGTGGTATATAGTGTGTGGCAGGAAAATGGATGTGCAATGTGCATGTGAGAGATATTTCTCTGCTGTTCATACATACATGCTACAGACACAGTGCTGTGATGTCACAACAATACTTAGTGCACCAATCAGTAATATCTACTCAGACCTGATAAAATGTGAAGTTGCATGTATTGAGCCAAAAAATATGCGTATCATTAGTGCCGATTTGCGCAATTGGGAATATATTGGAGCACTCTATCTGCATATAAAGCTATTGTTCTGCCATGCATGCAAAATATAATAAAAAACTGTGCTGTAATGTAAAATTACTTTCAGTGATCAGGAGTTCTTCCTCATAGTCACGAAAGTTGCTGCCAACCATTTTTTACAGTCTCAGGAAACTTCTAGCAGCTTGAAAAATTTAGCAAAAGTGACCAGCTCCTGTATGGCGCTTGCAATACGCGAATATTACAATGCCAATTTTTGCAATCAAGAAAATGACTGGAGATCACAAATTTGAGAATTTGCTAATTTAGGGTTAGGATGTGGCTGAGAGATCGACACACCATCCAGGGTATGAATATTTTCCTTAATCACCAGCTTTTTGCCCTTACTTCTTGCCTTTGCTGATGCATAGCTTGGGGCTCATTGCTCATAGTGGTTCTGGCGGTTTTTTCTATTTTTTCATTCTGTATCATTCCTTTCCCTGGTCTCTTGGTGTGCTGACCTCTCAGCCCCCTCTTGGGCCTTGTTCCTCATCCTTGTATCTCACTTTTGTGCTGCCTTTTATCATCATGTATGTAATTGTTTTACATTGTCAATAGAGTTTATTCGATTTTCACTTGTGAAGATTGTGGTTAAATTTTTGGGTAATAATGCTCATCACTAGTGCAGAGTTAAAAAAACAAAACAAAAAAAACCTGTCCCATTGGCCCCATGCCCTGGTCCCCACCAATTCCCTCTGGGTCTGCAGTGATCACATGCTGTACATCATTCCCGTGACTGCTGCAGCCAATCACTGGTCTCAACGGCAATATCCCATTCATGTGCACAGGACCCCTGAGGCCAGTGATTGGCTGCAACAGTCATGGGACTGATTTTCACAATGTCAACATTACAAGCCCAGTGGGGATTGGAGTGGTGGCACAGGACACGTTTTAAAGGTGAGTAAGGTGTATTTTGGTATCTTACACTTCCCGCTGTTCCCTGCAAAATTTTACAAAATCTTGGAGAATCCCTTTAAATGGGTTTATTAATATTGATGCCCTGTCCTAAGGATAGGTCATCAATATCAGATCGACGGGGCTCCAACACCCTCGCTGATCAGCTGTATAACGAGAAGGTGCGAGCGTGCTGTCTTCTGTCTCTCTTCCTGCTTGCTGCTGCTATGTCTATGGCAAGCAGGACGAGAGACAGGAGAGGGCACGTGTGCATGGCTCCTGTCTTCTCTTATACAGCTGATCGGTGGGTGTGCCGGATTTCGGACCCCCACTAATCTGATATTGATGGCCTATCCTAAGGGTAGGCTACCAATATTAAAAGCCTGGAAAACCCCTTTAAGCTGTTGGATAACCATATATACTTCTTACAGCCTTGCAGAAAACTACAGTATAGCAAAGCTTTAGGTACAATTATTTAATTCTCTATGTAACTAATTTAAATTTAATTTATATCTAAAATAAGGATAAATGACCAGGTTTCTGTACATGGACTCACAAGTCTTTAACTTCTTTTCATTTGATTGGATTGCAATTAGAAAAAGCTAAACCTCATAAAAACCATGGACTTTTTTCCTTATTTAAAGTATTAAAGGGAGTCTGTCACCTCCATATGGCCATATACAGTGCTTACATGGCCCTGTAGCACACCTATACAGGATTGTAACGGTACCTTTTGTTCTTTTCTTTAGACTTGCACCAGCAGGAAAAACTAAGTTAAATTCATATGCAAATGAGCACTCGCAAGTGCCCAGGGGCAGCTGTCAGTGTGTAGGTGCCCAGGCTGCTCTGCCTTCTTTTCACTTTACTCCTCCCCAGTCTCTGCCTTTGCCCGCCCTCCAAGTCCTTTATGTCATCGCTAGGTCCGGCCAAGATCCCACGCCTGTGCACTGCTTTGCCGGGCTGGGGCCTGCGCACGGTGATGCCCATTTTGGGCACTGCATCACTTCACCTAGTGCGCATGCCCTCGGCCGGACCTATCGATGAGGCAAGAGACTTGGAGGGTGGGCAAAGGCAGAGACTGGGGAAGAGTAAAGTAAAAAGAAGGCAGAGCAGCCTGGGCACCTGCACACTGAATGTCGCCCCTGTACACTTGCGAGTGCTCATTTGCATATGAATTAAACTTCGTTTTTCCTGCTTGTGCAAGTCTAAAGAAAAGAACAAAGGTACCGTTACAATCCTGTATAGGTGTGCTACAGAGCCATGTAAGCACTGTATATGGCCATATGGAGGTGACAGCGACTCCCTTTAAAATAGTTTGGCTCAGGAACTTAATTATGTGTTACTTCTGCAAATATAAAAATTACTTTTGAATTACTTTTTTAAATTCAGTAAATTAATTAAATATGGTTTTCACTGCTGACTTAGCTAGAAGATCATATTTAAATGTATGCATACTTATAGCATCATAGACATTAAAGGGGTTCACTTTGTGATATACAGTACAGGCCAAAAGTTTGGACACACCTTCTCATTCAAAGAGTTTTCTTTATTTTCATGACTATGAAAATTGTAGATTCACACTGAAGGCATCAAAACTATGAATTAACACATGTGGAATTATATACATAACAAAAAAGTGTGAAACAACTGAAAATATGTCATATTCTAGGTTCTTCAAAGTAGCCACCTTTTGCTTTGATTACTGCTTTGCACACTCTTGGCATTCTCTTGATGAGCTTTAAGAGGTAGTCACCTGAAATGGTTTTCACTTCACAGGTGTGCCCTGTCAGGTTTAATAAGTGCAATTTCTTTCCTTATAAATGGGGTTGGGACCATCAGTTGCCTTGTGGAGAAGTCAAGTGGATACACAGCTGATAGTCCTACTGAATAGACAGTTAGAATTTGTATTATGGCAAGAAAAAAGCAGCTAAGTAAAGAAAAACGAGTGGCCATCATTACTTTAAGAAATGAAGGTCAGTCAGTCCGAAAAATTGGGAAAACTTTGAAAGTGTCCCCAAGTGCAGTCACAAAAACCATCAAGTGCTACAAAGAAACTGGCTCACATGCGGACCGCCCCAGGAAAGGAAGACCAAGAGTCACCTCTGCTGCGGAGGATAAGTTCATCCGAGTCACCAGCCTCAGAAATCACAGGTTAACAGCAGCTCAGATTAGAGACCAGGTCAATGCCACACAGAGTTCTAGCAGCAGACACATCTCTAGAACAACTGTTAAGAGGAGACTGTGTGAATCAGGCCTTCATGGTAGAATATCTGCTAGGAAACCACTGCTAAGGACAGGCAACAAGCAGAAGAGACTTGTTTGGGCTAAAGAACACAAGGGTTAAAATTTAAAATCTTAGAGAGGGCTCACCCGCTGCTCCAGAATGGTATGGGTGCACCTGCAGGAGGATTCACCCAATCCTCTAAGTAATTAAAAAAAAAGCAGGTAACAAGTAGGGCACACCAGACACTTAATGCCACACAAAGAGTTAATTTGCACGTTATTTATTAGATGTAATACATATGATGAATTAATATTAATAATTAAAATGCATTAAGATACACAAAAATCTAAAAACTTGAAGATAATTTAAAAAATTAAAACAAATAAAGTCCTTAAATATATCCAGTGATGAATAAATGAAACGTTGTAAATATAGTAGTCTTTTTTGAGAGTTATTATAAACTCGCTATTTGTGACCGGAATCAGTCAGTACGAATCCCTAAGAGGATTAAATCCTTGGATAGTAGTAACGGTACCGCTAACTTTTTTTCACAAGTTTTTTACTGCCTATTTGCAAAATGGCCCGAATTGGTGTACTCACTATTTCAGTTGGTATCAGGCTTCTTAACCTCACTCGTGGCGTCCCACGTGCAGTGAGGATACTGTAGGCAGAAGTAAATGCGGTTTAACTTGTTGCGGTAAAATGTTAAAGTTGTTTCGGGATCCTCGGTGGTCAGATGTTAGCTGCGCTGTTTTCAAGGTGCGCTGTTTATGAGATGGTCTGGTCACTCTAATCTTCGGTGCAGTGACAGTCCAGATTTGCAGAGTTATACCAGATTACCAATCTCAACAGCAAGTATCCAGCTTTCCTGAGTGTCAGCATAAAAGAACACCGATCCCTTTCTTCAAGCGCTTTTTATCCTCGGGTGCCGTATTTGTTTCTCATGGGATTAGTTTACCATACGCGTTTCAGAGCTTATTCCAGCTCCTTCTTCAGTGGTTGAGTTTCCCATGGGAATGAACTATCTTTATATATCTGAACAGGTGTGGTTTAGAAACAATTAATTACGGCTTGTGTATCGGAAGTGACGTATACTCCTTGTTAACCTTCATAATGACTCAATCTGTTTTTTATTTTTTATTTATGTTAAAAACATTTATTTATTTCGTTAAGAATGAATTAAATATATACCGTTTCATATGTTAACCTTACATAGTGATAAAACTGGAACTTTAGTTACAAATATATTGAGGATATAGATCGTAACTGTGTTTCATTCTATCTCTGAGTGTTGGCTTATTAACTGTTTCAGGGTTATATGTTGGTTGAACACTCAGGGCTAGAAACACATATGTATGATTCTATTGCTTCTCTGCCTCTATTATATAAACGGACGGCAGAGGCTAAGAGTACATACAATAATATGATATACTATTATTATATAGACAGACACTTTTAACTATTTGTACATTATTCCATATTAATCGTGCAAATTTAGAATAATTATAAAAATATATATATAAAATATAAAGATATATATGTATATATATCGGCTATTGCGAACAGTCATATATAAAATTAATCATATAACAATAAGACTATAAAATTTCACCATATAGTGATAGGAAATATGTGCAATAAAATTTCTTCATATAGTAGTGATAATAGAGATGTCTCCATATAGCAATGAAATTCGGAGTGGAGTGACAGGGACTTAGATGGGAATGGGGAGGGGAGACTTCCCACCAGGGGAGAGCCCGGACAACCATAATGGTTCACGAGCTCTTCCCGGTGAGAGGCCTCCCCACACCAAAAATCATAAAAACCCGTAGATTTCTATCTCTGCATTTAAACCAGCCGGTAGTAAGGTATTGAAGTCAAATATATATCTTGACTCGATCCTTGACATTTTCTTAATATGGTTACCACCCCTCCAATCAGTTTCCACTTTTTCAAGGGCGGAAAAAGTCAATCCTTTCGGATTTTGATTATGTCTCACATAATCAAAATCCGAAAGGATTGACTTTTTCCGCCCTTGAAAAAGTGGAAACTGATTGGAGGGGTGGTAACCATATTAAGAAAATGTCAAGGATCGAGTCAAGATATATATTTGACTTCAATACCTTACTACCGGCTGGTTTAAATGCAGAGATAGAAATCTACGGGTTTTTATGATTTTTGGTGTGGGGAGGCCTCTCACCGGGAAGAGCTCGTGAACCATTATGGTTGTCCGGGCTCTCCCCTGGTGGGAAGTCTCCCCTCCCCATTCCCATCTAAGTCCCTGTCACTCCACTCCGAATTTCATTGCTATATGGAGACATCTCTATTATCACTACTATATGAAGAAATTTTATTGCACATATTTCCTATCACTATATGGTGAAATTTTATAGTCTTATTGTTATATGATTAATTTTATATATGACTGTTCGCAATAGCCGATATATATACATATATATCTTTATATTTTATATATATATTTTTATAATTATTCTAAATTTGCACGATTAATATGGAATAATGTACAAATAGTTAAAAGTGTCTGTCTATATAATAATAGTATATCATATTATTGTATGTACTCTTAGCCTCTGCCGTCCGTTTATATAATAGAGGCAGAGAAGCAATAGAATCATACATATGTGTTTCTAGCCCTGAGTGTTCAACCAACATATAACCCTGAAACAGTTAATAAGCCAACACTCAGAGATAGAATGAAACACAGTTACGATCTATATCCTCAATATATTTGTAACTAAAGTTCCAGTTTTATCACTATGTAAGGTTAACATATGAAACGGTATATATTTAATTCATTCTTAACGAAATAAATAAATGTTTTTAACATAAATAAAAAATAAAAAACAGATTGAGTCATTATGAAGGTTAACAAGGAGTATACGTCACTTCCGATACACAAGCCGTAATTAATTGTTTCTAAACCACACCTGTTCAGATATATAAAGATAGTTCATTCCCATGGGAAACTCAACCACTGAAGAAGGAGCTGGAATAAGCTCTGAAACGCGTATGGTAAACTAATCCCATGAGAAACAAATACGGCACCCGAGGATAAAAAGCGCTTGAAGAAAGGGATCGGTGTTCTTTTATGCTGACACTCAGGAAAGCTGGATACTTGCTGTTGAGATTGGTAATCTGGTATAACTCTGCAAATCTGGACTGTCACTGCACCGAAGATTAGAGTGACCAGACCATCTCATAAACAGCGCACCTTGAAAACAGCGCAGCTAACATCTGACCACCGAGGATCCCGAAACAACTTTAACATTTTACCGCAACAAGTTAAACCGCATTTACTTCTGCCTACAGTATCCTCACTGCACGTGGGACGCCACGAGTGAGGTTAAGAAGCCTGATACCAACTGAAATAGTGAGTACACCAATTCGGGCCATTTTGCAAATAGGCAGTAAAAAACTTGTGAAAAAAAGTTAGCGGTACCGTTACTACTATCCAAGGATTTAATCCTCTTAGGGATTCGTACTGACTGATTCCGGTCACAAATAGCGAGTTTATAATAACTCTCAAAAAAGACTACTATATTTACAACGTTTCATTTATTCATCACTGGATATATTTAAGGACTTTATTTGTTTTAATTTTTTAAATTATCTTCAAGTTTTTAGATTTTTGTGTATCTTAATGCATTTTAATTATTAATATTAATTCATCATATGTATTACATCTAATAAATAACGTGCAAATTAACTCTTTGTGTGGCATTAAGTGTCTGGTGTGCCCTACTTGTTACCTGCTTTTTTTAAAGAACACAAGGAATGGATATTAGACCAGTGGAAATCTGTGCTTTGGTCTGATGAGTCCAAATTGGAGATCTTTGGTTCCAACCACCATGTCTTTGTGCGACGCATAAAAGGTGAATGGATGGACTCTACATGCCTGGTTCCCACCGTGAAGCATGGAGGAGGAGGTGTGATGGTGTGGGGGTGCTTTGCTAGTGACACTGTTGGGGATTTATTCAAAATTTAGGGCATACTGAACCAGCATGGCTGCCACAGCATCTTGCAGCGGCATGCTATTCCATCCGGTTTGCGTTTAGTTGGACCATCATTTATTTTTTAACAGGACAATGACCCCAAACACACCTCCAGGCTGTGTAAGGGCTATTTGACCATGAAGGAGAGTGATGGGGTGCTGTACCAGATGACCTGGCCTCGACAGTCACTGGACCTGAACCCAATCAAGATGGTTTGGGGTGAGCTGGACCGCAGAGTGAAGGCAAAAGGGCCAACAACTCTCTGGGAACTCCTTCAAGACTGTTGGAAGACCATTTCAGGTGACTACCTCTTGAAGCTCATCAAGAGAATGCCAAGAGTGTGCAAAGCAGTAATCAAAGCAAAAGGTGGCTACTTTGAAGAACCTAGAATATGACATATTTTCAGTTGTTTCACACTTTTTTGTTATGTATATAATTCCACATGTGTTAATTCATAGTTTTGATGCCTTCACTGTGAATCTACAATTTTCATAGTCATGAAAATAAAGAAAACTCTTTGAATGAGGTGTGTCCAAACTTTTGGTCTGTACTGTATATGTGTATATACAGTGGGATGCGAAAGTTTGGGCAACCTTGTTAATTGTCATGATTTTCCTGTATAAATCATTGGTTGTTACGATAAAAAATGTCAGTTAAATATATCATATAGGAGACACACACAGTGATATTTGAGAAGTGAAATGAAGTTTATTGGATTTACACAAAGTGTGCTATAATTGTTTAAACAAAATTAGGCAGGTGCATAAATTTGGGCACCTTTGTCATTTTATTGATTCCAAAACCTTTAGAACTAATTATTGGAACTCAAATTGGCTTGGTAAGCTCAGTGACCCCTGACCTACAGACACAGGTGAATCTAATTATGAGGAAGAGTATTTAAGGGGGTCAATTGTAAGTTTCCCTCCTCTTTTAATTTTCTCTGAAGAGTAGCCACATGGGGGTCTCAAAACAACTCTCAAATGACCTGAAGACAAAGATTGTTCACCATCATGGTTTAGGGGAAGGATACGGAAAGCTGTCTCAGAGATTTCAGCTGTCGGTTTCCACAGTTAGGACTATATTGAGGAAATGGAAGACCACAGGCTCAGTTCAAGTTAAGGCTCGAAGTGGCAGACCAAGAAAAATCTCGGATAGACAGAAGCGACGAAGGGTGAGAACAGTCAGAGTCAACCCACAGACCAGCACCAAAGACCTACAACATCTTGCTGCAGATGGAGTCACTGTGCATCGTTCAACCATTCGGCACACTTTACACAAGGAGATGCTGTATGCGAGAGTGATGTAGAGGAAACCTTTTCTCTCTTGAGGTAGGCTAAAGCACATTTGGACAAGCCAGCTTCATTTTGGAATAAGGTGCTGTGCACTGATGAAACTAAAATTGAGTTATTTGGCCATAACAAGGGGCGTTATGCATAGAGGAAAAAGAACACAGCATTCCAAGAAAAAAAAAATGCTAACTACAGTAAAATATGGTGGTGGTTCCATCATGCTGTGGGGCTGTGTGGCCAGTGCAGGGACTGGGAATCTTGTCAAAGTTGAGGGACGTATGGATTCCACTCAGTATCAGCACATTCTGGAGACCAATGTCCAGGAATCAGTGACAAAGCTGAAGCTGCACCGGGGCTGGATCTTTCAACAAGACAACGACCCTAAACACTGCTCAAAATCCACTAAGACATTTATAAAGAGGAACAAGTACAACGTTCTGGAATGGCCATCTCAGTCCCCAGACCTGAATATAACTGAAAATCTGTGGTGTGGCTTAAAGAGAGCTGTCCATGCTCGGAAGCCATCAAACCTGAATGAACTAAAGATGTTTTGTAAAGAGGAATGGTCCAAAATACCTTCAACCAGAATCCAGACTGTCATTGGAAACTACAGGAAGCGTTTAGATGCTGTAATTTCTGCAAAAGGAGGATCTACTAAATATTGATTTAATTTATTTTTTGTGGTGCCAAATTTATGCACCTGCCTCACTTTGTTTAAAGGGAACCTGTCACCAGGATTTTGTGTGTAGAGCTGAGGACATGGGTTGCTAGATGGCCGCTAGCACATCTGCAATACCCAGTCCCCATAGCTCTGTGTGCTTTTATTGTGCAAAAAAATAGATTTGATACATATGCAAATTAACCTGAGATGAGTCCTGTCCCTGACTCATCTCACATACAGGACTCATCTCAGGTTAATTTGCATATGTATCAAATCAGTTTTTTTTACACAATAAAAGCACACAGAGCTATGGGGACTGGGTATTGTGGATGTGTTAGCAGCCATCTAGCAACCCATGTCCTCAGTTCTATACACAAAATCCCGGTGACAGGTTCCCTTTAAACAATTATAGCACACTTTCTGTAAATCCAATAAACTTCATTTCACTTCTCAAATATCACTGTGTGTGTCTCCTATATGATATATTTAACTGAAATTTTTTATCGTAACAACCAACGATTTATACAGGAAAATCATGACGATTAACAAGGTTGCCCAAACTTTCGCATCCCACTGTATATATATCTCTCTTATATTATAAAAATGAGTTTCTGTCTGTCTGTCCTGACGTCTGTCTATTCTTTATGCGCGACCAAACGACTGGAGTGATCTTCACCAAATTTGGCACACAGGTACATCAGGTGTCCGGGAGGGTTTTAGACCGGGTCTCAGCTCTCTAGAACATACCGTTCCTGAGATATTCTCAAAATATGACCTGCATGAGCCAATACAAGCCTGCACATCTTTCACTCATATCCCAAATGCCATACACACAGTCACATGTCCCTTATCAGTCAATAGAAGCTCACAGACCCTTAGTCTCCACATACACACAGTTTTACTCCAGGTTTCCATAACAACCCAGCCATTTGTCTTCACTACTGTAGGTCAGATTTAGGCTAGGGGTACAGGACGACAATAAGTCGCACGACACATAGGGCACAACTATGCTGCTACATGCATCCATCTTGGATGGATTTTTTGCGACTGTCGTGTCGCAGTCGCAGCATGTTGCATGTCGCAGTGCTATACCATAGCCTATCATTATAAAAATTGTTGACAAAAAATGTTGCATGACACATGTTGTCGTGTAGCCCTAGAATTAAAGGGGCATGGCGCTGTGGAGGTCACTGTTAAAGAGGCAGGGGCTGTGGAGGTCTCTGTTTTAAGAGGCGGGCACTGTGGAGGTCACTGTTAAAGGGGTGGGTGCTGTGGAGGTCACTGTTAAAGAGGCGGGCAGTGTGGAGGTGACTGTTAAGGGGGCAGTGGCCACTATTAAAGGGGCAACTACTGTGGAGGTCACTGTTAAGGCAGCAGGGTACTTTGAGGTCACTGTTAAGGCAGCGGGGTACTGTGGAGGTCACTGTTAAGGGGGCGGGACCCTGAGGAGGTTACTGTCAAGGGAGTAGTGTGCTGTGAAACTCACTGTTAAAGGGGCAAGCTGCTGTGAAGGTCAAAGTTAGGGGATGGGCTGCTGTGCAGTTCCCATTTTAAAGTGGCGGGGCACTGTTGGTGGGTCAGTGTTAAGAGGTGGGGGACTGTGGAGTTCACTGTTAACTCCTTAAGGGCTGTGCTTATTTTCACCTTAAAAACTAGGCAATTTTTTGCAAATCTGACCAGTGTCACTTTGTGGTAATAACTTTAAAACGCTTTGACTTATCCAGGCCATTCTGAGATTGTTTTTTCGTCACATATTGCACTTCATGCCACTGCTAAAATGGAGTCCAAAAAATTCATTTTTATTTATAAAAAAAATACCAAATTTACCAAAAAATTAGCAAATTTCCAAGTTTCAAGTTCTCTACTTCTATAATTCATAGTATTACCTACAAAAATAGTTATTTACATTCCGATTATGTCTACTTTGGGGAATGACATTTTATTTTTTGGGGACGTTACAAGGCTTAGAAGTTTAGAAGTAAATCTTGACATTTTTCAGAAATTTTCAAAAACCCACTTTTTAAGGACCAGTTCAGGTCTGAAGTCACTTTGTGAGGCTTACATAATAGAAACTACCGTATTTTTTGCCCTATAAGACGCACCGGCCCATAAGACGCACCTAGGTTTTTGGGGAGGAAAAAAAAATATATATATTTTTTTAACCAAAAGGTGTGCTGTGTGCTGTGTGTTTGGTGGGTTTGGAACTAATGGTGGTCTGTGGATGGCACTATTACTGGGGATCTGTGGATGGCTGACACTGTTATGGGGGGGATCTGTGGATGACGGACACTGTTATGGGGGGATCTGTGGATGACGGACACTGTTATGGGGGGATCTGTGGATGACGGACACTGTTATGGGGGGATCTGTGGATGACGGACACTGTTATGGGGGGATCTGTGGCTTGCACTGTTACAGGGGGATCTGTGGCTGGCACTGTTACGGGGGGGATCTGTGGCTGGCACTGTTACGGGGGGATCTGTGGCTGGCACTGTTACAGGGGGGGATCTGCGGCTGGCACTGTTACGGGGGGATCTGTGGCTGGCACTGTTACAGGGGGGGATCTGTGGCTGGCACTGTTACAGGGGGGGATCTGTGGGTGGCACTGTTACAGGGGGGGATCTGTGGGTGGCACTGTTACAGGGGGGATCTGTGGGTGGCACTGTTACAGGGGGGGATCTGTGGCTGGCACTGTTACAGGGGGGATCTTTGGTTGGCACTGTTAGAGGGGTGATCTGTGGGTGGCACTGTTATATATGTGCCATCCACAGACCCCCCCAGCCCATAACAGTGCCATCCACAGACCCCCCCAGCCCATAACAGTGCCATCCACAGACCCCCCCAGCCCATAACAGTGCCATCCACAGACCCCCCCAGCCCATAACTGTGCCATCCACAGATCGATAGCGCTAACAGCCAAACAAAACTCAATATTTATTGCCCTTATTCTGTAGTTTGCAGAAACACCCCATATGTGGACGTAAACTACTGTACGGACACACGGTAGGGCGTAGAGGGAAAGAGCTCTGTGGGGTTTTTGGAAGGCAGATTTTGCTGGACTGGTTTATTTACACCATGTCCCATTTGAAGCTCCCCTTATGCACCCCTACAGTAGAAATTCCATACAAGTTACCCCATCTAAGAAACTAAACCCCTCAAGGTATTCAAAACTGATTTTATAAACTTTGTTAACCTTTTGGTGTTCCACAAGGGTTTTTGGCAAATAAAGATGAAATTTCTGAATTTCAATTTTTTGGCAAATTTTCAATTTTAATCAATTTTTTACAGTAACAAATCAAGTGTTAACAGCCAAACAAAACTCAGTATTTATTGCCCTGATTCTGTAGTTTGCAGAAACACCCCATATGTGGTTGTAAACTACTATACGGGCACACGGTAGGGCGTAGAGGGAAAGGTGCGCTGTGTGGTTTTTGGAAGGCAGATTTTGCTGGACTTGTTTATAGAAACATAAAATGTGTCGGCAGATAAGAACCATTTGGCCCATCTAGTCTTCCCAATATATTGAATACTATAAATAGCCTCTGGCCCTATCTTATATGAAGGATGGCTATCACTGTATTTGCAGCTACCACTTCTGCAGGAAGGCTATTCCATGCATCCACTACTCTCTCAGTTTAGTAATACTTCCTAATATTACTTTTAAACCTTTGCACCTCTAATTTAAAACTATGTCCTGTTGTAGCAGTTTTTCTTATTTTAAATATTATCTCCTCTTTTACTTTGTTGATTCCCTTCATGGATTAAAAAATTTCTATCATATCCCCTCTGTTTCATCTTTCTTCCAAGCTATACATGTTAAGGTCCTTTAATCTTTCCTGGTAAGTTTTATCCTGCATTTCATGTACTAGTTTAGTAGCTCTTCTCTGAACTCTCTCCAAAGTATCAATATCTTTCTGGAGATATGGTCTCCAGTACTGCGCACAATACTCTAAATGAGGTCTCACTAGTGCTCTGTAGAGCGGCATGAGCACCTCCCTCTTTCTACTGGTAATGCCTCTCCCTATACACCCAAGCATTCTGCTAGCATTTCCTGCTGCTCTATGACATTGTCTGCCTACCTTTAAGTCTTCTGAAAAAAATGACCCCTAAATCCCTTTCCTTAGCTACTGAAGTTAGAACTGTATCACTGATTTTATATTCTGCTCTTGGGTTTTTACGCCCCAGGTGCATTATCTTGCACTTATCAAGATAAAATTTTAGTTGCCAGATTTTTGACCATCCCTCTTGGTGTATCCCTCCAGGAACATCAACCCTGTTACAAATCTTTGTGTCATCAGCAAAAAGACACAACTTACCATCGAGGCCTTCTGCAATTTTACTGATAAAGATATTAAACAATATGGGTCCCAGAACAGATCCCTGAGGTACCCCACTGGTAGCAAGACCATGGTCTGAATATACTCCATTTACACCATGTCCAATTTGAAGCCCCCCTGATGCACCCCTAGAGTAGAAACTCCATAAAAATGACCCTCATCTAAGAAACTACACCCCTCAAGGTATTCAAAACTTTGTTAACCCTTTAGGTGTTCCACAAGAATTACTGGCAAATAGAGATGACATTTCAGAATTAAAATTTATTGGCAAATTTTCCATTTTAATCCATTTTTTTCCAGTAACAAAGCAAGGGTTAACAGCCAAACAAAACTCTATATTTATTGCCCTGATTCTGTAGTTTGCAGAAATACCCCATATGTGGTCGTTAACTACTGTACGGGCACACGGTAGGGCGTAGAGGGAAAGAAGCGCCATGTGGTTTTTGGAAGGCAGATTTTGCTGGACTGGTTTATTTACACCATGTCCCATTTTAAGCCCCCTGATACACCCCTAGAGTAGAAACTCCATAAAAGTGACCCCATTTTGGAAACTAGGGATAAGGTGGCAGTTTTGTTGGGACTATTTTTAGGGTACATATGATTTTTGGTTGCTCTATATTACATTTTTGTGAGGCAAGGTTACCAAAAATAGAAATTCTGAAATTTCATCTCCCTTTGCCATAAACTGTTGAGGAACACCTAAAGGGTTAATAAAGTTTGTAATATCAGTTTTGAATACTTTGAGGGGTGTAGTTTCTTAGATTGGGTCACTTTTATGGAGTTTCTACTCTAGGGGTGCATCAGGGGTTCTTCAAATGGGACATGGTTCCAAAAAAAGGCCATCAAAATCTGCCTTCCAGAAACCATACGGCGTTCCTTTCCTTCTGCGCCCTGCCGTTTGGTCGTACAGCAGTTTACGACCACATATGGGGTGTTTCTGTAAACTTTGGAATCAGGGTAATAAATATTAAGTTTTGTTTGGCTGTTAACCCTTGCTTTGTTACTGTAAAAAACGTTTGAAATGGAAAATTTGCCAAAAAATAGCTGTTTTGGCACCGTTTATATATTTTTTTTTTGACCGTGTTCATCTGAGGGGTTAGGTCATGGGGTATTTTTATAGAGCAGATTCTTATGGACGCGGCTATACCAAATATGTCTACTTTTAAAAATGTATTTAGGTTTTACACTATATCATCCTTTTATAAACAAAAAAAAATTCTTTTTAGTTTTTAGCCCATTATCTTAGGTAGGGGCTCATTTTTTTGCAGGATGAGAGGACGGTTTTAATGGCACTATTTTGGGGGGCATATGACTTTTTGATCGCTTGCTATTACACTTTTTGTGATGTAAGGTGACAAAAAAATACCTTTATTTTATTTTTTGGACCGTGTTCATCTGAGGGGTTAGATTATGCAGTATTTTTATAGAGCAGATTCTTACGGACGCGGCAATACCTTATATGTCAACATTTTTATTTTTAGTTTTACAAAATAATATTTTTGAATTTTTTTTTTGTTTTAGTGTCTCAAGTCTGAGAACTATAGTTTTTTTTTGATTGTCAGTGGCTAAATTGAATTAAAATTGGGGAAGGGGATTATAAATTTAGTACTCCATGGAAGTGTGGTACTCCCTGAAGCAACCGTCAATGCAGATGCCCGGATCATAGGGGCACGTGTCACACTGATATCCTTCCGTATCCCCCTCCTGTGACACACTCTGCCCTTGCTTTCGGACCATCCCTTCTTTCCAGTATGAGGGGCCACACCTGGAAAGTGTACCTCCAGTTCCTGAGGTACTCCGGCCTGCTCTTTCCTGGTCAGAAAAGATCAGGGCCTTGAGGACTGCCTCATAGAACTGGAGGAATTTCCCTGTGTTGCCAGCGCTCTGGGACAGCACAAAGGAGTTGTACAAGTTAACCTGTACCAAGTAGAACACCTCTATATGGGCCCTAGTAGAGACCCTCAGGAGGTAAACCCTCAATATACAATTGGTCACAAGACCGAAAATCCCTGTAGGGGCACTACTTATTGTAAACTAAAAGGTATAAACTTTATTAAATCAATTAAAATATGGTCCCTGGTAAACCATAACCCCACAATACATTAAAACTTTCAGGTACTGTACTGGTTTCTAAGTTGCATTTTCTAATTCCCTCAACAATGTTGCAAGAGGGGGGGGGGGGGGGCGGCGTGAGTGGCTACACCTACTGTATTGCAGTTGCAATGTTCTGAGTGGGATAGGTCCTTACTAGGAGGTATGGATTGGTTTGATCCTAAATCAATGAATTATCCTGGGATTATATATATTCTTGTCTCCAGGATCTTCACTTATAGGTGCATTGCTTATTCACTGCATCTTTACTGCCAATTAGGCTGTAGCATTGACACACTCCCTCATGCAATTGTATTCATTGAACCTTTTTTTTTTATTATAAAACTCTATTTTTTATTTTACACTTTGCGTCCCCTATAAGGTCATACAAGACCTATAGAGGACATTTAACTTGCAGGGCTTATTGAGGTCTTGTCACGGTGGGTGGGATACAAGATACAATAAACACACAGAAAACCTCAAAACAAGTGTCTAAGCGAGAAGCTGGGGATAAAGGTCACCTCCTGACAATTCCCTACCAGCTCTCCCTGGACTTCTGTGCCCACGTTCAGACCCAAAAGGTGGGAATCAACGTGCCCCTGTGCCTAAGGCTGAAGATTCCCTAAAGTCCCTGAGATGGTGGAAAGGGGAAAAGAGGCTGCCTGCTTCCTCAGATCCTGGAGGAGGCAGGTGTCTCTCTAACAGCCTGGATAGAACACAAAAAGGAAACCAAAACCAACTTATCTTGTAGCAGAGCAGAAACAACAACTCCACCTTTCCTCGGAGCAAGATAGAAGCTATAACCCGCACAGGACACTGGGAAGGGGCGTAATTTAAACTCACACAAACGACCCCACCCAGTGCACCTGAAGGGAGGCGGATACAGTTCAACTCCAAACCCAAAACAAACAAAAAACTACACGCGTGCTGCTAACCTGGCAGACCTCCACACATAACCTGAGCAGGGCATGACAGGTCTGTGGAAGACCCAGCAGCTCCTGCACTCTCATTGAGCGCTGTGTATATCTAGAAGAAAGGGACACCTGAAAACTGTCTCTGTCTTCTCCCTGGAGTTTAGTGCTGTCACTGACAGCGGGGCCCCCGCTCTGCAGCTGCACAATTAGCGTGCAGCTGCCATCTCTGAATGGACATTCTGAATCGTCCATTCAAAGTTAAACAACCACCCATAGGACGTTTATATCCTATGGGCGGTTGGGAAGTGGTTAAATAAATTTTTTATATTACTCTTCAATTATTATAATTTTTTTTTATTGCACTTTACTCATTTTGGGCTAAAAATGTTTTTTTCAGTCGTCTTTTATCAAAACTTTTCAACAGTTTGGGGGAGATTTATCAAACAGGTGTAAAAGAAAACTGGCTTAGTTGCCCATACCAACCAATCAGATTCCACCTTTCATTTTTCAGAACTCCTTTGGGAAATGAAGGTTGAAAGGTGGAATCTGATTGGTTGCTAGGAGCAACTAAGCCAGTTTTCCTTTACATCAGTGTTTTACACTGACTCTGAACTACTGTGATGGTTGGATTTGTAGTCCCTGTCCCTGAACTCTTGACATCTCATAAACACTTGCGGCCCAATCACAGCAGAGAGCGTCACTGCCAGGGAGAAAAAACAGCTTACCTTCTCCCTGGTTGTGATGCTCTCAGCTGTGTTTGGACCACGGCACAGCTAGGGAGAAGGAGACTCCCATTGAGAAACCCTGGTGTCTCCTTCTACCTGTTCCGATGCTCAGGATTAACATACTGAGTGGGAAAACTGCAGGGGGGCACAGCGGGGCGTACGAGTGGTATTTAAAAAAAACCAACCAGGGTGTCCGCATCAGCAGGGGTACCCCGCAAGGAAAGATATTTAATTAAACTAGAAAATTCCCATGAAAGGTCCTCTTTAAATTTAGACCCAAATGGCACTGCAGTTAGTTTCCTGCACAAATACCAATTAGCTTCTTTGTATAACTAAGAAACCTCAAAGATATTAGGTATTCTCTTTCTACAAAGTGAGCTACCTGCTCCCACACAGAAATGTGAGACTGACCTTGCATTACACGATCAATAAATATTTAATGCCCATGAGCCGCTGTATAAGTCAAAAAGGAAACCGTCCATTTCTACTTTTTTCAGTTAATTTTGAATTTGCTTGACTGCGCTCCTTTTGAAATCGTAAGTAATTATTGACTAGAAAATCCTTTGTATCCTTCAAATCCATTATGTCTTTTATTTTATTGATCACATAAGGCTTTTTGTATTTTCCCACGGATTTATTTCTCTGAAGTCTCTTCATGGGGTCGGACAATGTATTTAACATTTCACTTTAGAAGACACCATGGTAGCTGCACTGAGCAAATGTGTAGTGCAAGTATTGATGAGAAAACAGGTATACTTTTCAGTATATTGAGAAAATGCTCATGTTTTGGTATAGGTAGGTATGCATTTAGTATGTGCTTTAAATAGTTTGGCCTGCAAAAAAATATTAACTTACAGCTAGATTATAAAAAAAAAAACATTATTTTTCAACTGGAATTATTTGTAAAAACGACTTCTATACGTATCTGTATGTATTGGCACCCCCTGGTGTTCTGACACCTTCTCAGAATGTCCACCTAATGTGTCCAGTGTCGGTGGACAGTAGCTCAGCCAGATTGCATGGGTCCTCTGGTACACAATGTGGAGTGATCCCTGCTACTGTACAGGCCAACCGTGCATCAGAAGTGGCTTCTTCTTACTGGCACTGGACACATTGGTGCCCAGTGCCAGTTGTCTTAAAGGGGTTGTGTAGCGACTTATATTGATGACCTATCCTCAGGATAGGTCATTAATATCTAATTGGCGGGAGGTCCGATAACCGGCACACCCGCTCATCAGCTGTTTGAAGAAGAGGCAGTGCTCGTGTGAGCGCCGCTTTCTGTTCATTACAGTGCCCATCGTCTCGGAAGTGCAGTGTAATGACAATAACTTGAATGGAACGAGTGCTTGTAATTACACTATGCCGCTGCTCCACAGGAGACAATGCTTAGTGTCGAGACCAGGAAGCAGCGCCTGCAAAAAGCTGATTGGTGGGGTTGCCGTATGTCGAACCCCCACCTATCGGATATTGATGACCTATCCTGAGGATAAGTATTATATATAAATTCCTGCACAATGCCTTTTTAAAAAAATAAGTGTATCGATTTTCCACTTATATTGTCAAAATCGAGGCAACCCCTTTAAGTGATTGTTTTCACTATACACTATATAAAGCTGCGTATCCCGAGTGACAGAAAGTCAAAAGTCATGCGACAAAAAACATTTGCGCGACTTGTCTGCAACTTGCTGTCGCACAACTATTTTAGAACTGTGATTTGGCTTTAAAAGCACAACCAAATCTCAGAAAAGTGTGGTCTATGATAGCAAAGTTTATTGGGATTTCTGCATTTGTCGCAGCATGTTGTGTATCACTCTGCAACACTGTTGACAATCATAGTGAAACAAATTGACTTCGATCCGAATTTCAGGAAAATTTCGATTCGCCACGAAAGCCAAATTTCCTCATGCTTCGTGGTAATGATTACATTTTTTTCTGAAATGGCAGTAAAAAAAAATATATATATACTTCCCTCATCCATTTGCTCGCTGAGAGGCCATCGCATCTTGATGACGTCACTGCACCCGGCGAGCGTGATGACGTCATTACTAGTGCTGAGCGAAGCTCACTTCGCTCAAAACTTCTGATTAATGCTGTACGGGAATCCGTCTCCGAACAGCATTAAAATGTTCGGGCTCCGATGAGCCGAAGTCAGTTATTTGCGAGGCCGCGTGAGACTTCGTTGAATGACTTTAGTACCACTTTAAAACTTGGAACCGAACTCGGCTTCGGTTCCGACTGGTACCTAGGATATGCCACCAATGTCCAATAGGTGCAGGTCCCATCTCTGGGACCCACACCTATATCTAGAGCCCCTAAAGCGAAGTAAAACGCACCGTGCATTCACAACATGCTCTCTATTCACTTATGAACAGAACGCTCGGCTAGTTAAGGAATTCCCATAGAAGTGAATGCCCAGCATGCAGGCCCTCCTCTCTATTCAACTTCTATGGATTCCGGAAATAGCCGAGCCGGCTCTTGGCTATTTTTGTCACTCCCACAGAAGTGAATGGAAGCTGGCAGTGCTTTCCCGTTGAGCCCTTGTTCACTTTGGGAGCCCTCTTCTAAAGACATATGCGGGTCCCAGAGGGTGGACCTGCACCTATTTGACATTGCGAGATGGGCCACCCCTTTAATGACCTACCCATCAATATTCTAAACCTGGAAAACCTCTTTAAAGGGAACCTGTCACCTGGATTTTGTGTATAGAGCTGAGGACATGGGTTGCTAGATGGCCGCTAGCACATCCGCAATATCCAGTCCCCATAGCTCTGTGTGCTTTTATTGTGTATAAAAACCGATTTGATATATATGCAAATTAACCTGAGATGAGTCAGAGCTTGAAAATATGACTCTTCTGTGCTCACACAAGTAAGATATGACTCTTTTATGTTAATTTGCATATGTATCAAATCTGTTTTTATACACAATAAAAGCACACAGAGCTATGGGGACTGGATATTGCGGATGTGTTAGTGGCCATCTAGCAGCCCATGTCCTCAGCTCTATACACAAAATCCTGGTGACAGGTTCCCTTTAAAGGGTTTCGGTCACCAGATTTAACCCTATTAAGCTAGCTGACATTAGCGATGTGCTAATGTCAGCTAAACCTAAATAGCCTATTCCTACTTTTATCTATGCCCCCGTTACGCCAGAAATCTAACTTTTATTATATACTAATTAACCTCTAGGTGCAGGGGGGACATCGCTAATGTCAGCTAGCTTAATAGGGTTAAATCTGGTGACAGAATCTCTTTAATCTTCAACAAAGGAGGGGAATAAAATATGGGCATCTTCCTACCCAGTCTGTTAATATTGTCCTTTGCACTTTGCAGGTGATATATAGTGGAAACTGTAGTGTAGGAGCTTGTATACTGTCCCTATTGAGTAGTACAAATACACTGAACAAAAATATAAACGCTACACTTTTGGTTTTGCTCCCATTTTGCATGAGCTGAACTCAAAGATCTGAAACATTTTTTACATACACAAAAGACCCATTACTCTCAAATATTGTTCACAAATCTGTCTAAATCTGTGTTAGTGAGCACTTCTCCTTTGCCGAGATAATCTATCCCACCTCACAGGTGTGGCGTATCAAGGTGCTGATTAGACAGCATGAATATTGCACAGGTGTGCCTTAGACTGCCCACAATAAAAGGCCACTCTGAAATGTGCACAATTTTGCCTTACTGCCTCACACAGTGCAATACATCTATATCGCATACAGTTGATCAGGTTGTTGATTGTGGCCTGTGGAATGTTGGTCCACATCTCTTCAACAGCTGTGCGAAGTTGCAGAATATTGGCAGGAACTGGAACACACTGTCGTATACGCTGATCCAGAGCATCCCAAACATGCTCAATGGAGGACATGTCCGATGAGTATGCTGGCCATGCAAGAACTTGAGTGTTTTCAGCTTCCTGGAATTGTGTACAGATCCTTGCAATATGGGGCCGTGCATTATCATGCTGCAACATGAGGTGATGGTCGTGGATGAATGGCACAACAATGGGCCTCCGGATCTCATCACGGTATTTCTGTGCATTCATAATGCCATCAATAAAATGCACCTGTTTTCGTTGTCCATAACCCCACCGCCACCATGGCCCACTTGATCCACAATGTTGATGTCAGCAAACCGCTCACCCACATGACACCACACACGCTGTCTGCCATGTGTCCTGAACAGTGAAAACCGGGACTCATTCATGAACAGAACGCCTCTCCAATGTGCCAGACACCATCAAATGTGAGCATTTGCCCACTCAAGTCGGTTGCGGCGACAAACTGCAGTCAGGTCCAGACCCCGATGAGGACGACGAGCATGCAGATGAGCTTTCCTGCGACGGTTTCTGACAGTTTGTGCAGAAATTCTTTGGCTATGCAAACCAATTGTTGCTACAGCTGTCCGAGTGGCTGGTCTCAGACGATCATGGAGGTGAACATGCTGGATGTGGAGGTCCTGGGCTGGTGTGGTTACATGTGGTCTGCAGTTGTGAGGCAGGTTGGATGTACTGCCAAATTCTCTGAAACGCCTTTGGAGACGGCTAATGGTAGAGAAATGAACATTCATTGCACGGACAACAGCTCTGGTAGACATTCCTGCAGTCAGAATGTCAAACGTTGTGACATCTGTGGCATTGTGCTGTGTGATCAAACTGCACATTTCAGAGTGGCCTTTTATTGTGGGCAATCTAAGGCACACCTGTGCAATATTCATGCTGTCTAATCAGCACCTTGATATGCCACACCTGTGAGGTGGGATGGATTATCTTGGCAAAGGAGAAGTGCTCACTAACACAGATTTAGACAGATTTGTAAACAATATTTGAGACTAATGGGTCTTTTGTGTATGTAGGAAATGTCTCAGATCTTTGAGTTCAGCTCATGCAAAATGTGAGCAAAACCGAAAGTGTTGCGTTTATATTTTTGTTCAGTGTATGTGTTCACCCTACTCACAGGGATTTGCAGGGCTAGAGCCCCAAAAAGGGCATCCCTTCCCCAGGGCTATCCCTGGCAGTTTGCCCTAGCTTGACCCTAAGAAACCACTTGAAATTACACCATATTTGTAGTAAATACAGTAGCTTTGTATTGGTACTGAATGAGGGGCGGGAGATTCCAGCTTTGCATAACTAATCACTATTAGAACTCATTCACACGAACATAAGGGCTCTGTGCCCGTAATGTGGACCGCAAATGGTGGGTCCGCAATGCACGGCACAGGTAATGTGTGGATGTAGACCCATTGACTTGAATGGTTCCATGATCTGCTAGATACGGTGAAATTTAGGACATGTCCTATGTTTTGCGGATCGGAGTCATGAATCAGAAGGCCTTCCGAGTCTGTGCTTCCGCTCCACAAAAGGCAGGACATGTCCTATCTTTTGCCGTATTTTGTGGATCGCGGACCCATTTGTCAGTGGGTCTGCACCGCAATACGGGAATCACACGGCCGATGCTTGTGCAACACAGATGGCGCATTTCAATGAGCACTTGAAACAGTTAAAATCTACAAATACATTGATGCATCAACACTTAAGAAATCAGCCATGCTGTGCTTGAGTCAGTATAAAAATATATTTTTTTGTACAAAAATCTATGTTCTGATAATAACATGCAGATTTGGTTAATGAAGTTTAGTTATATAGTCAAACAATACCGCAATCATTGTGCCGTTTAGGTGTCAGTAAAAGGAAGGCAGATTTCTTCCAGACTGGAGCTCTGTTAATACGATGTTGATGTGATAAAATACAATATCAACTTAGTAAAAATGTCTCCAGTTTATTAGTGTGCACTCCATTCCAAGAAAGGGTTGATATTAACATCAGTTCTAAGCTGGATAATAGAGAAATAGTACAGTATAAAGTTCCTGCATTCTCAGCATAAAATTCAGCATCAGAAGCTTGCAGAAGAACATCTGAACAAGTCGGATGCATTTTGGAAACAAGTCCTGTGGACCAATAAGGTTAAAATAGGACTCTTTGGCCACAATAAGCAAAGAATGTATAGGAACGAGCGGTCCCATAGAAGTGAATGGAATGGCTTGTAATTACACCTGCTTACTGCTGCGATGTCGACAGCGAGCAGGTAAAGAATTGCTCTCGCTTTCCTTCAAGTAGCTGATCGGTGGGGGTGCCTGATGTCAGACCCCTGCCAATCTGATATTGATGACCTGTCCTGAGGATAGGTCATCAATATTAAATACCTGGAAAATGCCCTTAAAATACAAAGGGAATGTGTCATCTTTAACTTTATGCCTTTAAGGGATCATTTCATCTTCAACTTGCTTAACTGTTTACAGTAAGGCCTCATGCACACGAGCGTTGTGTGTTATGCGGTCCGCAAATTGCGGATCCGCAAAACACGGATGGCGTCCGTGTGCGTTCCGCAATGCGGACAGCCATTATTATAACTTCCTATTCTTGTACGCAAAACGGACAACAATAGGACAGGTTATATTTTTTTTTGCAGACCATGGAACGGAGAAACGGATGCGGACAGCACACGGAGACGTGCAGTCCGCATCTTTTGCGGCCCCAATGAAGTGAATGGGTCCGCATCCAAGCCGCAAAACCTGCGACTCGGACCAAAACGGTCGTGTTCATGAGGCCTAGCAGTAATTCTGACAAGGGTTGCCCAAACTTTTGCATGTCACTATAGGTATGTAGTGATGTTACTGTTAGATTGGGGTTTCCTGGGCCCACTGGAGAAAATGTGTGTCCTTCTTCTATACAGGGTTGATTTCTGATGGACCTTTGCAACCCTGTTGTATTAGAAGTGTATTAGGCTGGGTTCACACGGGCGAGATTTCCGCGCTGGTGCAATGCGTGAGGTGAACGCATTGCACCCGCACTGAATCCAGACCCATTCATTTCTATGGGGCTGTGCACATGAGCTGTGATTTTCACGCTTCATTTGTGCGTTGCGTGAAAATCGCAGCATGCTCTATACTGTGCGTTTTTCACGCAACGCAGGCCCCATAGAAGTAAATGGGGCTGCGTGAAAATCGCAAGCATCCGTAAGCAAGTGCGGATGCGGTGCGATTTTCACGCATGGTTGCTAAGATGAAAGTCTATTCACTGTATTATTTTCCCTTATAACATGGGTATGAGGGAAAATTATAGCATTCTTTAATACAGAATGCTTAGTAGAAGGTCAATTGAGGGTTAAAAAATAAATAAATAACTCACCTCCTCCTCTTGATCGCGTAGTTGCCACCCATATAGATTCCCTGATCACCCCCCTGTCATTGATCACCCCCCTGTAAGGCTCCATTCAGACGTCCGTATGTGTTTTGCGGATCCGATCCATGTATCCGTGGATCCGTAAAAATCACATAGACATCTGAATGGAGCCTGACAGGGGGGTGATCAATGACAGGGGGTGATCACCCCATATAGACTCCCTGATCACCCCCCTGTCATTGATCACCCCCTGTAAGGCTCCATTCAGACATTTTTTTTGGCCCAAGTTAGCGGAAATTTTTTTATTTTTATTTTTTTTCTTACTAAGTCTCATATTCCACTAACTTGTGTCAAAAAATAAAATCTCATATGAACTCACCATACCCCTCACGGAATCCAAATGCGTAAATTTTTTTAGACATTTATATTCCAGACTTCTTCTCACGCTTTAGGGCCCCTAAAATGCCAGGGCAGTATAAATACCCCACATGTGACCCCATTTCGGAAAGAAGACACCCCAAAGCATTCCGTGAGGGGCATATTGAGTCCATGAAAGATTGAAATTTTTGTCCCAAGTTAGCGGAAAGGGAGACTTTGTGAGAAAATACAAAAAAAAAATCAATTTCCGCTAACTTGTGCCAAAAACAAAAAAAATTCTATGAACTCGCCATGCCCCTCATTGAATACCTTGGGGTGTCTTCTTTCCAAAATGGGGTCACATGTGGGGTATTTATACTGCCCTGGCTTTTTAGGGGCCCGAAAGCGTGAGAAGAAGTCTGGACTCCAAATGTCTAAAAATGCCCTCCTAAAAGGAATTTGGGCCGCTTTGCGCATCTAGGCTGCAAAAAAGTGTCACACATCTGGTATCGCCGTACTCAGGAGAAGTTGGGCAATGTGTTTTGGGGTGTCATTTTACATATACCCATGCTGGGTGAGATAAATATCTTGGTCAAATGCCAACTTTGTATAAAAAAATGAGAAAAGTTGTCTTTTGCCAAGATATTTCTCTCACCCAGCATGGGTATATGTATGGCCGTACTCAGGAGAAGTTCCCCAACATTCCCCAACTTCTCCTGAGTACGGCGATACCAGATGCGTGACACTTTTTTGCAGCCTAGGTGGGCAAAGGGACCCACATTCCAAAGTGCACCTTTCGGATTTCACCGGTCATTTTTTACAGATTTTGATTGCAAAGTACTTCTCACACATAAGGGCCCCTAAATTGCCAGGGCAGTATAACTACGCCACAAGTGACCCCATTTTGGAAAGAGGACACCCCAAGGTATTCCGTGAGGGGCATGGCGAGTTCCTAGAATTTTTTATTTTTTGTCGCAAGTTAGTGGAATACGAGACTTTGTAAGGAAAAAAAAATAAAAATCATCATTTTCCGCTAACTTGTGACAAAAAAAAAAAAATTCTAGGAACTCGCCATGCCCCTCACGGAATACCTTGGGGTGTCTTCTTTCCAAAATGGGGTCACTTGTGGCGTAGTTATACTGCCCTGGCAATTTAGGGGCCCAAATATGTGAGAAGTACTTTGCAATCAAAATGTGTAAAAAATGGCCTGCGAAATCCGAAAGGTGCTCTTTGGAATATGTGCCCCTTTGCCCACCGTGGCTGCAAAAAAGTGTCACACATGTGGTATCGCCGTACTCGGGAGAAGTTGGGGAATGTGTTTTGGGGTGTCATTTTACATATACCCATGCTGGGAGAGAAAAATATCTTGGTCAAATGCCAACTTTGTATAAAAAAAAATTGGAAAAGTTGTCTTTTGCCAAGATATTTCTCTCACCCAGCATGGTTATATGTAAAATGACACCCCAAAACACATTCCCTAACTTCTCCTGAGTACGGCGATACCAGATGTGTGACACTTTTTTGCAGCCTAGGAGGGCAAAGGGGCACATATTCCAAAGTGCACCTTTCGGATTTCACGGATCATTTTTTACAGATTTTGATTGCAAACTACTTCTCACACATATGGGCCCCTAAATTGCCAGGGCAGTATAACTACGCCACAAGTGACCCCATTTTGGAAAGAAGACACCCCAAGGTATTCCGTGAGGGGCATGGCGAGTTCCTCGAATTTTTTATTTTTTGTCGCAAGTTAGTGGAATATGAGACTTTGTAAGAAAAAAAAAATAATCATCATTTTCCGCTAACTTGTGACAAAAAATAAAAAGTTCTATGAACTCACTATGCCCATCAGCGAATACCTTAGGGTGTCTACTTTCCGAAATGGGGTCATTTGTGGGGTTTTTCTACTGTCTGGGCATTGTAGAACCTCAGGAAACATGACAGGTGCTCAGAAAGTCAGAGCTGCTTCAAAAAGCAGAAATTCACATTTTTGTACCATAGTTTGTAAACGCTATAACTTTTACCCAAACCATTTTTTTTTGCCCAAACATTTTTTTTTTTATCAAAGACATGTAGAACAATAAATTTCGCAAAAAATGTATATATGGATGTCGTTTTGTTTGCAAAATTTTACAGCTGAAAGTGAAAAATGTCATTTTTTTTGCAAAAAAATCGTTACATTTTGATTAATAACAAAAAAAGTAAAAATGTCAGCAGCAATGAAATACCACCAAATGAAAGCTCTATTAGTGAGAAGAAAAGGAGGTAAAATTCATTTGGGTGGTAAGTTGCATGACCGAGCGATAAACGGTGAAAGTAGTGTAGTGCAGAAGTGTAAAAAGTGGCCTGGTCATTAAGGGGTTTTCAGCTAGCGGGGTTAAAGTGGTTAAAAAGCTGGTAAACCCCTTGTCTCAGATTGACTGAGCATAAGCTTAGCCAGGCTGTCTAGACTTGCATCATAGTGGCTGAGGCTGGATGATGAATGTGGTGCAGGGACAGACACTTTCTCTGAACATATTCCAACTATAGGTAGGACAGGTTTTTACGCCAGGATTGTGGCACAGTTTTGATGCAAATGGCATATCTTAGGACTGCCCACTTTCCGCTAAGCCTACCCTCTTGTCAAGCACATTTGAAAAAAGTGTTGAAACCCTAGATTTGCCAAATTGCGTCACTTTTAAGACAGATTTTGGTGTGGACACATTTAGTAAATTAAGGCCCCTTTTTCAGCCAAGAGAAATAACCATTAACCATATGAACATAAACGTAGAGATATAATGTCGCCCCAGCTAGTTTCCTGTCCTAGCAACAGAAGCAACTGAATAGAATTTTTAAGTACTTGACTGAAGAAGACAACTCAAGAACTTTATATTTTCTACTTACACTTTAACTTAACACCCATGACGTTGCATGCACATCACAGTGGCAGATTGAACCAGTCCTCAGACAAAGGAAATAGTAAGTGAAGGTTAAAATCTTACACAAAGCAGTCTTTGTTATAATCTGTCTGAAACCTATGGGAAACAGACAGATGTCTTTGAACCAGCCGAGAACAGCCTGCACGAGGCTTTGTGATTTAAATGTTAATATTGAATTTATCATCAAATACTCAGAGTAATAATCACAGAAAGGCAAACAAAATAACATAATTTCACATAATGCTGAGGACGTATCCTCAGAATAGGTCATCAATATCAGGCTGACAGGGGTCTGACAACTGGTTTGGAGTGCTTCAACCATTTCTTAGGCCAGTGACATCACATTCATCGGTCACATGACCTAGGCGCAGGTCAGGCTAATTTTTGGTAAGCCATGACAAGACCGTGGTCACTGTAGCACTGCAGCCTCTGCAGATCTGATGTTGATAACCTATCCTGAGGATATATGATCAACACGAGAATCCCAGTAAAACCCCTTTCATGTGTTTTCTCAAGATTCTTGGACATATATGATATTGACTTCATTGCTCACTGATGGCCAGTTGGGTTGGACATTTACATTAATGACTGATGTTACTGCATTAGGATAATTGCACACGTGCGTTTTTTCCATGCAGATTTTTGTGCAGCAAAAAACACAGCTTAATACAGTACCTGCAAGATGAATGAGATTTGCCAAATCTCATGTACTCTTTGGGTATTTTTTACGCATGGAAATTGACCTGTCATGAGGATTGTAACATTTTTAAAATCTGCAGTGTGCCTTTTGTAGGTGAGATTCTGCACCTTGGGGGTCATATATCAAAGACCGGCTTTTTTGGCTGATCTTTGATAGCCCCTCTGCTGCCAATTTATGACTAGGTGAAGGCCTCATCATAACTTAGGTGCAACTTCTGCAGTCTATAGGCCTGGAGTGAAAACTACTCCAGTACCTGACTGGAATTGTTTTCACTACACTTTTTCACCTGTTTCTAAGCTTAATTGGTGGTAAATTTGCCTAGGCCAGGACTCCACTCCATATGCAGCTTTAATACAGCTGACACTTTCCCCAGCAGCTCAGATTGGAGATAACTCCACACCGCAGAAGATAAACCACCATGTTTAGCAGATTTGCGGTTTATGGTCCTCAACACGGGCATGAAACTGATGGCATATTCATATGCTTAAAGGGGTTCTATATATCTTTTTCTTACTGATGATCTATCCTCTGGATGGGTCATCAGTATCTGATCAGTAGGGGTCCGACACCCGGGATCCCGCCCATCAGATGTTTGAGAAGGCAGCGGTGCTTGCAGTAGCTTCCTGCAGGCCAGTGACATTCTGACTATTTCATGGGCCTGGGCGCAGCTCAGCCCCATTCACCTCAATGGCGCAGGCCACATGATATAGTCGTGACATCACTTGCCTGCGGGAAGCAGCGATAAGGTGCTGTGCTGCTGTGAGTGCCGATGCCTTCTCAAACAGCTGATCGGCAGGGGTGCCAGGTGCTAGACCCCTGCTAATCAGATGCTGATGACCTATCCAAAGGATAGATCATTAATAACAAAAATGTATAGAACCCTTTAAGGTTGCATTCATATTGATAATAGTTGCATTTATATTCTAATGTTAGTTGTCTTTTTCTGTGCAGGAATTCATTCCAAACCATTCATCATTAGGCAGCTAATGTCCATATATGAAGGCAAGGAATGGGCAGTTTACATCCTGGACAACTGTGAGATGTGCTACAAAACCGTGAGTCATACCCATTTGGTTATATCATATTTTCTTACACACTTATTTTCATGTGGTTTATGACTAGAGATGAGCGAATCGAAGCTGACGAAGTGGAATTCGATCCGGATTTCAGGAAAACTTTGATTCGCAACGATTGCAAATTTCCTAGTGCTTCATGGTAACGAATCGCAATTTTCCTAAAATGGTGGCTACACGTGTGAGGACTGAGGACATGGGGCAAGGAACTCTAGGAAAGCGGAATCACCCAGATTGACATGATTGCATGCAGCCAATCGGCAGCCAGCCAGCCCTGTGATGTCACAGCCCTATAAATATGGCAGCCATTTTAGATTCTGCCATTTTCCAGCATTCAGAGTGCAGGGACAGACCTGTGAAGGCGCTAGGGACAGCTATTGGAAAAACCTCTTTAAAAAAAAACTGAAAAAAGGATTTATATGTGCAGGGAAAGGATAGGGAGGAATCATTTTACAGAATCTTAGTGCAGTGAGATACGTCAGAAGGCGCTAGGGACATTGATAGGAAAGTAATTTACAAGTGCAGGCAATGATCATTTGGGGATCCAAATAGTCATTAGACAGCTCTGTCATTCCAGCTTTTTGTTATTGGGCTGCAAGTGTTATGTTGGAAAGCCTTTAGTGGCTTATATCTTAGTATCTTATTCAGTATGACAAGAAAAATATATATACGCACTGCACTGTTGCAGCTATTTCTGTTGATAGCGTATAGGGGTGTATTTCAGTAGAACAAGAAAAATATATACGCATTTCACTTCTGCAGTTATTTCTGTTGAAAGCGTATAGGGGCGTATTACAGTACAACAAGACAAATATATTCTCGGTGCATTTCTGCAGTTAATTCTGGTGAAAGCGTATAGGGGCATAGTTCAGTAAAATAAGAAAAATATATTCGCACTGCACTATTTAATTGCTTTCTGGTTAAAGCATACAGGCGAGTATTACAATAAAAAAAGAAAAATATTTACGCACTGCACTGTTGCAGTTATTAATGTTGAAAGCATATAGGAGCGTATTTCAGTAAAATAAGAACAATATATATGCACTGCACTGTTGCAGTTATTTCTAGTGAAAGCGTATATGGGCGTATTACAGTAAAATAAGAAAAATATATTCTCGGGGCATTTCTGCAGTTAATTCTGGTGAAAGCGTATAGGGGCATATTTCAGTAAAATAAGAAAAATATAAAAACACTGCACTATTTAACGGTTTTCTGGTTAAAGCATATAGTGGCCTATTTCATTCCAACAAGAAATATATATTCTCAGGTCACTTCTGCAGTTATTTCTGGTGAAAGCGTATAGGGGCGTATTTAATTAAAAAAAGAAAAATATATACGCACTGCGCTGTTGCAGTTATTTCTGGTTAAAGCGTATAGGGGCATATTTCAGTAAAATAATAAAAATATATACGCACTGCACTGTTGCAGTTATTTCTGGTGAAAGCTTATAGGGGCGTATTACAGTAAAACATGAAAATATATTCTCAGTGCATTTCTGCAGTTAATTCTGGTAAAAGCGTATAGTGGCCAATTTCAGTCCAACAAGAAAAATATATGCTCAGTTCACTACTGCAGTTATCTCTGTTAAAAGCGCATAGAGGCGTATTACAGTAACAAAAAAAATATTATTATATACGCATTTCACTGGTTCACTTATTTGTGGCAAAAGTATTCAGTGGCCTATTTCAGTACAGAAAGAAAAATATTTACACACTTCACTGGTGCATTTATTTTTGCTGAAAGCGTTTACTGGCGTTTACTTAGCTCACATCGGCAGTTATATGTGTTGAAAACATGGCTGGGTGGCAGCAGTGGGAGGTCGGGAGCCAAACGTGCCCGGGATAGAGCACCTGCTTCGCAGCAGCCTACCTGCCCGGGAAGTAGTGGTGCATAGGTTCACATAGGTAGCGGCTATAGCAGTCAGTCAGTGCGGCGGTTATATGTGTTATTTTGGATTTCAGTACAAAAAGAAAAATGTATTCTCAGTTCTTGTCGGCGGCGGTTTGATGTGTTAAAAGCTTTTAGTGGCCTATTTCAGTACAAACAGAAAAATGCATTCTCAGTTCACGTCGGCAGCGGTTAGATGTGTTGAAAGCGCTTAGTGGCCTATTTCAGTCAAAACTGAAAAATACATTCTCAGTTCACGTCGGCGGCGGTTAGATGTGTTGAAAGCGCTTAGTGGCCTATTTCAGTTAAAACAGAAAAATACATTCTCAGTTCGCGGCGGTTAGATGTGTTGAAAGTGTTTAGTGGCCTATTTCAGTACAAACAGAAAAATGCATTCTCAGTTCACGTCGGCTGCGGTTAGATGTGTTGAAAGCGCTTAGTGGCCTATTTCAGTTAAAACTGAAAAATACATTCTCAGTTCACGTCGGCGGCGGTTAGAGGTGTTGAAAGCGCTTTGTGGCCTATTTCAGTTAAAACCGAAAAACACATTCTCAGTTCGCGTCGGCGGCGGTTAGATGTGTTGAAAGCGCTTAGTGGCCTATTTCAGTACAAACCAAAAAATACATTCTCAGTTCACGTTGGCAGTTATATGTGTTGAAAGAATGGCTGGAATTCTGCGGGGTGGCAGCAGTGGGAGGTCGGGAGCCAAATGTGCCCTGGGTAGAGCACCTGCTTCACAGCAGCCTACCTAATCGGGAAGTAGCAGGGGTTCATGGAAATAGCGGTGGTAGCAGTCAGTCAGTGCGGTGGTTATATGTGGTAAAATCTTTATTGAAGTATTTTGGTCGAAAAATTTTTTATTCAACGGTCAGCGCTGTGGTTATATGCGGTTAAATCTTCATGATGTGTCCATGATAAATCTGCAGCGTGGGGGCCCCATGTGGCTTCTACACACTTTTAAAATAATCCTTTAGCGGATCGAATTGATGCCGGATGGCCGGGACACTCCATGACCTTCCCAGGAGCTGCTGTCGGGAGCAGCGGTTCATTTCTGAGACATCCATATAGTGCGGGGGGAATCCGAAGACCCTTTCCATCTCTGTGCTCCGTTATATGTGGTAAAATCTTTATTGAAGTATTTCGGTGGAAAAACAAATTTCATTCAGCATTCAACGCTGCAGTTATATGTGGTAAAATCTTTTGTGTTTTTTTTTTAGGTGGAAAAAATATTGTATTCAGCGTTAAGCGATGCACTTATATGCGGTAAAATCTTTTGTGAGTTATTTTGGTGGAAAAAAAAATTTATGCAGCGTTCAACGCTGCAGTCATATGTGGTAAAAGTCAGTTGGTCGCTGCCTATCTGAGCCATCGTCCATCCTCTCGCAGGTCTGACCGGGGGTGGGCTCTGTGCTCACGTTCCACTGCCATGGCTGCTTGTGGGGGGGGGGCAGGGGCAGTACCAGCTCCATCAGCAGCAGCCTGAGTCTACAGTCGCTTATGAGTAGCTTCCTTCACCCGCATAGTGAAAAAACTACTCACCAGCAGCAGGTAGACCTGGAGCAGGACCTGAACCAGCAGGTGGTGGCATACTTGGACAGCACCCTTCCACCCCACATTGAAGATCTGCTGGACTACTGGGTAACCAAACTGGATTTGTTCCCGCAACTAGCAGAGTTTGCCCTGGAAAAGCTGTTTTGCCTGGCAAGTAGTGTGGCATCAGAGCGGGTGCTTACTGCGGCGGGGGCCATAGTTACCCCAGGAGAACTCGCCTGTCCATCGAAAGTGTGGAGAGACTACCTTTGTCAAGATGAATCGGGCATGGATCAGCCAGGATTTCCAACCACCAATTTCTGATGCATCAGACTAGATCCATGGTGCCACACCAACACATTGATAAAAGAGACCGGTTTCTTCTGACTATCTGCCTCAGTTACTACTCTGATGCTGCAACCTGCCTGATGCCACACATCTGATGCCAAGTGCTCCTTCTTGCACCCACCTTTGTCAGCGGGTACCGGTATTGCCACCCACCTCACCACTTCATGACTGGTCCACTATTTTGCCTTTCAGGCCTCTCTGACATAATCATTTATTTGACCTTTCTTCTGATCTGTCAGAAGGAAAAATTAGACGCACAACGGATCCTGTCTGTGTAGCAGCTGTAAGGCCTGTCTGGTCCCGTCAGAATTGTCTTATGATTTGGTAGCCAAAAGCAGGAGTGGGTAGAAAACACAGAAGACATGGAAATATTCCATTGATGTGTCATCTCTGTTTTACATCCACTCCTGTTTTTTTTTGGGCATTAGCAATACTGATGGATTATTAAGCAAATGGTGACCGAGTGAAGGCGTATGCTCCACAGACAGGATCCATTTTTTTGTGGGTTATTGTTCTGACGGATCAGAGGAAGGGCAAATTAATCAATGACTCTGTCCAGTGGGCTCTACTTGTATACGCGTTTAAAAGTACAGGTTCTGATAACATCTACGTGGAATCAGCTGGCGACGGTGTAAAAGGAGTGCGCTTCTTCTTGGCACTAACATCGAACTGTTAGGCTGAGTTCATACTTGAGTTATATGGTCAGTTTTGGCCCCGTGACTGCCCTAATAAGTGAAGTGTGCAGTGATTCTAAGAGCGACGCCTGGAATCTGCATTTCATACGGACTCACAGTATTATTTCACTACCAAAACAGACACCCTATGTGTGTTACTTCAAGGCACAGTGTTCTACACCACTATAAAGGCTCTTAGCGGCCAGAAAATAGCTGTTTTCAACGCGATTCACCACAAATAAATTTGGATCTAAGCAAATTTTTCTGACAAATCCGGCGAATTGGCCAAATCAAATTTTAAAAAAATTCGCTCATCTCTATTTATTTATCAGTTTACCCAAGTCTATATTATTATTTATATTGGTCGACTGAATTGAAATAACATCTGGACTGTATGACGCTCTGCTTGAATGTATGCACAACGGATTATCGGGAAGGATTGCACGTTGACAGCAGAGTTTACTGGCAATGAAGCCTGGTGAAGAGCACAAATGTTTTATGACTCAAGATTTGGAATATAGATTTATTATATAATGGTAAACTATTAAGTAGTAGGACAGTTCTTCTGATGACCAAAACAACCAAATGTTACGTGCAAAAAAAAATGCAACTTTGAAAAAATTCAGTGCAGGCCGACTGGTTCCTGAGATCTTTAGTACAAATTAGCAGATGAATTTGTCTTATCCTATTCTTCTGCTGGAGATACGGTAAGTGACTGCCAGATACTTTATCTTATTCCCAGTATAATATATATTTTTTTTAAATCAGCTAAGGCCCTGTTGACATCTCCGTTAGGAGATCTGGAGGCCTTTTCGGCACAGAGCAGCATTGTTGGATCCTGATTGACTGCAATGAGGTCTGGCAGTGATCCGGACGCTTCACGGCATAAATGCTAGGTTTCGGCCGGACAAAAACTGTTGCACACAATGGGACAGATTTATCATTAGCTCAGGTCAGAATAATGGAGTGAAAAAGTCCCAAACGCTAAAACTGCACACAAATTTGCGACTTTTTTCTGCTCTGCACTATGCTCGCCAGTTTTCTGAAAGTGGGCGTGTTTTCTTATGTAAATGAATCTCTAGACAGATTTACTATTGGGACTATTTAAAAAGTCGCAAAAAAGTCGCAGTTTCACTCCAATGAGGACCATGCTTATCTTATGAGACTTTTTAATAGAACATGCGACTTTTTCATAAAAACGTGCGACTTTTTCATAAAAACGTGCGACTTTTGTAAAGCTGCTTACTGACGGATAAACTGCTACCGTCAAACCACATTTATTACAGTCTTAAAGGGCCGATCATAAATCTGACTTGGCTAAAACTGACTTTAGCCATATGTGAAAGTGGAGTGAGCTGTCAGAGTCATGATAAATCTGGCCCAATGTCTTTTGGCCGTCTGACAGCTGGTATTTGCACCAGATCTCCTAAATGGAGATGTGAACGAGGCCTAAAGGTAAATTGTGCTGGCATTGCTGCATACACATAGTATTAACAATGCACACTGCAGCCAAGAGCTAGCATGCCTTAGAGGCACACCATGCAGCTGCTATAGGACCCTTGGAGAAAGAAGAGGGTCCAGCCCTGGTAGGTCTTATTCCCTTTGCTCTTGGGGGGTGAGAACCCGCCCAGGACTCCGCTGTCCAGAACAACTGCTTTCTAAGCAAACAAGGGAATTGGTCCAAGGTTTATGGTTAGAATTTTGCTGTCCTAGGGGCAAATCCCAGCACCATAATGAGTCCAATCTAATTTATGCTATGTGGGTCCTTTTTCTTCTGTGTATGCAACTGACATAAGAATCAAGTGTCTTCTGGGATGTGCAAATGGTAGAGGGAATGTAGGGATGTTGGCAATCTTCTCCTGCAATCACAGTCAATCAGTGGGAGTTTCTTCAACCCAGGAAGCTGCATTAGGAATGAGTAAGGCCTCGTTCACACTTCAGTGTTTGGTCAGTGATTTCCATCAGTGATTTATGAGCCAAAACCAGGTGCAACTCTAAACACAGAACAGGAGCAGATCTTTCCCTTCTAACTCATGTCTGTGGAGGCTCCACTTCTGGTTTTGGCTCACAAATCACTGATGGAAATCACTGACCAAACACTGAAGTGTGAACGAGGCCTAAATGTTTTTTCTTTATTGAAATTTTCTTTATTTCAGTATAATAAATACAACAGGGTTTACAATACACACAAAAGCTGGGTTACATATAGAAAAGTTGTGCATCAGGTAAGGCTACAATTCACAGTAATGGTTTAGGATAAATATGTTGTAGGAAGAATTAAACTGTATCACTGATTTGTTATCCTACTTAAAACTTAACTTTTATCAGATAATATATATAAAAAATATGTCCCACAATAATAGTAGTGATGACTGCAAGAAGAAAAAAAAAACCACATAAAACATTGCTCAGGCATAAATTACTAGGTACTACGTCTATGTATGTACCACATCAGATTACGCATACATACACGCAGTCCTGTAGCATAGATAATGGCACTATGATTTGACCACTTATTATGATCACCACTCACGGTTTGTTGCATGGGAGATACGTAATCACGATATTCCGGCCGCTTGGGTAGTCAGTTGGGTGTGTGGTGGTCCCCTTTGTCTGCTGAAACAAATATGGTTCCAGGTGATGTTCAGTTGCTGAGTCGCTTGAGGCAGTAGGTCAGACAGGTAGGAGAGTGTCCCTGATGAACTATTATTCTCCTGCCTAAAAGCGGAGAGGTCTCCCGCCTAAATGCGGGAGAATCACCCCCTGCGGAGCGACCCCACTTCTCGATGGCTTTCCCTGTTGTACTGGCCCTGTTACTGTCTCCTAGTGCTGGCCTGTTAAGGTGTTTCTTTCAAAAGTATTTCCCGACGCGTTTCCTCTGGCAGGTGATGCTGTCAGATTCATCAGGGGTAAAGTGGATGATATAGATGCGGTATAATAACCGTCAGCTCAGTCGCTTTTTTGGTGGTGTCCCAGCTAGATTGCAGTCCAGGGTAAGGCTACTTTCACATCTGAGTTTTTGCTTGATCTGGCAGGGTTCAGCAAAAATGTTTCCATCGTGATAATGAAACCGGCTGCAGCAGTTATGAATGGATCCAGTTGTATTATTATCTCTAAAATAGCCATGACGGATCCGTCACTAATACCATTGAAAGTCAATGGGTGACTGATCCATTTTCTTTTGTGTCCGAGAAAACAGATGCAGCACCATTGACTTACATTGTGTGTCATGACGGATCCGTCTTGCTCCGCATCCCATTCCGGACAGAAAACGCAGCTTGCTGTCCGGTATGGGAACGCAACCAAACGGAACAGAATGCATTCTGGTGCACTCCATTCAGTTCCATTTTGTCCCCATTGACAATGAATGGGGACAAAACAGAAGCGTTTTCCTCCAGTATTGAGATCCTATGTGAACACAATCTAGAACGTTGACATTGAGAGGCAAAAATGCCTCCCTCCAAGCGGTTAAATTACACTTGATTCACCTTCTTAATATCTGTGTAAAACGATAATTAATTTATTTATTATGTGCCATTCATATGTCTATTGAAAAATGTATTGTTCAGTGACATTTCCAGCTGAAATTGTGGCAAGCTATCCCAAACTATTGCAATGACCGTGAGGTAAATGCCTTCAAAAATAAGACGAGGCTCCGCACATTCCCTGCTCATGGCTTGTTAGATTGTAGACTTTGAAGTAGTTCTCTCACCTTTTATCTGCCTTGGTTTCCACAGACCACAGAGAGGTTTTTGAAAGATGAAAGCTGCAGTAACTGCTTTACACATAATAAAAGATACTATCAAGAAATGTTAAATCTATATTCAGGAGTCATTAGAATTTATGGCTGTAAATTCAATTCTTTAAATAAAAAAAGAATCAAAGAGTACATCAGTGTTACCCCATCCCGGCCCCGCTGCCTGATTTATGTGGAATCTTAATGCATACTTACGGCTAAAAATGATACAATAAAATGATTTTTTAGATCAATTTGACAAGGAAAAGCACATTTAGACATTCAATTATAGCTCATTTTTTTCATGTCCTCGGCTTTGGATTGAGGTAAAGAACCTGTAAGCAGTCAGATATCAGAGATCCTGACAATATTCAGAATGGCAACAGATACAATGTGTTGTATTATCAGGGGAGCATAAGACCTTGAAGTGCTGAGCCTCTGACTCGGAGGTGAGGACTCAGGTCTCTATATTTTGTGGGCAAACAATAAAAAAATATAATTTTTTGTGGCTAATAAAATTTGTATAGTGTTCCTTCATCATGGCTAACTGCAGCCTTGTCAATAATGTCAGTATAACTTGCAAGTCAGTACATTGTGTGTATAGAGGACCCATCTCCTTCCTCTATATAACTTTTAGGTTCTAGTAGTCCATTCTTATGATGTGATCACTTGGCGTTATGTGACTGTGGATCATAGAAGCCCAAATTTTACATGAACCCTATGGGAAGTGGAAGTGTGGCACCAGAAGATAATTCAGAGGGTATATTAGAATTTTCTTACTTTTGGAATATGAAAATCTTACTCGGATCATCATTCTTGACAGCCATCTGTCCAGTGAAAAAGCTAACAATAGTTAAAAAATTTTCTAGCAGGTACACAGAGGTGTAATGGTTTTGCCACAGTCAACATTTATTAACTATCCAAAGGAGCCATGATAAATATCAGATTGCTGAGAGTCCCTTGATCACTAGGACAGAAGTCCTGCACCCCTCATTTTTCTGCACTGCAAGATCCCAAAGTCTATGGGGCCGGTGGAGATAGCTGAGTACAGTGCCTGGGTTATTCCCATCAGACCCATAGACTTTGAATGTAGTGGCAGCATGCATGCCCAACCACCAATGGATTCAAACTCCTCCTCGCTGTGGTGGGCTTGGGACTCCCATTTTATTGATCATGGGGGTTGCAGCTGGAGATCACCAGAGATCATTCATTTACCACCTGTCCTGTGAATAGGTGATAAATGTTTATTGTGGGACAGCCCCATTAATGCTGATTGCATCACAAATTTGGGAAGATTAATGTTCACTTTTTGTCAGTCTGCAGCATTTTCTGTGTGATGCTGAAACAAACGGGCTCACAGGAGTTACTCTCCTGCATGTATTCAATCTTTGGTTGCTGACTGCAGGGTGGATCTTGAAAAATAGGTGGAGTTTATCTTTTTGTTCTATTGCAGACAGGACAGAGGGGGAGGCTCCTGATCCAGCCAGTTGTGTTACAGCCAGATAAAGGACAAAGAGGAGGAGAAGGGGAGACATAGCTGAGCTCATGGAACACAAAGAAGATTTCATGATATATTTTTCAAATTGAATTGTAATATGAGACAAAATAGGATCAATGTAAAGGAAGTCTGGTATATTTTTGTGCATTTTCAGTTATTAGTGTTCTTTTAATTCAAAACCTAAAGAGGTTTTCTGGAAAAAATTATTTTTTAACAAGTTTCTGCAGCATAGTCCCTGAAACAGAAGATTCATATTTACCTGCTCCATCTTCTGGGACGGCACTGTTTACATCCGGATGGCCATGGTTACATAAACCGCTCTAGTCAATGACTGGCTTCAGCGGTGATGTGGCCACAAGCGCTATGTCACCACTGAAGGCAGTTATTGGTGCATGTTACCTTAACTATAGCCAGTTGGATGTTATCAGTGCTGGGACCAGAAAATAGAGAGATCGGCAGTGTGGAGGACCAGAGTAATTTTTACTGGAAAACCCATTTTTCCATCCAGACCAGGTGTGTGATGTACTGTCTACATATACAGTTGCAAGAAAAAGTATGTGAACCCTTTGGAATGATATGGATTTCTGCCTAAATTGATCATAAAATGTGATCTGATCTTCATCTAAGTCACAACAATAGACAATCACAGTCTGCTTAAACTAATAACACACAAATAATTAAATGTTACCATGTTTTTATTGAACACACCATGTAAACATTCACAGTGCAGGTGGAAAAAGTATGTGAATCCCTAGACTAATGACATCTCCAAGAGCTAATTGGAGTGAGGAGTCAGCCAACTAGAGTCAAATCAGTGAGATGAGATTGGAGGTGTTGGTTACAGCTGCCCTGCCCTATAAAAAACACACACCAGTTCTGGATTTGCTTTTCACAAGAAGCATTGCCTGATGTGAATGATGCCTCGCACAAAAGAGCTCTCAGAAGACCTACGATTAAGAATTGTTGACTTGCATAAAGCTGGAAAGGGTTATAAAAGTATCTCCAAAAGCCTTGCTGTTCATCAGTCCACGGTAAGACAAATTGTCTATAAATGGAGAAAGTTCAGCACTGCTGCTACGGCTCAATGAGGTGAAGAAGAATCCTAAAGTGTCAGCTAAACACTTACAAAACTCTCTGGCATATGCTAACATCCCTGTTAGCGAATCTACGATACATAAAACACTAAACAAGAATGGATTTCATGGGAGGATACCACAGAGGAAGCCACTGCTGTCCAAAAAAAACATTGCTACACGTTTACAGTTTGCACAAGAGCACCTGGATGTTCTACAGCAGTACTGGCAAAGTATTCTGTGGACAGATGAAACCAAAGTTGAGTTGTTTGGAAGAAACACACAACATTATGTGTAGAGAAAAAGAGGCACAGCACACCAACATCAAAACCTCATCCTAACTGTGAAGTATGGTGGTGGGGACATCATGGTTTGGGGCTGCTTTGCTGCGTCAGGCCCTGGACAGATTGCTATCATCGAAGGAAAAATGAATTCCTGAGTTTATCATGACATTTTGAAGGAGAACTTAAGGCCATCTGTCCACCATCTGAAGCTCAACAGAAGATGGGTGTTGCAACAGGACAACGACCCAAAGCATAGAAGTAAATCAACATCAGAATGGCTTAAACAGAAGAAAATGCGCCTTCTGGAGTCGCCCAGTCAGAGTCCTGACCTCAACCCATTTGAGATGCTGTGGCATGACCTCAAGAAAGCGATTCACACCAGACATCCCAAGAATATTGCTGAACTGAAAAGTTCTGTAAAGAGGAATGGTCAAGAATTACTCCTGACCGTTGTGCACGTCTGATCTGCAACTACAGGAAACGTTTGGTTGAAGTTATTGCTGCCAAAGGAAGTTCAACCAGTTATTAAATCCAAGGGTTCACATACTTTTTCCACCTGCACTGTGAATGTTTACATGGTGTGTTCAATAAAAACATGGTAACATTTAATTATTTGTGTGTTATTAGTTTAAAGGGTTTCTACCACTTCAGTATGACCAAATTAGCTTTCAGACACTAGCGATCTGCTAGTGTCTGATCTCCATAACCATGCAATTCTTAGAGCTTTGTGTGGAGCCGTTTAATTAAAAAACTAACATTTATTCCTATGCAAATGTGCCTCTAGGTGCTATGGGGGCGTCTTTTCAGCACCTAGAGGCTCGGTCTACTCACACTGTATGCCCGCCCATCTCATCTTGAATGCCTGCCTCTATCACTGCCATCGGACGAATTCACGCGCCTGCGCCTTTCACTTCTGTCTTCGGCGCAGTGAGTGAAGGCCGCTCTCCTGATGCCGGCTTCCTCACTGTGACGTAGTCGGCGCAGGCACAGTGAGGAATCCGGCACCAGGAGCGTATCATTTACTCACTGCGCCTGCGCCGATGACAGAAGTGAACGGCGCAGGCGCGTGAATTCGTCCAATGGCTGTGATGGAGGCAGGCATTCAAGACGAGATGGGCGGGCATACAGTGTGAGTAGACCGAGCCTCTAGGTGCTGAAAAGACGCCCCCATAGCACCTAGAGGCTTATTTGCATAGGAATAAAAGTTAGTTTTTTAATGAAACGGCTCCACACAAAGCTCTAAGAATTGCATGGTTATGGAGATCAGACACTAGTAGATCGCTAGTGTCTGAAAGCTAATTTGGTCATACTGAAGTGGTAGAAACCCTTTAAGCAGACTGTGATTGTCTATTGTTGTGACTTAGATGAAGATCAGATCACATTTTATGACCAATTTGTGCAGAAATCCATATCACTCCAAAGGGTTCACATGATTTTTCTTGCAACTGTATGTTACCATTGCCAGCCAATCAGTGGCCTCTGCGGTGATGTATGTGACACCCTCAAATCACCTTTCTAGTCTGGTGGGGGACAGAGGCTGTGGTGCTGTAACCAGGACTCTCCTACAGGGTGATTATTTTACTTGTTTACTTTGCCTGATTGGTCAAGAATTATAATTCTTGGCAGCTGCCATTTTTGTAAACTTTTGCTTTACCTTGAAGCAAGCTCCAAATCTACTGGTAAATGATTGGGAGGATATTGGTAAAGTTCTGAAAGGCCACCAATCGAGAATCAATGTTTTCTATGGTATTTTGTGTCCAAGTGCCCAGGACAAATACAATGCAAAATATGTAATGCATTCATTTGTAGAATTGTCTTAATATATTTTTTTGCATATTTATTTTTGAGAGCGTCTTTTCGGTTGAAGTTTGTTCACAGATTCTGGCCTTATGCTGGGTATTCTGCCAAAACAATTTACAGGAACCACAGGAATATGCCTTAATATATGGTGCTGATTCTTTAGAATACCCCAATCTTATATCACCTTTCTCCCAAGGCTATTAATTCCAATTAGAGGGAGAGCAATAATTGGACACCTGCTACAGAAGTGTCATGAATGATTTTTAGATTTTTCAAAAGTGGAATAAACACGTTTCCTACAACTAAAAATGCCCAGATCTAGTTTTGAATCAAGGTTATAACAGGAGAATGCTCAGAGCTCTATAATTCAAGAGGCCAACCCGACAAAGATTTGACTAGTTTTTTATGTTGTTGATTCTGGTGTTTACATGGCGGAAGAAGTCAAGACCAATGGTAGATTTTTAACCAGGGTTGCTTATGGTGAGGACATTGCTGGGACCTGGCCATTTGATTTACTAAAAGCAGTCATCATGCAGGCAACCTTGTGTATTTGGATGTCTTTGTGCATTTATTTATTATATTCCCTCCCATTAAATCCAAGGAAATGACCCTTCGCTTTTCTTTCTTGTCTTCAAGAAAACCACAGTACAGCTAAGCCTCTTTGGACATGAATGGAACTACAGTCTTTTTGGCACCATAAAAGGTCTGACGTTTAGGGGGAAAAAACTTTTTCTGTAGGGGGACACCAAAAAACAAAATGGCTGCCTGACATCTCTCTAGTTTACAACAGACTTCCTTGTACTGTGGTGTTAAGTAGTCTGTCCACATATGCAACCAATTTAATTTTTTTGTTTTAATGCAACTTAAATAAAAAATTAGACAAGTTTGCAAATAGCCTTCATTTCATCTACTATGTCTTCTATTATTGGAAGAAGCAAGAAGCAAAGATACGATTAAAAAACACAACTGCAGAGATTCATTTAATCCGGACTATTTGCTTGGTTACTTTATTTTATGGTCAGTGCATTGTAGCAATAGAATAAAAAAAAAGTTTTGCAACAAAGGGCATACCATCTAATGGTGGATAGGTTGGTCTGTGGTAGGATTAGTCACATGCTTCTTCCCAGGTGAACTTCACTGTAACCCTTCTGAGAAGAGATTGGTGGGTTTATTAGTCAGGCTACCTAATATTATGCAAGTTCTTGGGATCCGCATATATTGTACATCAGTCCTGTAATATACTTCCATTATTGTGATTCCTTTTATGAAGGAGCAAAATCCACTGGTAATTCACATTCTCTGCAGCTTATATGTGGTCTGTCAGCAGAGCAGATACCAGATGTTTTGCTTCTACCATAGACTGGAAACCACTCCGATATTCTGCTGATAGAAGACAACTACAGAATAGAGCAGGACAGCTGCAGTTCTCTTCTGTTTAAGAGTTCACTACAGTATAAGAGTACGTTGAAATCTGCGTCATGAAATTCGGCAGGCTGTTCTGTCCGAGAACACCCTGCCGGATTTCACCATATCCAGCATTGATACCGCAGCGGACTGAGACAAGGGCCAGGGTCCCCTTTAGTGATAAATTGATGAATATCATCGTGACGCCAGTTGCATTGAAGCAACAAGGGACAGAGTACCCTTAAGAAGGTAGTGTTGGTGGTACCCAGGTGTAGGAATGCAAGAGTGGTGTATGGTGGCCTACAATGTTTTCCGTGTCACGGTGCTCCTACCTGGATATGCTGGAATCCCGGGAGTTGTCATCCGAAGCAGAGCAAGGGATGGAAGGAATAGTTGGCAAAGGGGATGATGAAATGAATGGATTCCAGACTTGTATCAGCCTTTCTTTGAATAAACTTTCATCAGAAAACAATCTTCCAACTTTATCTTGGTCACCAGCAGGCTTTGGCATTAATTCTGGCAGGCAAACACACTCTGCTCGACTACATCTGAAACTCTTCAGCTTTGCTGTGCCAACAGGATTAAATATAAACTTTTCCTTTCTTTCTGCTGTACTTAGCTTGGTAGCCTGACTCTGTCTTTATCTTTATCTCTATCCAGGGACCCTTTATCTGTATCTTTATCCAGGGAACTTCTCCTCCTGGCTTCTGAGGCTGTTTGCTCTTTTCTCTTGTTCCAGCAGAACAGACAGCGCTCTGCTGGCTGACACACAGCCTTCCTCTTGGAGGGGGTAAGCTAGACTCAATTCTGCAGGATTCGTCCAGCAGGGACAAGGGCCTGATGTCTTCCCCATAGAGAAGGTACTCTCAACTAACTTTCACTAACTAAACTCCCCCCCTCTCTAGAGAGGGCTAGACTAAAGGTTCCATTCTAGGCAAGGTAGCTCTACCATTATTGCCGCCATCTGCTTGTGAACCAGGTACATTACATGTTAACAGTCACACAATTAGAAATACACAATGTGCAGGACCTGGAAATAAATACACATGATGACATTAGATCAACCATAAAAGATAGAGGGGGTGTAAAAGGTGGTAATGCACCCCTGGGGCGTTACATTACTGCAGTTCACCGCCAGACCGCCATTGACTATAACGGGATCCAGCAGTGATCTGGCCACATTTCTGCATAAATGCCAGATTTTGGCCGAACAAATGCTGCTTAATTCATTAGTTTTGGTTCATCCTACTGGAACAGGCTGCCTGATTGCCTAACGCTAGTGTGAACCATTGTATAATATATTAACTAACCAAGGCTGGATGTACAGAAAACAGAACAGAAAAATCATAATTGTATCATAGTTAAAATTCTTTGCAGGAATGTACATAAAGAACAATGGATTGTTTTAACTAAGATCTCTTTAGCAAAAGCAGGAGGAGCATCCTTCGCTTACCACTAAAATTCTCTGTTCTTGCTTTTGACTAAGGTTTTAAATGTTTGTCATAATAGCAGCAGATGGCTGGAGGCAGATGAATGCACCTATTTTCTATTCCTCACTTAGTGAACAGATGTCTTAATTACAAGCTACATGAAAATGTGTAACCAAGTGTGGTAAAAAAGCAAAGGTATATATCAGTTAAAAAACAAGACCTTTAGCCATTTGGGAATTTTACAAACAAAAGTATTCCTGCGTACCTTAGACTTTTTCATTCTGGGTTATAGGAACTTATGTTTGTAGACACCAAGGGAGTTTGCATATGTTGTTATCCAAGCCATCGTCTGTTATCTGCAAACAGATGCAGTGACATGGGCTCCCTTTACACACTGCAGTCAACAAAATTAAAGGGGTTGTCTGGGTTCAGAGCTTCATCTCTCTGGCCCCCCTGACATGAGCAGGGCAAGGGCTTTTTTGTTTTCAATAGCACACTTTTAGGTGGAGGCTTCCACCCAGCAGTGTTCCCGATGACATCACCGGCTCTGATTCATTTGTGTGGGACTGCTGTAGATGCCACGAGGTGTGTGTTCAGCAGTCCCATAGAAAAGGAATGGAGCGGTGGACCCACATCCTTGGAGATTGTTAATGGTTTGCTAAAAAAAAAAAAAATGCATGGCAGCATTGTAGACATAACTCAGCTGTGCGTGTGACAGTACCCTTACTATGTGCATTAAAGAAGCTTGCATGGTTTTGGACAAAGAATGCCATAAACTTTGCCCATGGCTAGCAGCGGCAACAAATTTATCTTCATTTTCACCAGTTTTGTGGCACAAATGAGGACATTTAGGCCGATGGACTGCAGGGGGATGCGCCTAATATATAGCGAGGCCTGTACCTCCATATGTGATATATATATCGCTTTCTGCGCTGGTCTTAATCAATGTACACCATGGTGTTTGTACGTCTTGATTAGCAGGGTGTCAGACCTGGTGTTCTAAATTATCCCCCATCCACTGGGTAGTGGACAACTGTTAGACTGGTGGTAGTCTGACACTGTCACTAGAAGTATTCATAAATTTGATTCGGCTGTGCTAAATTTAACAAAAATATTTGCTTTGTGACTAATTAATTTGTCACAAAGTGCATTTCTTTGTAAGTAGTGGGTGCAGGGAGCGGCAGACCCACAGAGATGAATGTAGCAGCAGCACAAATGATCAACCGCTACTTAATTTATATGGAGGTACACAGGACCCTCATTGTTATCATTGGTGAGGTCCCAGTGGTCAGGCCCCTACAATGTAACAGTTATCTTCTATATAATAGATAGGAGATAACATGCTTATACAGGAATTGCCCTTTAAATGCATTAGGAGAAGTCAAGGCCAGGCAGGGGTTCACGTTTATACCCCCTGGACCTGTCAATCAAAGGGCAGAAGGTGCAGCAGTTGCAGAGAGAGCAGAGCCTCTAGGTGAAACGGCAACGCTCCCGTTGCTCCTAGAGGCTCTTTTAAAACGTCATATTTCTCAGCAATGCGGGCACATATGAACATGGAACCAACACAGATGCCTTCAGCTGACAAGCACACATGTAACAGGTCAGCCAGTGTCATAGGTACAAATCTGCTGACAGATGCCCTTTAAGCACATGCATCACTCTTACAAATTTGACTGGTGAACAGTTTGGACTTTGCACCCTTCTAAGTAAAATCAATTCAAAGTTCTGTAAACCACAGCTTCAGTTGCATGGTTAATTACAGAGTGAATTTTATCAATGCAGCTGTAGCTTAGAATCAGTTTAGCTGGTGCCGATGATCCAACCTGTTTTCTACAGGACAGTCTTAAAATTTGTAACCTCCAGAATGCTGCAGGTTGATGATAATAGCCTTTTAGATGAAGCATCTATGTGTTATGTGGGCGGACCCAGACTTGGCTCTGTTGAGGATTTGAGTTCAATATTGTGAAGGCTATTTAGTCATTATCTTATCGGGTATATACAATATACATGTTTTTAGGACACAGACGCTGTATTTATAGTCATGAAATATATCCCAGTTATTCCTACGCAGTAATTGTCATGTCATATGGTGCATGGCTATACATATGTAGTGGAGGAGTCTGTACAGTGAAACAGTGATTGTAGAGACAAAATAATGAAGACCACATCACGACTGGAACCCATCAAATCCTGCAGGTCAATACCTGTCACGTATTCCCTTATGGAGCATTCCAGTGGCCTCAGTGAAGATCACATCAAACATGAACGTACTTATGCATTTGTAAAACATGTCAATCAGAGGCCTACTGGAAACTTAAAGTGGCCCTGGAAAAATACTAAAAGTGGCCCCGTTTTGTAGTCGGGTCAAAATTGAAGGAAAGCAGGGCCAGCAGTACTATATTGTGGCACATTATACTGCCCCAAAAGAGCCAAATACCTGTCATGGATGAGGTAAAGGAGTAAACAACACACAGACAACCAGGGGGGAAGGGAAAAGCCACTAGGCCTCAAAACTAGGGAAGAGAAGGGGTCACCACCTAAAGAACCCAACTCCTGGCCCTGACTCCTAACCGCATGGTCACTGCTTAAAGGTAGAAATGCCCATACACAGGAACCTGGAGACCCTGATGAGCCCTAAAGATATTGGCAGAGCTGAGACAACCCGTTCCTTCCCAGATAAAGGAACAAGCGTCTCCCTAAAGACTAGTAACAACAACCAAGGGGAAAAGACAAAATACAAACAAGCGAGAGTCGAGACACTTAGCTTCTATTGTAGAAGGATGAGAAACTCAGCGAAAACCACACTCCAACTCTTTCCAAAACCAAATGAAGCAATCTACCGCATAGTCAGAAGGGTGGGGTCAGACTATAAAGGTAAGAAGTGATGACCAATGAGCAACAGCTGGGACAAGGGAAGTGGTCATTAACTCTATCAACACTGAATCAAGAGAAATTAAGGAGGCTGTTAGATTCCTCCACACTCAGCCAGTCTCCTTGATTTCCTGACATCAGTCACCTAAGGAACCGTGACAATATCACAGTCCATCACAAAATTTTGCCCCAGCAGCACAAAATAACCCTCAAAAACTTCCATTGGCCATCCGTGAGGAGGGCTCAGGCAGCCCCCTGGGCATTGGCCCACTGGGAAATTTTCTTGTAAGGTCTATGGCCAATCCTCCCCTGATGACAATTGCTTCCAATGATGCACAACATTTGTAATTTATTAAGAAGTAACGTCAGCAGAAGGGACAAAACAATGTAAATTTGTAAATGGTGTTTTGTTATTTTCTAAAATTATTAATTTATTTTACCTCTGTGATCCTCTAAAATGTAACACCAGACATAGCTTTGTTTTTGAAAAATATGGACTCGGGGGGTCATTTACAAACAGTAAAGAAAAGTCTGTTGCAGATATCAGCGCTAAGGTTATTTGCGCCACAATCTTCGATTTTTTCTTCGCTCTCGCCAGGTCTACAAAGGGGGCGTGGCGTGGGAGCAGAAGGGGGTGGATGGGTTATGAGGATGAAATAACTTGAGTCCAGACTTTTATTACTGATGAACACAGCTTTACTTTCAATAACAACAACAACAATGAAACATTTGTAAAGCGCTTTTGTCCCGTAGGACTCAAAGCGCGTAAACGTTTATCCAACAGTTTCAAGCTTTATCTTGGTCATCAGCAGATTTAGGCTTAACTTTATGGCAGGCAGACACATTCAGCTCTGCTACATCTGTACTCTTTCAGCTCTGCTATGTTAGCTGGATTAAATAGGAACTTTTCCTCTTCTGCTGTAATCTGCAACTTAGCTTTCTGTAGTCTGACTCTGTCTTTATCTTTGTTCTGTATCCTTAGCTTTATCTTTATCCAGGGAAGCTTTCCTCCTGGCTCTGAAGCTCTTTACTTCTCTTCTTGGGCCTTGCAGAGCAGGCAGGCTCTGCTGGCTGGCACACAGCCTTCCCCTTACAGGGGCTGCACTCAACTCACTCCTGCAGGCTCGTCCAGGAGGCACGAGGGCCTGCTCCTTCCCCTTACAGAGGATACCCTGAACTTGACTTCACTAACACTGAACTCCTCCCTCTCTAGAGAGGGCTGGGATGGATAGAAGGTTCCGTTCCAGGAAACTAGCTCTGCCACTGGTGCCACCATCTGCTGGTGAACCAAGCACACTACACTTTAGCAGTAATTAGAAAGGAAATACATATAAACATTATGCAGGACATGTAAATAAATATATAAGATGACATAGAATGCACAGGATCAACCATTAAAGATAGTGGGGGCCACAAAAAGGTGTTAATGCCACTCAGGGGCGTTACACCGGTGCCTCTACATAAATTCAGCGCATCCACTGCCAGCTAAAGGGACATTAAGACCGATGTCTAAAACGCTAGTCTTAATAAATGACCCCCTCTTTGTCTAATCTCAGACAACACCTTTAGAGGGGTTTGATGACCTATTCTGGGGGATATTTTATACTGTTGATCTATCCCCAGAATAGGTCATCAGTAACTGATCGTTGGGGGGTCTGACTCCCTCCATCCCCCTCACACAACTGATCGGTGGGGATGCCGGGAGTCAGATCCCCAACCAATCAGATACTGATCACCCATCCTAAGGATAGTTCATCAATATAAAACACTCCGGAAACCCCTTTAAATCTCTGAGTTGATCCCGTTCCCTGTCACCACACAGTACAGCAGACACAGCACGATGTCCATACATGTTATATTTTTTCCTTGTTGGAGCTTAACCTCTCTCTTTATCTGCTCGTCACTACAGCTACCCACACGATGACATGGCACACTGGCATCACCGCACACATCTTGCCCTCTTTATGACCAGGTTCTTCCTAGGCCTGTGCACCAACCATGCCTTATGGTTGCTGAGAAGAAGACTGTCATTCCTCAGCCAACCATTGCGGCTTACCATGGCTGTACTACAGAGTATCCCAAGCCACTGTCTAGACAACATCATTTACAATCACATGTATGCCATAAATACTGTACATACACATGAAAAACTCAAACTACCGAGCAGTCTCTCAGCTAATCCAGCGGTCTTATCAAAAAAAACAAGTAGCCAGCAGGATTTGGATTACAAAATAGAGAGTAAACCGTTTATTTCCACCTTAGGCCGCCTGCACATGTTGTGGAGTACGGTTTTTCCATTCAGATTCCGGTGCGAAAAAAAAGGCAGCGTATTACAGTACTGGCAAAGTGTATGAGATTACACTAATGTCATGTACACTTTGCAGATTTTTTACTTATTTTAAAATAAATAGCCTTTCAATTATGTTTGCTGTTTTAGCTGTGAATTTCTTCCTTTTCAATGCAAGGGTGAGATCTGAAGCAAAACCACATCAAATCCCCACCAAAAGCCGCAATAAGATATTGTGGATTTTAGTGCGGATATCCTACAGAAATGCACATAAATCCACATGTAAATTTGTGCGGATTTAATGTGCGTTCACCCACAGTCATGTGCAGGTGGCCTTAGAGTACCTGCACTCGTTGCGGAATACGTGCGGTTTTATCACGTGGATTCCTCTGGGAAAAAAAAATAAACTGTACCAATACCAGCAGAGTGTATGAGATTACACAAATCCCATGCACACCATGCAAATGTTTTCCGTGCAGAAATTGACCTGCCATGCAGATTTCCAAATGTGCAGCATGCCAATTATGGTTTGGCTACATGCACACGACCGTATGTGTTTTGCGGTCCGCAAATTGCGGATCCGCAAAAAAAACGGATGCCATTCCGTATGGCATCCGTTTTTTTTTTTGCTGATCCGTTTTGTTTTTTTTGCGGATCCATTGTAAAAATGCCTATCCTTGTCCGCAAACTAGATAAAAATAGGACATGCACTATTTTTTTTGCGGAGGAACGGACATACTGAGGCGGACAGCACACAGTGTGCTGTCCGCGTTTTTTGCGGACCCATTCAAATGAATACGCTCGCATCCTATCCGCAAAAAAAAACGGATCTGACACGGTCGTGTGCATGAGGCCTTTAGCTGCGGATTTCCTCCTTTTCAAATGAAGCATCAAATCTACACCAAAAAACACTGTAAGAATTTGTAGTTTTTAGCGGGTTGGGTAAAGTAATAAAAATTCATGCAGATCTTCTGCCATATACTCACACCCGCGTGCAGGTGCCCTTACAGTACTGATTGCAACTGTGCCCTAAATATCCAAATTAGAAGAATCATAGCTGTGCAGATTGCAAGTTGATGTGTACATCACGGTAACTACAAAATAAAAGCATATAAAATATATATGTATATATACTGTCTGCATACATTGTGTAATTGATGCCTTACTGTATTGCACTCTTTACTTAGTGTACTGTAGCACCCCAATTAGAAGCGTAACTAGTGGGCTTTCTGCTCTGCCAGCGTGTAAGTGACCCCCCATCAGACTGCTGTAAGCTCTCTGTGTCCTGGTTACTCTTTATTGCCTTTCGCTCTTTAGTGTTCTATATCCAAATATCCACATTTTATTTGTATAACTGTAACTTGACTTCTTATTGGCTGAAAGTTTAGCAGAGAGCAGTAACTAATAAAACATGATAGAGTTCTCTATGGTAAGTGGATGCTTTTACCTTAAAGTGTTATGTTTAAACATAAAATCTGCGTGAATGTTTTTGCTGGGTGGATTGCCGTGCTGAGTTACCTTTCCTGCTCTTCCTTCTGTTTGCTGTCTCTGAGGCTCCTAATTACCCGATAACTGCAGAGCTATATGTATATAGAGAAGAAACATTCCTGACAAATGCATACACCACTTCTGCACCTGATCCGGGAGCTTCAGTAAGAACAAAGCACAATTAAAGAAGCAGAACAGCTGTGGAACGTGCGCTTGTAAAGCGGCGCTATTTTATTCTATGCATTATCTATAAAAGATTGTTTCCATATTTACGTCAGGAAATCTAAATTTGGAGAATTAAAGCTACCTTCACTTTTGCGTTGTTAATTCCAGTATTGAGTTCCGGCAGAGGATCTCAATACCGGCATTAAGTGGATCAGTTTTGATTTTGCACATTAGGAGGCATCCGTTCCATTAGAATGTAGTTGTGTGAAATCAAGACGGAAAAAAACGGATCTGGCACTAAATACATTGAAAGTCAATGGGTGACGGATCCAGTTTTTAGGCTCCCAAAAAAAACGGATCCGTCACCATTGGCTTACATTATTTTCAGTGCCAGGTCCATGTTTTTATGTTTTTATGACCGGACACTAAACTGCAGCTTGCAGCGGTTTTGTGTCCTGTCACAAAACGCAATGCTGCCGGAACGGAAGACATCCTGATCAGTTATGGCCAGTTCGCATTGTTCGCCCGCGAACATATGCGGGCTGCCATCTTTTTTCACAAGTCCGACGAGGCACAGGTAAGCCCTTGCCTGTGCCGCGAGCCGGTCTGAAAACAAATGCGGTCACCGGGAGCAGGCAGTTTCGCGAACAGCCCGATGAAGGCCCCCGGTGGCTGTTCTCGGAACTGCCTGCTCCCGCTGACCGCACTTGTTTTCAGACCGGCTTGCGCACAGGCACAGGTAAGGGCTTACCTGTGCCTCGCCTGACATGTGAAAAAAGATGGCATCCCGCATATGTTCACGGGCGAACAATGCGAACTGGCCATCACTGATCCTGATGCATCCTGAACGGATCTCTTTCCATTCAGAATGCATGAGGACGAAACGGAAACATTTTTTTCCAGTATTGAGTGTGAAAGTAGCCTAAGATGGCCAGTAATTGTACTGGTCCAGTCTGGAGCACCTTGGGATTAAACGGGTTGTGTTAAGTTTTAAAGTTACCCACTATCTATAGGGTAGGGGATAACTAGCTGATCGGTAGGGGTCCTACCACTGGGTGCCGTTCCCCCATTCAGATAGAGCGGCAGGTCATGCATTCGCACTGTCGTTCCATTCATTCTCTAAGGGAGCACCGGAGATGGCTGAATACAGCGCTTTTTCTGGCAAATATATGTATACAGTTGTGTTCAAAATTATTCAACCCCCACTGAAATTGAGTGTTTTGGCCAGTTTGACATTGATTTTGATCATTTCAGTCATCTTGTTTACAATTAAATCAAAGAGGCACTTGTAAGTCAGACAAATATAACATAACATTTATAATGAAATAACCACAAATGTCTTTTCTGTGCTCACATCATTATCAGTTTTATTCAACCCCCAAGTGACATTCAATCTTAGTACTTAGTACAACATCCTTTTCCAGTTATAACAGCTTTTAAACGTGGAGCATAGCTTGACACAAGTGTCTTGCAGCGATCTACGGGTATCTTCGCCCATTCTTCATGGGCAAAAGCCTCCAGTTCAGTCACATTCTTAGGCTCTTTAGGGAGTCAGCCCCGTGCACCTTCATGTTCTCCAGGCAATGGCTGGTTACCCTGGGGTACCTTAGGCACGTTCCCCTGTGGGAAGGTGCCTGAGCAATAGATCTAGTTTGTTAGTTTCCTGAAAAGGTTCGCAGTGTACATTTCCCTGTCTGGTATACCTAACCTCCGCCTGTTCTCGGTCTGCCCTGACCTTGGACTATTTATTGTATCACGGCTGCCCTGACCACTGCCTGTCCCTGACTACTTAGTTAATACTGTTAGGGCTCATGCACACAAACTTAATATTTTCCTTTTTTGCAGCCTGTTGGCGGAACCATTCACTTCAATCAGGCCACAAATAAAACGGAAATTACTCCGTATGCATTCTGTGTTCATATGGCTGTTCTGCCAAAAAATAGAACATGTCATATTATTGTTCACATTACGAACAAGTATAGGACTGTTCTATTAGGGACCGGCTGTTCCGTTCTGCAAAATGTGTAGTCTGATCTTGCCATTCTATCTGTCCCCTGCTTTTTGCATCCCAACTTATTAATTCAGTATCAGACGACACAGGGTTTGTTTGTAGTCTGTTACCATGGAGATACATAGGTCAGTATGCCAGATGTATGCTCAAAGCAATCCAATTTTTTTAATCAAGCCTATTTGCAAAGTTGTTTTATTTTAGATCCATTGAAGCAGTACAAAATAATGGATGCAAACATGTACACTGTAATTTTCATGAAATAAGCCTGTGATTTTCTTATCAGTTATTCCTGTACCTTGTACCTTTAGTTGCTTTATTTTAAATCCATCAGAGCTGTACAAAATAATGGATGCAAATGTATACACTGTAATTTTCAAGAAATAAGCCAGTTTTTCTTATTATTTGTAACTATACTTATCATGTACCTATAGTTGGTTTATTTTTGGGTTACCAGAGATATCTGTGGCTTCTACAAAGCCTGGTTGTAGTCTCCCAACCCCACATACACGAGCATGCTTGGCTTGTAGTTTTTGTCCAGCCCCCTCTCAGTTTTTTCTGCCGTGCTGCGACCGGACCTCCGTCCCACTCCTATTATAGTGACTTCCGGAGCAGACTTCCGGCGGCACAGTGGGCTAGCTTTATAACGGATCCAGCAGGCTATTCCCCCGCTGGAACAGCCTGCCAGACCCTCCTGCCGCAAGTGTAAAAGTAGCCTAACCCAGGAGTGGACGCTTCACAGAGATAAGGTATGATGGGAAGATCTGCACCTGTTCTGTGTTTTTGACGCTGTGCTTTATCTTACAATCACTGATGGAAATGACCGTTCAAACGCCAACTCTGCAGAAGCGGCCTCATTGAGCTGCATTGTCCTGGATTTCCAAGAACGCCATCCTTTTTATGTGGCATTAAATAAAAAATGAAATGCAATAAAAACAGTAAACAGGTAATGAGGGTCTGATGCAAGATGGTAGTGTTGACATTTTTCTGGCTCTATGGTTAGTCAAGGATGGAGCTTCAATTTTATAAGTCCTTTTTCTAAATTTTATTCCGACCTGAGCGGTGCGATGAAACGCTCACAAATCACTCATGACTCGTCTAATAAAGTCACCTACTGTCATAAATCAGTTTGGCGGTCTCTCCTGTGTCTCTGCATCTGCAGTCAGTGGTTGTTTAACACTGTGGTTTACAAATACAGAGTTTGCCTTTTAGAACCTAATACTTGAGAAGAGAATTTCGTTTGCTGGGGGAACATAAAATAGATGTTTGTATTCCAGACAACAAAGTGCCTTTGAGCCGGTGTGGAGGTATTTTTAGGCTTCACTGACTGCAGCCCCACACACACCTTTAATCAAACATTAAATAACTATAGAACACATCCATCAAGCTGTGTGTTTTATATCACCACATGACAACTAATACATCAAATCAACAAAAGAAGCGCGTTGCAACAAATCCCCCCCCCCCCAACTTAACTCCCTGTGCGCTGCAACACAGCCCTCGCTCCACCATGAAATGAGATCATTTTTTTAGACTTTGTACAAATAGCCCTTTAGGGAACAATAATGGACAATGAGACTTTGATCTGCTCTCTAGTGTTAGATGTGACTTGTGGTTGTAGTGTAATCCGCTTTGCTCTGTTATGTTTACATTACCGCTTATGTTTCGCACAAACGTTGAAGATAATTTACTGCTGTAAAAAGCTTTGTTCTATGTTTTTGGAAAACACATAAAGAACTTCCATTGTCATTTAAAGGGAAACCGTTATAAAAAAAAACAGTTTTCCAGTGTACAGTACGTATTTTTTAGGAAGTCCATCAGCTTATTTAAAGGGCTTGTCTTCTCTCAACAACACCTTTTCAAAATCATTCTGGCCCCATGATTAGCAAGCAGATATGCGGTGGTTTGGGGTGGTCCCAACTCTACTCTGGGTTCCCCGAACACTGTTGAGGTGTCACGACTAGTGTTGGGCAAGCATGCTTGGCCGAACACCAGTTTGGCTTGAGCATCGCTACGCTCGGCACATCGCAGTGTTCGGCCGAATATCGCGTGTGCTCGAGCGCGATGCTTGAGTCAGTGTATTTAAATCTAATTTAGCCTCTATTTCAGAAAAGTTTTATGGCGGGATTCAAACTCACAACCTTCTACATTATAGCCAAGAATGTTAACCACTACACTATAGAGCTGCATGGCCAGTTACAATTTTTTTAAAAAAATAAAAGAGACTTAGGCTACTTTCACACTAGCGTTCGGGCGGATCCGTTCTGAACGGATCCGCTCATAATAATGCAGACGGAGGCTCCGTTCAGAACGGATCCGTCTGCATTATATTAGCTAAAAAAAGCTAAGTGTGAAAATAGCCTCGGACGGATCCGTCCAGACTTTCAATGTAAAGTCAATGGGGGACGGATCCGCCTGAAGATTGAGCCACAGGGTGACATCTTCAAACGGATCCGTCCCCATTGACTTACATTGTAAGTCTGGGCGGATCCGCACGCCTCCGCACGGCCAGGCGGACACCCGAACGCTGCAAGCAGCGTTCAGCTGTCCGCCTGTCCGTGCGGAGGCGAGCGGAGCGGAGGCTGAACGCCGCCAGACTGATGCAGTCTGAGCGGATCCGCTCCATTCAGACTGCATCAGGGCTGGACGGCTGCGTTCGGGTCCGCTCGTGAGCCCCTTCAAACGGAGCTCACGAACGGACCAGCGAACGCTAGTGTGAAAGCAGCCTTAGCTTAGCTGTTCCTCTCTCTCTCTCAGAAGGCTGGTACCATGGCCAAAGATAAGTGGCCCAGGGTCTGTTGCTCAGTCACCTGGCTGGAACCCTGGTCAATGGGCTGGTAACCCAGGGTCTGTGGTTCAGCATCCCCATCTCAGCATTTTCTTCTGGTCACTCATGCAGTCTGGCAGAGTCTCTCCTACTAAGCACTGGTCCTTATCTGCAGACTGGCAGATTGTCATCTACTAAACACTGGTCTCCATTTGCACACAATTAAGGGCTCTGACTGGCCTCCTTGTATATAGTTTCTAACTGAAATAAAACCTTCTAGTGGGAGGTTGAAGTGGAGATGCACAGCCTAAAAAAAAGAGTTTCAGTGCAAGTCTATCGGGAGGACTAAGCAGTTTTTACAGGTATAAAAAAATCTTCAGAGCTAAACCAGACAGTAAGCAGGTCAGTGTGTCTGTTTTTTTTTTTTAACGGCAAAACTTTGCATAGTTAGAACGTTTCTCAGTATTAGCTGGCTGTGCATTAACCCTTTCCACAGTGTAACTATAGTGTAATAACACAGCAAATTATGGCCTCATGCACACGACCGTTGTGTGCATCCGTGGCCGTTGTGCCGTTTTCCGGTTTTTTTCACGGACCCATTGACTTTCAATGGGTCCGTGGAAAAAAAAGAAAATGCACCGTTTGGCAGCCGCATCCGTGATCCGTGTTTCCTGGCCGTGAAAAAAATATGACCTGTCCTATTTTTTTCACGGCCAACGGTTCACGGACCCATTCAAGTCAATGGGTCCGTGAAAAAACACGGATGCACACAAGATTGTCATCCGCGTCCGTGATCCGTGTCCGTTTTTTCTTATCATTTCAATGGCAAACTTGACTTAGATTTTTTTTTTTTTCATTTTTCATGTCTGTGGATCCTCCAAAAATCGAGGAAGACCCACGGATGAAAAAACGGTCACAGATCACGGACCCCGTTTTTGCAGACCTTAAAAAAAAACGGTCGTGTGCATGAGGCCTAACAGGATATATTACAAAAACATAAATGCAGTTCAACAATATGAAAGTGAACACAATAACATAAAACAAGTTAATCCTTCAAAGTGCATTAAAGTAGGAAGTTGATGGCTTTGCACAGTAGTAATAACGGCAAATATCCATAATCCAAAGTACCCTTGTTCCAGGGCACTACAGATATCACTGGAGAAAATTTGGCTAGCCACATATTTCCCCTACAGCACCTTGTACAGATGAAAAGTAGTATTCTCAGATGTTATGTTTCTCTGATTTCATGACAATGCAATGTTCACGTCTTGAATAAAACTGAAACTTCTACAGTGTTTTAAAGAGGTTGTTATTTAAATTAAAAATCTCAGACAAGCCCTGCAAAAGCCTAGAATAAAAAATAATCTTATACTCACCCGTTTCTCTAGTGCCATTCTCTACTGTGTTGGTCCTGTCCTGCTGGCACTTGTTTACAAACTCCAGCGATATACGACACGTGAACGCTACAGCCAGTCACTGTCCCCAGCACTCTGAAGGGGTTGTTCACCTTTTTAGAACTTTTCTAAAGACCCCACAGTGTGGCCAGACCTGCAGTGGTAATCATACTTCCCTGATCCCCACTGCTGGGCTCCAACTCCATCGCTGCAGCACTGGCTCCATAGGTTATGACACAGTGATGTGCCACATGAGTGAAGCGTGACCGATGTGGCCAGTACTTGATCCATGTCAAACTGGATGTCAACATGGGGAGATCTGGGGCCTGCAGTGCTGGCGGTGCAGCAATGATGCGAGAAGCCAGCGGCGTGGATTGGGTAAGTATGATTACCACCGATGGTCTGGCAATGCTGTAGGGTCTGTAAAAAAAAACACCCCTTAACACTGAGGACAGTGATCTGCTGCAGTGGTTATGTGCCACCTCAGTTTAAGATGAATTTTTATTTTAGGCTATTGTGTAGCTTTTCCAAGAATTTTACTTATATTTGACAACCCCTTTAAAAGGTATTTGTGGGAATTAATATTATGCATGGCTCCCCCTTTTATACAGAGCATGTGCATGTCCAATCTTAAAGGGGTTCTGCACTTTGTTTAAACTGAAGATCATCAGCATCTGATCTGGTCTGACACCCAGGACCCCCGCCGATCAGCTGTTTGAGAAGGCAACGGCGCTCCAGCACTTGTATCACTTGCCTTGGCGCGGCTAAGCTCCGTTCCCTTGAATGCAGCTTAGCCCCGCTCCAGCAGCGCCGCTACCTTCTCAAACAGCTGATCGGCGGGGGTCCCGGGTGGTGGGCCCCCGCCGATCAGATGCTGATTAGTGATGAGCGGCAGGTGCCATATTCGATTTCGACGAAATTCGCGAATATTCGATAGAATATTAGTTTTATATTCGTCGAAATCGAATATTCGTCATTATGCTAGTTATCGCGAATAATATGCGATTAAAAAAATCGCATATGCGATTTTTTTTTTTATTATTTTTTTTTTTTTTTTTTTTTTAAACTTAAAGGCTACTCTCCTATTGAAATCGCAAATGCGATTAATATAACACGAAATAATCGCATTTGCGATTTCAACGTAATTCTCAAATCCGACAGTACATTCTAGTATATGGAGACGTTACCATGGTGATGGGGACGCTCCATGAGCATGGAATATAGCAGGGATCAGCAACCTTCGGCACTCCAGCTGTGGTGCAACTACAACTCCCAGCATGCACACCTCCATGGCTGTTCTCAGGACTCCCAAAGAAGTGAATGGAGCATGCTGGGAGTCGTAGTTTGACGACAGCTGGAGTGCCGGAGGTTGCTGATCCCTGGAATATAGCATTACTAAGGTGAAATCGCAACTGCGATTATTTCGTGTTATATTAATCGCATTTGCGATTATCTATTTTTTATTTAATTTTTTACTATGGTTGGCTTCAATGGTAGAATTAGCGAATATGACGAATATATTCGTTATATTCCACAAAACGAATATGGCGAATATATTCGTTATATTCCACAAAACGAAGATAACGAAGTATTCTGCGTCTCAGTTATATCTACCTATTCATCAACTTCGCTAATTCTAGCAATCATATAGGAAAGTTGACTATAGAGACAGCTAAGTATAATTCGCTATGCGATTATATGACTGCTTTTTTTTTATATAAATAGAATAATTATAATACCTGATAATTATTATAATCTATTTATATAAAAAAGCAAAGTAATATAATCGCATAGCGAATTATACTTAGCTGTCTCTATAGTCAACTTTCCTATATGATTGCTAGAATTAGCGAAGTTGATGAATAGGTAGATATAACTGAGATGCAGAATACTTCGTTATCTTCGTTTTGTGGAATATAACGAATATATTCGTATATTCGTTTTGTGGAATATAACGAATATATTCGTCATATTCGCTAATTCTACCATTGAAGCCAACCATAGTAAAAAAAAAAAAAAAGAAATCGCTAATGCGATTAATATAACACGAAATAATCGCATTTGCGATTTTTACTTAGTAATGCTATATTCCAGGGATCAGCAACCTCCGGCACTCCAGCTGTTGTCAAACTACGACTCCCAGCATGCTCCATTCACTTCTTTGGGAGTCCTGAGAACAGCCATGGAGTTGTGCATGCTGGGAGTTGTAGTTGCACCACAGCTGGAGTGCCGAAGGTTGCTGATCCCTGCTATATTCCATGCTCATGGAGCGTCCCCATTTCCATGGGAACGTCTCCATATACTAGAATGTACTGTCGGATTTGAGAATTACGTTGAAATCGCAATTGCGATTAATATAACACGAAATAATCGCATTTGCGATTTCAACGTAATTCTCAAATCCGACAGTACATTCTAGTATATGGAGACGTTCCCATGAGCGTGGAATATAGCATTACTAAGTTAAAATCGCAAATGCGATTATTTTGTGTTATATTAATCGCATTTGCTTTTTTTTTTTTTTTTTTTTTTACTATGGTTGGCTTCAATGGTAGAATTAGCGAATATGACGAATATATTCGTTATATTCCACAAAACGAATATACGAATATATTCGTTATATTCCACAAAACGAAGATAACGAAGTATTCTGCATCTCAGTTATATCTACCTATTCATCAACTTCGCTAATTCTAGCAATCATATAGGAAAGTTTACTATAAAGACAGATAAGTATAATTCGCTATGCGATTATATTACTTTGCTTTTTTATATAAATAGATTATAATAATTATCAGGTATTATAATTATTCTATTTATATAAAAAAAAAAGTAGTCATATAATCGCATAGCGAATTATACTTAGCTGTCTCTATAGTAAACTGTCCTATATGATTGCTAGAATTAGCGAAGTTGATGAATAGGTAGATATAACTGAGATGCAGAATACTTCGTTATCTTCGTTTTGTGGAATATGACGAATACATTCGTATATTCGTTTTGTGGAATATAACGAATATATTCGTCATATTCGCTAATTCTACCATTGAAGCCAACCATAGTAAAAAAAATAAAAAAAAATAAAAATCGCAAATGCGATTAATATAACACGAAATAATCGCATTTGCGATTTTAACTTAGTAATGCTATATTCCATGCTCATGGGAACGTCTCCATATACTAGAATGTACTGTCGGATTTGAGAATTACGTTGAAATCGCAAATGCGATTATTTCGTGTTATATTAATCGCAATTGCGATTTCAACGTAATTCTCAAATCCGACAGTACATTCTAGTATATGGAGACGTTCCCATGGAGATGGGGACGCTCCATGAGCACGGAAGGCGGCAGAAGCGGCAACGGGCACTGACTGGAGCAGCCAGGAAGCCAGGAATCCAAAGGACAGGTAAGAACAACTTTAGGGAAGTGGGAAAGGAAAAAATATAACAATTAAAAAAAAAAATTAAAAAAAAAACGAATATTCGAAATAGCGAATTTATAGCACTATATTCGAAATATTCGCGAATTAGCGAAGTGCCGATATTCGCGAAAAAAAATTCGCTATTCGAATATTCGCGCTCAACACTAATGCTGATGATCTATCCAGAGACTAGATCATCAGTTTAAACAAAGTGCAGAACCCCTTTAACTGTTATTTTTGCACACATGGAACATATCATCGGTAATGTAAAGTATCGCATAATAAATAGAACCTAGTAGTGACTGGCTCCAATGTTGGCTTTAAAAGCTGTACCCAGTAGTGGATTACGTCAATCTCAGTTCTGTTACTTTAGATGTCATGTCCCAATTGTGTATATAGACACATTTCTTGGAGTCTGATTCTCCTCCTTTGTAATCCTATAATAGATATTTCAAATAAACCTTTTGAAATCCCAGCTTAACACATTAAAGATCTCAAAGCGAACTTTTTAGAATAAATTGGAAATAAATTGTGAAATACTCAGGAAAGGATTGAGAGCAGCATCAGGCAATGAGATTCTCTTGCATTCAACCAGTGTCTTGATGTGAAAACCGTCATCCCCAACCAATTTAAAACTCATTGTCCCTTTCACCCTCCAGGAGGTTAAATCTTCATTTCCCCATGGAGCTCCTGCACTGTTTGAGAACACGGTATAGAGAATTTCTATGTATGACTTTCCATTTCTATCAATAAGCTTCATAAATTTGGAGTATAAATTTCTTCACTGCTTGTTCTTATTCAGAGGCATGAGCTGATAGCATTCTCACTGCCACTGCTTTGCTTGTTACATGAAATGTCTTGCAACTTTCTTGTAGCGTGACACTTGTCGCCGCGTAACTGTACGCAAAAAATGAAGCAGCAAGGTGGGGAACTGACTGCAGTTTGCAAATTCTCAATTGCTTTTATTGCTTCACTTAGGCTGGGGCTACACAACGCCTTGAAGATCGCAATGGCACACTGTGACTTAGCATCTCATGATTGTCAATGGTATCGCAATGCAACACACAACATGATGCTACTGCAATGACAGTGACAAAAAAAAACAAGTGCTGGATTTTTGGTCCCAGGTTGCAAGTAACATGTGACACAGGATACACCGGCAGGCTGCGTGCTATCTATGCTCCTTGCTGGCATAGATTTCATTTTGCGGTGCACAGACCTCTCAGAGGTGCAGAGGCATGCATCATTTTGGCATATCCTATTAAGACTAGCACCAGAAAAGCCAGTCTCAATAAACACCATTCTTGGTGATTAGCATAGTCTAGGGCAGGGATGTCAAACTCATGGTCCACCAGCTGTTTCAGAACAACAACTTCCAGCGTGCCCTGATAGCAGTAGGCTGTTCGAGCATGATGGAAGGTTTGCAACAGCTGGAGGGCCACGAGTTTGAAATCCCTTGTCCAAGGTCTACCATATATACTGTCAGCTGAGTGTCATTTGCCAATTGTCCTCTATTGATAGCAAGTCTCAGGCCTCTTTCACATTTCCGTTTTTCACTGAGAGCGGTTTCATTCATTGACACATGGCAAAGTAGACCCAACCACGTGAGTGGAGCTATGTACCAATGAAAAGCTGCACTTTAACTTCAGTACCAACAGGTGCAATGTACCAATGAAAAGCTGCACTTTAACTTCAGTGGTTCTTTATTGGCAAACTGTTGTCTTATTGCTTAAGAAATAGAAAGAAAGCAGCAACCTCTTATCTTACCTAGAAAACTAATTAATCTTCCTCTCAGCCTAATTAATAGAGGCTCTTGAAGGCACTTCTGTGGCAGATAGGCAATCACAAACATGAATCCTTTATCTGGCAGCCTAATAAAGTACATCTTCGGCTGTCAGGCAACCAAAGATCAGAGTGTAACGTAACGGGCAGCTATAGAAATGAATAGGGTTGCAGCGCGACTCACATGTTTGCTGCAACACGTGAATCGTGAAAAATCCAGCAGTGTTGGATTTTTCATAGTCTGTGTGTCACGCCCACTGTGACTCTATTTATTCCTATGACAACCCTGCTACACCGCGATATTGGGGCACAACACGTGTCTGATTATGCCCAAATACCTTGGAGTATTAATATTCATGGTGAGCCAAGGTTGGCTGTTACAGTATGGTTTCTACACTGTAGCAACCACTAGCTACTTTCTACATGAAAAATGGAAAAAGCTGGTGCAGTGCCTGCTGTTGCAGTGAGGTGAAAGTACTGTATGTTTATTGGAAGAAAAATAAAAAAAATTATGTTTTATTTCAATAAACATACTTTTTATCCACCTCATTACTTGCTTTTTGAATGTTTTACTTACTGCCAGGAGTGATCCTTGGACCGTCCAACTTTTGCTGAGCTGCAGCTGACTGATCACTAATGATGGACGAACATGTGCCGGGACGGTTCACGAACGCGATCAAATGTTCGCGAACTGCAAGTTTGCGGCGGGCCCCATTCATTTTAATAGCAGGCGAACCTGAAATACACATTAAAGTATTTCAGCGGAACGCCGCTGAGAACCCAACATAGCGGGACGCCGCTTGGACAAACTTTGGGGCAATTAATCCACCACAAGTTATATTGAGTTCTAAGAGACACTTTTGTTCATTCGAAAGTTATTCATATAGGACTGAGATTTTTGTCTTCCTATATTTAGTTCGGATCAAAGATTCGAATGTCATATATTCACACCCTTGAATGTTGCTAGTGAATGCGAACATTTATATAGGCAATATAACTAGCTATTTTATCATATATCGAATATTTATAGTATTTATTGTTACGATTTTATTGTCACGATTTTATCATGATTGTGTATGGTTGATTTAGATTTTTTGTGCCTAGCACCCATTATTATATGGTAGTACGTAACATTTAATAAACTCAATATTGGTCGCAATATCCGAGAGTGCCCAGTGCATTTGTTGTTTATATTGTGATTCTATTGAATAGATTGGGTGAATCTACTCTACTGAGAGCACCTCACTTGATCCTAGGTTTATCCAGTGCGTCCCATTATTTTATTTTATATTTAAAATGCTATATTTATTGCCTCGATTCTGTAGTTTGCAGAAACACCCCGTATGTGGCCGTAAACTACTGTACTGGCACACAGTAGGGCGTAGAGGGAAAGGTGCGCTGTTTGGTTTTTGGAAGGCAGATTTTGCTGGACTGGTTTATTTACACCATGTTCCATTTGAAGCCCCCCTGATGCACCCCTAGAGTACAAACTCCATAAAAGTGACCCCATCTAAGAAACTACACCCCTCAAGGTATTCAAAACTGATTTTACAAACGTTGTTAACCCTTTAGGTGTTGCACAAGATTTAATGAAAAATAGAGATAAAATTTCACTTTTTTGGCAGATTTTCCATTTTAATATTTTTTTTCCAGTTACAAAGCAAGAGTTAACAGCCAAACAAAACTCACAGAAAAACCCTATATGTGGTCATAAACTATACAGGCATGCGGCAGGGCACAGAAGGAAAGGAATGCCATACGGTTTTTGGAAGGCAGATTTTGCTAGACTGTTTTTTTGGACACCATGTCCCATTTGAAGCCCCCCTGATGCACCCCTAGAGTAGAAACTCCAAAAAAGTGACCCCATTTTAGAAACTACGGGATAGGGTGGAAGTTTTGTTTGTACTAGTTTAGGGTACATATGATTTTTGGTTGCTCTATATTACACTTTTTGTGAGGCAAGGTAACAAGAAATAGCTTTTTGGGCACCTTTTTTTTTTTGTTATTTACATCATTCATCTGACAGGTTAGATCAGTGTTTCCCAACCAGTGTTCCTCCAGCTGTTGCAAAACTACAACTCCCAGCATGCCTGGACAGCCTTTGGCTGAGGGGTTAGGTCATGTGATATTTTTATAGAGCCGGTCGATACGGACGCGGCGATACCGAATATGTATACTTTTTTTTTATTTATGTAAGTTTTACACAATGATTTCATTTATGAAACAAAAAAAATCATGTTTTAGTGTTTCCATAGTCTAAGAGCCATAGTTTTTTCAGTTTTTGGGCGATTATCTTGGGTAGGGTATGATTATTGCGGGATGAGATGACGGTTTGATTGGTGCTATTTTGGCGTACATGCGACTTTTTTATCACTTTTATTAGCTTTTTTGGGAAGTAAGGTGGGCAAAATTTCAATTTCCTCATAGTTTTTATTTTTTCATTTTTATGGCGTTCACCGTGCGGGGAAAGTAACATGACCGTTTTATAGATCAGGTCTTTACGGATGCGGCGATACCTAATATGTGTAGTGTATTTTATTTTATTTAATCTTTATTCAGTGATAAATGTGTTTTTTTATCTTTACTTTTTTCACTTTTTTTTAAACATTTTTTTGACCCAGACCCACTTGGTCCTTGAAGATCCAATGGGTCTGATGTCTGTATAATACAGTACAGTACACTATATAGTGTACTGTACTGTATTTCACTTACACTTTGTCTGAACAGATCTATGCCTTTAGCACAGATCTGTTCAGCACAATGGGCAGCAGAATGCCTGAGAAGGCGTCCTGTTGCCATGGGAGCCTTCCCCGTCTGCCACAACTGAGCAGAAGGGGACGGAGGGGGGCTCCCTCCCTCTGTGACCCTATCCTGTCTGGGGGCTGCAAAGGCACAGCAGCCCCCTGATGGAAGAGGGAGGGAGCTCCCTGACTGTTAACCCTTTCCATACAGCGGTCCGTACGGACCGCGGTATGGAAAGGGTTAAACGGCTGACATCACAGCACAGATGTCAGCCGTTTATACCAGAGTGTCAGCAATGTGCTGACACTCTGGTATACCCACTGGACGCCAATGAATATTCAAGAGGAGGCGGGTGGGGGATCGCGATCCCGTCTGCCGCAACGCCTGCCTCCCAGCACCGCCCGCAACATCCCCCTTCACCACCCGACGGCATAAAATCATTCAGGGGTGCAGGAAAAAATATATATTTTGGGCATTTTAAAGTTTCTGAAGCTTCCTTCCTGCAGCTCACACTCAGACAGCACAATTCTACTGTCCGAGAGTGAGCTGTTCAAAAGGACATCCTTGTATCCATCCAGGCCCTGTGTCGGACGGAGGACAGGGCGTCTAAAAGCCGGACTGTCCGGCCTAAAACTGGACCTCTGGCCACCCTAGGGGCAGACTGCTATGGAGGTCACAGTTAAGGGGATGGTCCACTATGGAGGTCAGTGTTAGGCTACTTTCACATTTGCGGCAGTGTGATCCGGTGGGCAGTTCCGTCGTCGGAACTGCCCGCCAGATCTGCCGATCTGCATGTGACTGAAAGCATTTGTGAGACGCATCCGGATGTGGATCTGTCACAAAAATGAATTGCAAGAAAGGATCCGTCTCTCCGCTTGTCATGCGGACAGACTGATCCGTCTTGTATCTTTTTTTTCACATATTTACCGGTCTGCGCATCCGGCATTCCGGTATTTTGAATGCCGAATCCGGCACTAATACATTCCTATGGGGAATAATTCCGGCAAGTCCTCAGGTTTTTTTTTCCGCCGGAGATAAAACCGTAGCATGCTACGGTTTTATCATTTGCCTGAGGCATCCTGAAAGGATTACTCTCCATTCAGAATGCATGGGGATATGCCTGATCAGTTTTTTTCAGACATAGAGCCCCTGTGACGGAATTTTATGCCGGAAAAGAAAAACGCTAGTGTGAAAGTACCCTTAAGGGGCAGATTGCTGTAAAGGCCACTGTTAAGGGGGCGGGCCCCTGTGGAGGTCACTGTCAAGGGGGTGGTATGCTGTGAAAGTCCCTGTTAAAGGGGAAGGCTGCTGTGAAGGTCCAATTTTAAGGGATGGGGCACTGTGGGGGGGCTGTGGAGGTCACTGTTAAGGGGGCGGGGTACTGTAGATGTCACTGTTATAGTGGATACTGTTGATATCTTTTAACGACACACACAAACATTAAATGAAATAGATTAAATATACCCGAGCGAAGCTGGGTCCTTCAGCTAGTAGGAGATAAATTCATTGAGCCCCAGAGGTTTCACCATTTGCAGGGTGAACATCCATTGGGCTTCCTTCTGTAGGAGAAGATTGTCCATATCTCCTCCTCTGGGAGACGCTCTAATGTGTTCTATGCCCTGAAAGCTGATATAATTTGACATGTCCTGATGACATGAGGCCACATGCTGATCTATCGGGGTGTCAGCTTTGTTTTCAATGTCCCGTAGATGCTCGCCAATTCGCCGTCTGAATTCCCTCTTTGTTTGTCCTACATATTGTAGGTTACATATGCATGTTGCATTGTATACAACTCCAATGGTTTTACAGTTGATGAAGGATCTGATCTTGTATTATCTCTTGTTCACACTGCTGATAATGGTGTCCCCCTTTTTAATCACCTTACATGCCACACAACCGCTACACTTGTATGTCCCGGAAGGTTTATTAGATAGCTACGTGGCAGACACAGGAGTGGAGAACGCACTATGCACTAGTTTAGGGGCTATTCCCCCACAAGATGGCCTATGTCAGGCTCTAATCTTAGTATCCCCCAATGATCTTTAAGAATAGCGCGTATTTCTTCATGCACGTCATCAAAAGTGCCAATGATCCTGATTTTAGACTCTTCACTTGTTTACCAGCGGGTACTGGAGTGTGGCAGTGTTGGCAGGGGACCTAAGGAGCCAGAACCTGGAGACAGGCAAGTGAAGGAGCTAAAACCCGGTAGCAGGGAAGTAAGCCGTCCTCCTCGGGTTCTGTGACGTGGGAAGGAAGATGGGAGTCTGGACGAAAGGCCCCCAAAGGTGTTCACCTCCTTTAAAGCAACAGCACTGGAAACTACACAGTGTAGAGCCTTTTGCTTCTGCTCCATACACTGTTAAGTTTCCAGTGCCACGGTTGCCAGAAATAGCTGATCAGTGGGGGTGCAGGGTGTCGGACCCCACCAATCTGGTATTAATGAACTATTCTGAGGATAGGTCATAAATATTTGTAGTCCAGACAACCCCTTTAAGGCATAATCTTCTTTGCCCAATTTGGATTTATGCAACTGCATAGAGTAATCTGACACTAAATCAGTCCCCTGTTAATATATAATAATGTCATTATAATGTTTCTTGTGAAGGTTAGATGAGATTTTAATAATCCAAAGTCATTACAGTTCTATTTATGTGCTCAGATCATGCAGCAAGTCTCAAAGACAGATTCTTACTGCAATAAAAAAATGGCAAAAGAGATTATATCGTCAAAGGGAAAATATACAAATACTTTATTGATGTGGACTGAACCATAGCCATGAAAAATTACCTATAAAATGACAATAAAACATACACTAGACCAGAACAACTTGTCATAAAACTTGCAATAAAATTGAGGGAAACATAAAATGAAGCCAATTTGACACTGAATTATCTTGTGTGCATCTGTGATAGGCTCTGTTCACACTTGCATCATGGCTTCATCTTCTAATGGATGGCACAATGCATTGCCATATGATGCGTACTAACAGTGCACAACAGACACCTTGTCTCCTGTGCCCACCTTTTTGATGACAAAATTAACAGTTTATTTTCCCCATCAGATATGACGGAATACGTGACTGAACAGAGCCTCAAACGCAGATGTAAACATACCCTTATATGCTCTTGTGGCCCAGACCACTCTGCATCCATCCCTGATGATACCGATTAGAATCCAGGTCTATGGAAAGCACACGAAGATAGATAGGTAGAGATATACATAGATAGGTAGAGATAGATAGATAGGTAGAGAGATATAAAGCAAAAATCTGTGAGCACTACGTCAAAACAAAAAAGGGTGCAGGGCCGAAGGGACTAGACTATTGCCCAATACACAAAGTAGCAAAAAGGTAGCACACTAAAATAAGTAAAAAATGAAGAAAATGCTTTTATTCACCCATGTGGATCCTCAACGTTTTGGCTCAACACTAGCTTGAGAAAAAAGGCTCTAGTGTTGAGCCGAAATATCGCGTATCCACATGGGTTAATAAAAGCATTTTCTTAATTTTTTTACTGATTATAGATAGATACATACATAGATATTAGATTAAGATATTTGATAGATCGATAGATAGAGACAGACGCATATTAGATAGTGTGGGGATTTGCTCTGGTAGGCAGCTTAGCGGAATCAGTATAAATGCAATCACAAACTCTTTAACTTAAATAGTTCAGTGTTTATTCACACAAAAGGCAAAACAAAATAACAGTTCGCAGAATTGGTGTATGTTCACACCATGCATAGTCCACAGAACACAAACATTCACCTGGTTAGCAGTTTTTCATCAGCCATCCACTGCAGGCTTTAGGGGGCTTGTTTTTCAGCAATGCTGCTCTCAGACCTCTAGCATAGCACACCTCATGCAGATCCCAAAACCACAGCTTCACTGTGAAGTGGAGGATAATCCACTCAGCTGAGACTGCTGGCTGTGTTTTTATATCCCAAACCAAAACCCGGCCTGAAACGTGGGGAGCAGCCACCCACCCTGGACTTTGGCTGCTCGCAGTAAGAGTTGGCCCAGATCGGCTATACAGCCACAGGGTGTGGAAATAAAATAAAAAAAACTACTTGTCGAAGGACTAAAGCGGGGGCTCGATCTAGTTGTACCTCATGTCAATCTACTTGTCCTGATACAAAAAATAATTTTAAATCAAAACCATATTTCAATGCACCGCAACCCTTTCTTATGCAGGGAGGTGGCGTGCTTGCGTTCCAGTCTTTGTGGTGTGAAATGACTCTAAGTTTAGTCCTTGTTCACACCAGATGATTCTGTCCAGAATGCACATTGCGGCCGGCTCACTATGTTGTGGGGCAGGAGGGGCGTGACGATATATTGAAGTGAATGGCACCGTAGCCACAGCAGCAGACGATAGGATGCACGGGATCGCAAGGCACAATTATGCCTGAGGTCCGGTCACAATGCAGCTTGCAGCATTTTGTTTGGACTGGACCGCAGGCATAATGTGTATTCAAATCATTGGTGGGCAGCGGCAGTTCCAATCAGAGTCCCAGCAGTGTAATGCTGGGGCTCCTATCGGTTACCATGGCAGCCAGGATGCTACTGAAGTCCTTCTGCCATGGTCAGTTACTCAGCAGCATTATACTTACATGTGCTGTGGCCGCCAGCACTACTTCTTCTTGTAACTCACAGGTCTGTGCGGCGCATTGCTTATGCTTATAGCTTATGTGAGTTACAAGAAGGAGGAGCATCGGGCGGCCACAGCGCATGTAAGTATAATGCTGCAGAGTAACTGACCATGGCAGACAGGACTTTAGTAGTGTCCTGGCTGCCATGGTAACCGATCGGAGCCCCAACATTACATTGCTGGGGCTCCGATCGGAACTGCCGCTGCCACCAATGATGGAGGGGGAGGGCGCACTGCCCACCAATGCAAACATTGTAGAAACATTCCCGGCACCTGACCTCTGACAGGGAGCTGCCGTCCGCGCAATTATCCCATCAGGTGCCGCGGATGGCAGCGCTCTGTCAGAGGTGCGTCCCCATTACCATGAGAACACCTTGGGTTTAGAATATACCATCGGATCGGAGTTTTCTCCAATCCGATGGTATATTTTAACTTCAAGCGTCCCCATCACCATGGGAACGCCTCTCCACGCCCAGCTTGTCGCCGATCCAGTGGGTGATGCTCCGGTAAACAAACCTATCTTAGCCCTGTTACTTGCCTGCAGCAGGGCTAAGCTACTGAACAAACTACCTGCCCTGCACCCAGAACTGAATGTCCCAGGCGTCGGACGATATGATTTCCACACCCTTGAGCCATACTAAATAACAAATAGTGTCAGTCAGCACTAACTGCCGCTGACACTTAAAATTACCGTCTCTTACCTCACCAAGGCCAGGATTCTCGGTGACCCATACCTTTTGTCAATGACGGACCCTTGCACATTCCTACATACCTTCCCCCTTTGTTCAACCCTGAGGGGGTAAGCACTTGCCAGACAGTGTACGCGGAACAAGGCATCCGCGTTTCCCTGTAACCTGCCTGCCCTATGTTCCACAGAAAACTTAAAGTTTTGTAAAGACAAGAACCACCTGGTGACCTGAGAATTCCTCTCTTTGGCTTGGCTCATCCACTTGAGAGGGGAGTGGAAGGTCACCAGACGGAACTTTCTTCCCAACAGATAATAGCGGAGAGACTCGAGTGCCCACTTGATGGCCAGGCACTCTCTCTCCACTATACTGTACCTAGTCTCGGCTGGGGTAAGCTTTCGGCTCAGGAAAACAACGGGATGTTCCTCCCCATTAATGTCCTGAGATAGAACAGCTCGAAGGCCTACTTCAGAGGCATCGGTCTGTACCACAAACTCCCTCTTGAAGTCGGCCGTCACCAATATCGGGGACCCACACAGGGCCGACTTCAAAGCGGAGAAAGCCTTTTCCGCCTGCTCATTCCACTGGACCGTCACTGACTTGCATCCCTTCAAAAGGCCTGTCAATGGTGCGGCAACTGTAGCAAAATTGGGGACAAACCTCATATAGTACCCTACCATACCCAGGAACGACTTTACTTGCTGAGTAGTGACAGGTCGGGGCCAATTCCTAATTGCCTCAATTTTGTTCATCTGAGGTTTGATCATTCCGCGCCCAATTACATACCCCAGGTACTTGGTCTCTTCTAACCCTATCGCGAACTTTTTGGGGTTAGCGGTTAGGCCAGCTTTCCTAAGGGAGTCATCTACAGCCTGTACTTTAGGTAGGTGACTTTCCCAGTCGGTGCTATGGACAACGATATCGTCCAGGTACGCTGAAGCGTACCAACGATGTGGAGGGAGTACAATGTCCATTAGTCCTTTGAAACGTGGTGGGAGCGCCATGTAGACAAAAGGGTATTACAGCCCCTCTGGCGTTATAAAAGCCGTTTTTTCCTTGGCAGCCTCCGTCAAGGGTACCTGCCAGTACCCTTTGGTGAGGTCGAACACAGAAAAATACCGGGCTTGGCCTAACTTCTCAATAAGCTCATCTACTCGTGGCATGGCGATATGCGTCAAACATGGACACCTCATTCAGTTTGCGGAAATAGTTACAGAAGCGCAATGTCCCGTCCGGCTTGGGTATTAAGACTATCGGACTGGCCCATTCACTTTTTGATTCCTCAATGACACCTAGCTGGAGCTTTAGCTGCACTTCGTCCGCGATGGCTCGTCGCCGAGACTCGGGTACCCGGTATGGCTTTAACCAGACTTTTGCCTGAGGCTCAGTGACAATGTCATGCCGGATTATGGACATGCATCCAGGGAGGTCCGAGAACACATCCGTGTTCCTACTAATGAACTCCCTGGCTTCCTGAGCCTGTTTAGAGGAGAGGCTGTCAGCAATTTTCACTGTGGCAGCTGCTTCCCTTGCTTCAGACAAAGGGGCTGAGACCGCTTCCCCTAGTAACCCTGGTCATGGGCTGTCTTCCGTACAGGTTTCCCTATGTTTCCAGGGTTTGAGCAGATTCACATGGTACACCTACTCCGGCTTCCGCCTCCCGCCTCCCTGGCTGGTGTACCTTGTATCAAGTACCTCGTAGGGCCCCTGCCACCTAGCTAGGAACTTACTATCTACAGTCGGAACCAGAACCAACACCCGATCACCCGGGTTAAAGTTCCGGACCCGAGCCTGCCGATTATAGACCCTACTCTGGGCTCGCTGGGCTGCCTCTATATGCTCCCTAACCAGAGGCAACACTGTTTCCATCCGTCCCTGCCTCTAGGTAACATACTCAACAACACATTTGTGCGGTGTGGGCTGTTGTTCCCACACCTCTTTGGAGACTTCCATCAGACCACGGGGGTGTCTGCCGTATAGTAGTTCGAAGGGCAAGAACCCAGTAGAGGCCTGGGGCACTTCTCACTCTGCAAACACGAGATAGGGCAGAAGAAGATCCCAGTCCCAAGTCCCATCCTTAGACACCACTCTTTTTAACATATTTTTTAGTGTTTGATTAAACCTCTCTACCAGGCCATCTATTTGCAGATGATACACAGACGTCCGTAGCTGTTTTATGTGGAGTAACTTGACCTTGGACATAAACGGGGTCCCTTGGTCAGTCAGAACCTCCTTAGGCAGACCCACTCGAGGAAACGTCACCATTAACGCCTTGAGCCAGTAGAACCGCTGTAGAATCCGGTCCTGGGTTTTCTGCTGGCCCAGGTGTCCTCCAAGAACATGTTGGGGGGCTAACTCCAACACGAGCTTGTGATATGCCTTGGGCACCTCTAACTGTTCAATATGCTCACCCCGAAGTTGATTTACCTGATACAGCATCTCCTGTTGAACCACAAAACGGGGGAACATAGACTTGGCCCCCGGTTGTTGCAGCTCACCCTCAACTACTACCGCATTTTCCCAGACTCGAGACAGAGTCGGGTCCTGGTGCTGTGCTGTACCAAAGTTATCTCCGTAGATGTTGAGGTCTGCAAACTCCGGACCCGCTGTAAGTTCTCCGCGTCTTCCACCATCACACTTAGTGGGGTTGTCTCCCCCTCTTCCACCGAAGTGGCGGTCACCCCTACCGCTAACCCCTGAGACTCAGTATCCCAGGGTTCTGGTCTCCCCCCTGAGCCGGGCCACTCTGCTAGGGTCACATTTGTCTCCCGGGTATCGGTAACTTTTGTATCCGGCCATAGTGCCGGGAAACCGGGGAAGTCTCTCCCAATTATTAGTTCATAGTGCAACTTTGTGGTGACGGCCACCTCATGAGTCCGCGTGCCGGCCACCGTGAATAGTGACAGCAGGGCGGTGGTATAGTCCTTTAAGTCTCCATGGATGCACACTACGCCTACTTTTCGGCCACTATACTTGGTGGGCCGCACCAGGGCAGCTCTTACCAGGGACACCAGGCTCCCTGAGTCCAGCAGCGCCACTGCCAGGGTATCTCCCACTTGCACCTTGCACAGGTGACTATTGTCTATTGTCTCAGGGTTACTGGATACACACAGCCTCCTGGCATACATTGAGGGGCGGTAGCAAAAGTTAGTGTCCATGGGTTCACCCCAATAGGGACAGTTGGCCCTTATGTGTCCAGGCTCGTGACATCGCCAGCAGACCAGGGGGTACATCCCGCTCGGGTTTGGCTGTCACTAGCCGCCGGGCCTGTGGTGGAGATTTCCGGGGTTTGACTGGCCCCCTCCCAAAAGATCCCCCCTGCATATTTCTGGTGGGCCTCATAGCGCACCGCCAAGTCGACCTACTCTAGAGTATTACCAGGAGACACCTGGCCGATCCAGTGCTGGAGATGATACGGCAAAGCCCTCCAGAACACATCCGCCAACAGGTGGTCCAGCATAGCAGTGGGACTCAGTACGTCAGACTGCAACAATTTTTGCAGCCGGTGTAGCAGATCATAATACTGCGGTCTGGCAGGTTCAGCGGGGTTAAATTCCCACTGACACACTCGCTGGGCCTGGACCAATACATTCACCCCCAGTCTTGCTAGAATCTCACCTTTTACGGTCAGGTAGTCGGCCGCTTGGTCAGCTGGCAGGTCGAAAAACACCTGCTGGGATCCAGATGCCAGGAACGGAGCGACGACCTCAGCCCATTGGTCTCGGGGTAACTTTTCCCGCACAGCCACCTTTTCGAACACCCCCAGATGCGTCTCGATGTCATCCGATTGGGTCATCTAAGGGATCGAACAGCTTCTTGGGCATCTTGGACGTTCTGGGACGCTCCTGCCGCTTGTAATGCCATCACATGCTGTAATAGCAGCTGGTTGGTTTCCTGCTGCTGCTTGTTTGCCTCCCGCTGCTGCAAGTTAGCCTCCATGAGGGCTTTCATGACCGCCTCCATTTTGTCAGGGGATACGGGTCGTAACCTTGCCGGCTTGATAAAAGACATACGTCCGGGGAAAAAACTTAAACTTTTCAGCCTTCAGACCAGCCTCACTGCGTTTGCCCGCATCCGACACCAAATGTGGGGATTTGCTCTGGTAGGCTCCTTTGTGGACGCATTATAGAGGCAATCACAAAGTCTTTAACTTAAATTCAGTGTTTATTCACACAAAAGGCAAAGCAAAATAACAGTTTGTAGTATTTTGTTCACACCATGGATAGTCCACAGAACACAAACGTTCACCTGGTTAGCAGTTTTTCATCAGCCATCCACTGCAGGCTTTAGGGGGCCTGTTTTTCAACAATGCGGCTCTCAGCCCTTTAGTACGGCACACCTCATGCAGATCCCAAAACCACAGCGTCTCCACAGCTTCACTGTGAAGTGGAGGATAATCCACTCAGCTGAGACTGCTGGCTGGGTTTTTATATCCCAAACCAAAACCCGGCCTGAAACGTGGGGAGGAGCCACCCACCCTGCACTTTGGCTGCTCCCAGTAAGAGCCGGCCCGGATCGGTTCTACAGCCATACTAAATAATAATACAATAGATAGACAAACAGACAGATATTAGGTAGGTAGATAGATAGATATTCAAATAGATAGATGAGTAGATAATAGATATTTAATAGATAGATATTAGATATTACATACATACATATTGTACATATAGATATTAGATTTAGATATTAGATACATAGATATTTGATAGATATTAAAATAGATGGGTCGATAATTGATAGATATTTAATAGTTACAGGGATGAGGGGAAAAAAGAACGCAACCGGCACTGCTACATGTGCCTATATGGTCACTGGAGCGCATAAATCACTTGGATCCCGAACATCGTGGACGCGGACAGAACACAGGTGAATGAACAGGCTACAGCTGTTTCGCGCTTGTGAGGCTTGACAAAGCGCAACACAAGCACGAAACAGCTGTAGCCTGTTCATTCACCTGTGTTCTGTCCGCGTCCACGATGTGTATTTGAAAAATAAACTGCAAGCAGCAACTTTGTGACCAGTGGTGAGTGCCGCGGTGCTTTCTTCTTTATGCTAATATTTAATAGTTAGATAGACATTAGATAGATAATAAATAGATGGATATGTAAAATTAAGTAACATGCATTTAGAATATATGAATACCTAGAAATATTGCACATTATAGTTTTTTCCTTGTTTAAAATGCTTAGATGAAATAATATTAAAGGGTTAACAGGAAAATAAAAAAAACAGACATTTACGTCTTCTTGGTTCTGCAAATTCTTTCTGTCCTGAGGGCATACAAAATACCTTCTAAAGTGAAGCAGGTAGCTGGGGATGCAGTTTATTATGCAGGTCATAATCACATCGTGATTCTCAGCTGAAGCTAAAGGTGAGAAATCTGCTCAAGGTCAGCAACCAATGACTACAATAGAGAAGCTGGCCCCTTACTTCCTCTCCTTCTCATAGGAAATTACAGCTTTGCAGCCTAATGGTTTGATGGGCCTTACGTAATTTCTAAGGACAAGCTTTGCCTGAGTCAGTATTAAGTGTAGATGAAGAACAGAAGCCTGGTCTCCTGTGCAGGCCTTGTCCGAGTCCACGATGAAGTGATTTATTGAAGTCTAATCTAATTTAAATCATTGCTCCTCCAGATACCCACATTTCACATGGATATGTTTGCTTAACCTCTCAGCTATTTCCAACTCTCACGGATTAATAATGGTGTCAGAGTGGGAGGAAACAAGTAATCCCAGTTCTTATTTTTATTACATATTTGCTCTAATGCTGAACAGAAGATTCCTTTTAAATGTGACGCTTTCATCTAAAATGAAGCATATGCAATGAAAATATGCCATAGGTAGCACCACCATGGCAGGGGTGGACTGGCCTTACACCCTACAGGGACATTTTTCAGTGGGCCGATGTCCAGGGGGGCCACCCGAGTCCTCCTCATAGCTGTTGGCGAGGTACATAAAGATCTGATGGTCTCAGCATTAATTAATGTAGGAGCATTACTTATGCACCTGGACTCGCCTACAACATTGGGGCCACTTTTGGACTTTTTTTCCAGGGCCACTTTAAATTCCCAGTCCACCCCTATCAATGGAGTCATTTATAAAATGGCTTGCAGTGATTTAATGTTTTTCTTAATGTTTATTGATTTTTCATGTTTAAAGAGCATCATGTCTGACCTGTTGCATGTGTGTGTGCTTGACAGCTGAAGGCATTTGTGTTCGTCCCATGTTCATATGTGCCCGCATTGCTGAGAAATATATGCATATTTCATATATGCAAATTAGTCCTCTCTGCAACTGCTGCACGCTCTCCACTTTGACCGGGCCAGGCAGTGAAAACATCATCACAAATGGTCATGTCAATAAAAGTGCAGAGGGAACAGCAGTTGCAGAGAAAGTAGAGCCTCTAGGTCTAATGGTAATGCCCCGTTTCTCTGATTTGAGTTGTTCATGTGCTCTTTTCTTCTCTATCCTCTTCAGACCATCATGTCGACTTCTTCTGGCTAGTTGGCGAGTTGTCGGTGTAGAATTTGCTGCCCAGACAAAAAAGAGCAGTGAAATCATCACACCTTTAGTATAGACGATATAGGTGGCTTTTTTTTCCTATACGAGTGAGTGACGAGGCAAGGAGGAGATGGCCCTTTGCTCCAACATAATTTTTTAACTGCTTTTGCATCCAGAGGTGCACAGTTTACCCTATAGTACAGTCTGGAGATAGAAAAGCTGAACATTGAAAAATATTCTATATATACAATATATATATATATATATATATATATATAATACCAAATAACGCAGCAGCACAGTGAGACCGTGTGTACTGGGTGCAACTCATCACAGAGGTCGGCTTCTCCTCCACAATATGTACTTTCCAAAGAACGAGGCAGCACTTCCAGATTTCGGTGACGGGGTGTAGACCCCAAACTTTATTCCCCAGCAACGTTTCGGCCTACTCAATGAGGCCTTTGTCAAGCTATACAACAGTGCAAAACACAGGGTATATATACCCACAAATCAGTGCAGTCACATAGTGCAATTAGTGAGTTCACATGTTCACAATAATAAAATCACATGATTTCCATCAGTGTTACGTCACATGATACTCTGTGTCAAATCCATAGTAACATTAAATCCATATAAATACAAAATATAAAAGACATTTCAGTGATTATGCGATCGATGATATACAGTGCAAGGAGTGCTTCCTATACATATATCTATATCCCTTGTGGTCCAACACAGAGGAACCAAGGGTCTATCTCAAGCAACATACCAAAAGTGCTCAGTGTATATAAAGGGTTAAAAAACTTTTAAGAAGGGTACAGCTGTATCCTATAGAATTTAAAATAGTGGCGCCTACCATCAATGGTTCTAACGTGGACGTGAGCGCTGGCGTCCCCATCTCCGCCGTGCGCATGCGTCGGGCCAGACAGTCCTCCCCCTCCTCCCGACTGACGCAACGCACCCACGCTCTCGCGTTCCCTGGAGCGCAGCGTCACACCGCGGAGCGCATCATACGCCTTGCAGTGAAGAGAGGAGAGTAAGGGCATGTGACACAGCTACATTCACACTGCGTCGAGGGGGCGTGCCAGTGGCTATGGCAACCTGGGATGTTTACAGCACAGTAAGGACATCAGTGGGGGCATCCGGACCGTCACATAAATGCTCTTTGGCTGCTCCTAGTAAGAGCCGGCCCGGATCGGCTTTACAGCCTTACTAAATAACCAATAGTGTCAGTCAGCAGTAGCTGCCGCTGACACTTAAAATTACCGACTCTTACCTAACCGAGGCCAGGAACCTCGGTGACACATTTCTTCCGTCAATGACAGCCCTTTGCGCTTTTCTACATACCTCCCCCCCTTTGTTCAACCCTGGTGACCCCAGAATTTCTCTCTTTGGCTTGGCTCATCCACTTGAGAGGGGAGTGGTCTGTCTCCACTTGAGGGACCCACACAGGGCCAACTTCATAGCGGAGAAAGCCTTTTCCGCCTGCTCATTCCACTGACTTGTGTCCCTTCAGAAGGCCTGTCAATGGTGCAGCGACTGTAGCAAAGTGGGGGACAAACCTCATATAGTATCCCACCATTCCCAGGAACGACTTTACTTGCCAAGAAATGACCGGTCGTGGCTAATTCCAAATTTTTGTTTTGTTTACCTGAGGTTTAATAATTCCGCGCCCAATTACATACCACATGTACTTGGTCTCTTCTAACCCTATTGCGCACTTTTTTGGATTAGCGGTTAAGCCAGCCTTTCTAAGGGAGTCCACTACAGCCAGTACTTTAGGTAGGTGACTTTCCCAGTTGGTGCTGTGGATAAAAATATCGTCCAGGTATGCCAAAGTGTACCAACGATGTGGACGGAGTACTATGTCTATTAGTCTTTGAAACGTGGCGGGAGCGCCATGTAGACCAAAGGGTAATACCTTGTACTGATACAGCCTCTTTTGCTTGATGAAAGCCGTTTTTTCCTTGGCAGCCTCCTTCAAGGGTACCTGCCAGTACCCTTTGGTGAGGTCGAACACAGAAAAATATGGGGCATGGCCTAACTTCTCAATAAGCTCATCTACTTGGGGCATGGGATATGCGTCAAACTTGGACACCTCATTCAGTTTGCAGAAGTCGTTACAGAAGCGCAATGTCCCATCCGGCTTGGATATTAAAACTATCGTACTGGCCCATTCACTTTTTGACTCTTCTATGACACCTAGCTGTAGAATTAGCTACACTTCCTCCTCGATGGCTCGTCGCCGAGCCTCGGGTACCCAGTATTGTTTTAACCGGACTTTTGCCTGAGGCTCAGTGATCATGTCATGTCGGATTATAGAACTGCGTCCAGGAAGGTCCGAGAACACATCCGTGTTCCGACTAACTAACTCCCTGGCCTCCTGAGCCTGTTTAGAGGAGAGGCTGTCAGCAATTTTCACTGTAGCAGCCGCTTCCCTTGCGTCAGACAGAGGGACCAAATCCGCTTCCCCTAGAAACCGTGGACGTGGGCTGTCTTCCGTACAGGTTTCCCTATGTTTCCAGGGTTTGAGCAGATTCACATGGTACACCTGCTCCGGCTTTCGCCTCCCCGACTGATGTACCTCGTAATCTACCTCTCCAATTTTTTCAAGTACCTCGTAGGGCCCCTGCCACCTAGCTAGGAACTTACTGTCTAGGGTTGGTACCAGCTCCAATACCCGATCACCCGGGTTAAAGTTCCGGATCCGAGCCTGCCGATTATAGACCCTAGTCTGGGCTCGCTGCGCTGCCTCTAGTGCTGGAGAGGGTATGGCAAAGCCCTCCAAAACACATCTGCCAAAATACACGCGTTAAAAATGAATGTACTCCCTAGGATTCTATATCTTCTTAGGACCATCCCCATCCCGCTACCGTGTGTGTTCTTCAAAACCATGAGATCTATGTTTCTAGATTTCATATGGGCTGGGGCTTCACCTAGGCTGGGGATCAGGTTCCTCTTCAGAGCTAAGGACAGGGGTGGAGTTGGTGTCCCTGATATTAAGCTTTATCATAGAGCGGCAATTCTTGCGTACATATTAGATTGGTTCCACAACGGTTCCAACAAGAGGTGGGTTGGGTTTGAGAGAAGTGAGATAGAAGTCCCCCCTCAAAATCTTCTGTGGGTACCCAAAAATTCACGTAGTGGTGGACTCCCGTTTATCACGGCTGGTGTGCTGCAAGTTTGGGATAGGTGTGCGGCTGCATTGGGTTGCTCGACCTTCCCGAGTCCTATGACGCCAATTTTTGATAATCCAGCTTTCCCGTTGGGTAGGGGAAGGAGGGAAATACTGGGTTTTCGCAAGGAGGAAGGTATTAGAGTACGTCAACTGATCTCGGGGAGCTCTATCCGTACTTTAGATGACTTGCCAGGTTGTGGGAATAGAGGGGCGTGGATTCTGTATAGTGGGTTGAGGAATTTCATACTATCCTTAGGAACGTTTCAAGCTCTTGCTAGGGATCTGACCCCCTTTGAGGCAGTATGTTTACAATCGTCTCCACCTACGCATTTAGTGTCTCTTGTGTACGGGCTGCTTCAGGAGAATGTTGGACCTCCCTCTTCCTTGCCTTCCGTTCGGGCCTGGGAGAGTGAACTTGGAAAAGTGTTCTCTACTGATCAATGGGCGAAATCATTTGTGTTGTCTCACAAGTCCTCCATATGCTGTGGGGTGCAAGAAAATATTTTTAAGGTCCTTTCTAGGTGGTATAGGACCCCCGCTATTTTACATTCCTTTTTTCCAGAGTGCTCTGACTTGTGTTGGGGATGTTTGGAGGAGGTGGGTACAATGTCCCATATATGGTGGCAGTGTAAGAAAATTGTTCCCTTCTGGTCTGCTCTAAACAAGTTGTACAACTGTGTGTCGGGCTCGACAACAGTTTGGACTCTGGAGGAAGCTTTGCTATCAATGTTTACCGGCTCCATTCAGGTAGCTAGGAAGGGCCTCCTGAGATTTTTTATGCAGGCGGCTCGTGTGGTGTTGCCAAGACATTGGAAATCTCGGGATGTCCCAAAGACGAAAGAATGGTTAGAGACGTTTGAGAATATGCGCAGAATGGAGGAATTGATTGCTGAAGATGCAGGACTAGATCAGAAATATTTGAAATTGTGGACGCCATGGCTTTTGTTCAAAGGGTCCCAGGAGTTCTCTGATTGGCTGGAACGGACCAGTTCATCTTCGGTTATCTCAGAATGATGCTGTTTGTTTTTATGGAAGATACCTTGTTGTTTGTCTTTACCCTTATGTGTTGTATGTGTGATGTCTGAGTTTGTCTGCCCCGTATGTCTTGTTTACATGTTTATGCATAGGTTTCAGGAAATACTCTGTGTCGGGGGTTTTGTAATTGTGCGATCACCTATGTTCAGATTGTGTAACCCTATTGCTGATATTATTATTATTTGTGATTTGATTTCCACATTGTACTGGTACATGTTATTACATATTCAACCTTAATAAAATGATTGAACAACAAAACAAAAATCAAAAAATACTTGCTGGGGACCAGACGCCAGGAACGGAGCGATGACCTCAGCCCACTGGTCTCGGGGTAACTTTTCCCTCATGTCCACCTTTTCGAAGACTGCTAGATAGGTCTCGACGTCATCCGAGGGGGTCATCTTAGGGATCGCCGTGCAGACAACTTTCCGGGCATCGTGGACGTTCTGGGACGCTCCTGCCGCTTGCAAGGCCATTACATGTTATAGCAGCTGGTTAGTTTCTTGTTGCTGCTTGTTAGACTCCCGCTGCTGCAAGTTAGCCTCGACGAGGGCTTTTACGACCACCTTCATTTTGTCAGGGGACACGGGTCGTAACCTTGCCGGCTTAATGTAGGACATGCACTTGTGTCGGGGAAAAACTAATATTTTTCAGCCTTCAGGCCTGCCTCGCTGTGTTTGCCCACATCTGACACCAATTCTGGGGATTTGCTCTGGTAGATAGGCTTGCGGACGCAGTATAGAGGCTTCGACAACGTCTTTAACTTAAACAGTTCAGTGTTTTATTCACAAATAAGGAAAGTGACAACAAAAAGTCAGTTTCAAGGAAAAAACTGTCAGTCCAAACAGGATAGCAGGCCTTAATCCCGGCCCAAACTCTCAGGCCCCAACACAGAGACTGGCAAAGCTCCATTGTCAGATGGAGGATAATCCACACCAGCTGAGATTGCTTGCTGGGTTTTATATCCCTAACCAAAACCTGGCCTGGAACGTGGGGAACAGCCACCCAACATGCACTTTAGCTGCTCCCAGTAAGAGCCTGCCCGGATAGGCTTTACAGCCACACTAAATAACCAATAGTGTCAGTCAGCCCCTTGTGCTTTCCTACAATTTATATATATATAGCTTGATAAAGGCCTCATTGAGCAGGCCGAAACGTCGCTTGGATTAAAGTTTGGGGTCTTCACCCGTACACTAAAAGCTGGAAGTGCTGCCTCGTTATTTCATCTTTGTATATCGTGGAGGAAGAGCCTACCTCTGTGGGGATTTGCACCCAGTCCACCAACTCTGACTGTGCTGCTGCATTATCTGTGTTTTATATATATATGTATATATATATATATATATATATATATAAATAACAAAAAAGGAGAACCAGCAGCACAAGACAAAAATTGTGGCAGGTGCAATATCCTCAAAGCCGCAGGCTCAAACGGCTATACGTAAATCTAGATAGCAAAAAGATGAGGCAGCACTCCGACATAAGGTGAAAGCAAACGTGGATCCTTTATTCCCCTCTGCAACGTTTCAACCGCTCATTGCGGTCTTTATCAAGCATGTTATACAAGTGTCATACAGGGTTATATATACCCAAAGTGCATTGTGGTAATACAAGTGGAAATTATTCAATTATGTGAATATAAACATAGAGAAACAGCTCAATAAAACAAAAAATTATCACAGGGATGAAGCCAGCATCCCAGTGATATCATACAATTTGTACATATAGTGAAAAATATTAGTATCCATGATCATATTGATGCCATAGCATAAGTACTCTTAAGTAACACTCATTGTATAAGTGGTACACCACATGTGTAATCGTGTCGATAATAATCATGATTTAAAAACATTCAGCAAACTCACACAACGGTAGATGACCACCGGCGCCAAAATCCGCGTCCTCATTAACCAACAGCGCATGTCCGGTCACCTAGCAACGCCCCCCAAACAGAACAAGACAAGCGGCGTCACTCCAGTCACGGGACAGATCACATGCTCACGGGACAGATCACATGCTCGACCACATGACTATCGCAACACACAGATGCCACGTCAGAGGGCGGCGTCAGACTACGTCACCGAGGAGGGGCAGCACCGAAAGTCAAGGTGAAAACGACGTCAGCTAGCTGGCGCCGTTGTCACGGTGACCATCCGCACAAGCCCGCCCAGAAGACGCGTCAAAGCCAGGGAAGGAAATGCGCCACTGGAAAACACAGAGAGTAGGTGAAAACAAAGGGCACAATCCAATTAAATAATCCGATTAAATAATCAGCAAAACAGAGATATATCTATATATAACTGTCCACATCGGAGATGTGTAGACTATATTATATTATACTAGATTGCTGTGATGGCTAATCAAGATAAGAGTGAACGTGGTACAGTGTATAACAGCACCATATAAGATCAATTTAAGATCGGTGCCATACAGCTCAATATACTAGAAGAAAGGAGAAAAAGAAGGGAGGAGCCAACGGTTAACTCATTTCCATGATAATAACCAAAAGCTCATAGCGGGTAGGAGGTCAAGGACATATCAGTGCCCCGTACCCCAATACCCAATTACACCCCATAATCTCCAAAGGATAAACAAGGAGAAGACCACCACTACATGTAAAGAGCCATCAACAGACAACTAATATAGTAATTATAGATATTTATTTTCATATATATCTCAGTTATGTAGTATCCAGTTATTGTGCCCCATGGATCCCCCCAATCATGAGATGACATAAACGGAGAACCGCAGGATTCCTGGACCGCAGTACATCAAAACCGCTGCCAAAGCATTGATAGAAGTAATCTAAAAGAAGAAACAAAGAACGGTTTAAACAACTGTAAAACCAAAAATCGTAACAAATAGTGAGATAGATGACACTTATACGTCTCACACCTACACAGGCACAATAGGAAAGAGAAAAGGAGCAGAGTCGATCGGCGAGCAACACATTATATCACACTCCACTTAAAGTCAACATTAAGACCATTGGGTCTAAGAGAGTCGAGGCGATGGATCCATCTAAGCTCCCTCTGTTTGAGGGCCCTAATCCTATCACCTCCCCTCCTAGACTGAGTAATCTGATCCAGAATCATAAATTTAAGATCCTTCTCTTTATGATTAGCTTCAACGAAATGTTTAGGGACTGGCAGATCTTTTCTCTTGCGTCTAATTGAGAAACGATGATTGTTGAGACGTGTCTTCATGTCACATGTGGTCTCCCCAACATATAGGAGACCACATGGACAGGAGAGCACATACACGACAAACGAACTGTCACATGTCAGATAATGACCAATGGTATAGGGGACACCTGTCTGAGGATGGATAAACCTTGTCACCCTTGGTCATGTAGGAACAATTTACACAACTAAGACAGGGATAACTACCTTTTTTACGTGATCCGATGTATGTTTGTGTCAAACCTTTACTGGGAATATCAGCCCTGACCAGTTTATCACGAAAACTGGTAGGGCGTTTATATGAAAAAAGTGGGGGTACAGTGAATGCAGTGATGTTCGGGAGATTGCTCTTGAGGATGGACCAATGTTTGCGGACAATTTTAGCAATACATCCACTCTGCTCAGAATAAGTGGATATAAATGGAATTCTCTCCACCTTTATTTTGTTTCACCAATGGTGATTGATGTATACTTTTAACCTTATTTAGATGTTTATCAATGACCTGGGAAGGATAACCACGTGCCCTGAACTTCTGTGTCATTTGTGCATATCGAACAGGTAATTTATCAGTATCCTGCACCACCCTCTTAACCCTAAGAAGTTGACTGTACGGCAATGAGTTGATAGGTCGACCTAGGATGACAACTGCTATAGTGCAATAATGTATTGCAATCTGTAGGCTTAGTATAGATATCGGTCAATAAGTTTATCTCCAACTACCGTAAACAGTGGTGTCAAGAAATTGTACTTGAGTCTCAGAATAGACCAGGGTAAATTGAATGTCAGGATCCAATCCATTCAAGAAATCATGAAATGACTCCAGTGAAACTGGGTCACCATGCCAAATGAGGAAGACATCGTCTATGTATCGCCACCACCCCAGTACCTTACTGAAGTGGTGGGACACATAGACAAGGTCCTCCTCAAGGGCCGCCATGAAGACATTGGCGTAGGTGGGCGCCACAGTTAGACCCCATAGCGGTCCCTCTCAATTGCAGATAGAAACTATCCAGGAACAAAAAATAATTGTTCTTTAGAACCAGATCCAACAACTGGACAATGAAGTCCTGACAATCACAAGAGTAGTTACCTCCAGATAGTTGTCTCTGGACAGCAGATAAACCTCTTGCATGATCGATGGAGGTATATAAACTGGTGACGTCAAAGGACGCCACCAGACATCCATCAGGTAATTTGATATTGGAGATCTTGTCAAGGAAATCCCCAGTGTCCCTGATGTAGGATCTGGCACCGACTGCAAAGTGGCGAAGCAAACGATCTAAAAAAATAGAGATGTTAGAAAAAATGGATCCGGTTCCAGCAACAATGGGCCGGCCAGGTGGATCTAGCATAGATTTGTGTATCCTAGGTAACACATATATGACGGGTGTCCGTGGCTGTGGTATGATCAAAAAAGAATAAAGCTCATTGTCAATGATGCCCTGACACAATGCTGCATCAAGGACCCCCCTGATACAACGGGCAATATCAAATCTCGGATCACCCGTCAGGACCCTGTACACATTACCATCATTCAATTGTCTCCTAATCTCCTGTATATACTTAGGGGTGTCCATAACAACAACCGCACCCCCCTTGTCAGCAGGTTTGATCGTGAGGCTGTTGTTATGGCATAGTCCCTCAAGTACAGCAATCTCAGAAGTGGTCATATTAGGATGCCTCAATGGCATATCAACAACCTCATTATGTAGGGCGGCTATATCAACAGCAATAGCCTTTTTGAAGGTGTCAAGTACCGGTAAATTACTAGATGGTGAAAAATCACTTTTGGTATAAAGACCTACTGCCCCCAGTTTCAACTCAGAGTGAGTCAAACGATCAGTGGATTGGTCAGAAGGAGGACGATCAGCAAACCATAATTTCAATTCAATATTTCTATACAGGCGCTGCAGATCGACCTCTAACTGAAACCAATCCACTTTGGTGGAGGGACAGAAGGACAAACCTTTAGAAAGAACTTTGATCTGTACATCAGATAAACATACTGAAGAGATATTTACCACAGTTAACACATAATCAGATGCACTAGTCATAGGACTTAATTCGCTTTCCTGCGCCGAGCCATGGGTTGCACCAGTTTGGGCGATTTTTGCTTTCCGCCATCTATGATGCCTGGTGCCACCCCGTCTGGTTCTTTTGACGGCAAAGGGCCCATCTCTAAAAAAGGCTGAGTGGAGGAAGGATCATAAGAGGATGTTGCCCCGGAATGTCCAGGTGGTTGTGATTTCCGATTGAAAGGACGATATGCAGACATTGGTTTCTTAGGCCCATCACTCTGCCATGTATAGACTTTCCCCTTTATATAATCATCCAGCATCACGCTGCCACTTTTTTCTTTTAGTAGATTCTTGTTCTTTAATGAATTTAGCTAGATGTTCCATACAACTGTCGTCATAGGTTTTCCAATCCTCAGGTCCCATCATGGTTTTAAGAGCTGACATAGTTTCAGATTGTCGTTTCTTGCTTACCGACAGTTCCTGCTGTAAGTATTCAAGATTGAGCAAAATTATATCGAAGGCATATTTATTAGATATCTGGATAAATTTTTGAGCAAAGGCTGATTCCGCCGGAAATAAATTGGGTTTGAGTTGCGAGCGGATCCCTCTAGGGATTCTATGCTCTTTGAAATATTGTCCCAGAGTCATTAGATGCAGATCAGTTGAGGCAATTTTCTTGGCATCAGCCTCATAGCATTTTTTCAGATCAATCAAGGGTCGGAGTGGATAAAAATAACGGCTCACTTACCAGACCCTGTAAAGATCCTTTCCTCATCGTCTCTAGTGTAAGTGAAGACATCAGGGGGATCCATGAAGGTAATAATAAGCACTTTAAGAGTTGGTGCAAGCTGGAGAGAGTCCAAGTAATACAAATAACAAAAAAGAGAGAACCAGCAGCACAAGACAAAAATTGTGGCAGGTGCAGTATCCTCAAAGCCGCAGGCTCAAACGGCTATACGTAGATCTAGATAGCAAAAGAATGAGGCAGCACTCCGACATAAGGTGAAAGCAAACGTGGATCCTTTATTCCCCTCTGCAACGTTTCAACCGCTCATTGCGGTCTTTATCAAGCATAGTTATACAAGTGTCATACAGGGGTATATATACCCAAGGTGCATTGTGATAATACAAGTGGAAATTATTCAATTATGTGAATATAAACATAGAGAAACAGCTCAATAAAACAAAAAATTATCACAGGGATGAAGCCAGCATCCCAGTGATATCATACAATTTGTACATATAGTGAAAAATATTAGTATCCATGATCATATTGATGCCATAGCATAAGTACTCTTAAATAACACTCATTGTATAAGTGGTACACCACATGTGTAATCGTGTCGATAATAATCATGATTTAAAAACATTCAGCAAACTCACACAACGGTAGATGACCACCGGCGCCAAAATCCGCGTCCTCATTAACCAACAGCGCATGTCCGGTCACCTAGCAACGCCCCCCAAACAGAACAAGACAAGCGGCGTCACTCCAGTCACGGGACAGATCACATGCTCACGGGACAGATCACATGCTCTACCACATGACTATCGCAACACACAGATGCCACGTCAGAGGGCGGCGTCAGACTACGTCACCGAGGAGGGGCAGCACCGAAAGTCAAGGTGAAAACGACGTCAGCCAGCTGGCGTCGTTGCCACGGTGACCATCCGCACAAGCCCGCCCAGAAGACGCGTCAAAGCTAGGGAAGGAAATGCGCCACTGGAAAACACAGAGAGTAGGAGAAAACAAAGGGCACAATCCAATTAAATATTCAGATTAAGTAATCAGCAAAACAGAGATATATCCATATACAACTGTCCACATCAGAGCTGTGTAGACTATATATACTAGATTGCTGTGATGGCTAATCAAAATAGAGTGGACGTGGTTCAGTGTATATCAGCACCATATAAGATCAATTTAAGATCGGTGCCATACAACTCAATATACTAGAAGAAAGAGAAAAAGAAGGGAGGAGCCAACGGTTAACTAATTTCCATGATAATAACCAGAAGCTCATTCAGGGTAAGAGTTCAAGGACATATCAGTGCCCCGTACCCCAACACCCAATTACACCCCATAATCTCAAAAGGATAAACAAGAAGAGGACCACCACTACATGTATAGAGCCATCAACAGACAACTAATATAGTAATTATAGATATTTATTTTCATATATATCTCAGTTATGTAGTATCCAGTTATTGTGCCCCATGGATCCCCCCAATCATGAGATGACATAAACGGAGAACCGCAGGATTCCTGGACCGCAGTACATCAAAACCGCTGCCAAAGCATTGATAGAAGTAATCTAAAAGAAGAAACAAAGAGCGGTTTAAACAACTGTAAAACCAAAAATCATAGCAAATAGTGAGATAGATGACACTTATACATCTCACACCTACACAGGCACAATAGGAAAGAGAAAGGAGCAGAGTCGATCGGCGAGCAACACATTATATCACACTCCACTTAAAGTCAACATTAAGACCATTGGGTCTAAGAGAGTCGAGGCGATGGATCCATCTAAGCTCCCTCTGTTTGAGGGCCCTAATCCTATCACCTCCCCTCCTAGACTGAGTAATCTGATCCACTTTTTTCATATAAACGCCCTACCAGTTTTCGTGATAAACTGGTCAGGGCTGATATTCCCAGTAAAGGTTTGACACAAACATACATCGGATCACGTAAAAAAGGTAGTTATCCCTGTCTTAGTTGTGTAAATTGTTCCTACATGACCAAGGGTGACAAGTTTATCCATCCTCAGACAGGTGTCCCCTATACCATTGGTCACTATCTGACATGTGACAGTTCGTTTGTCGTGTATGTGCTCTCCTGTCCATGTGGTCTCCTATATGTTGGGGAGACCACATGTGACATGAAGACACGTCTCAACAATCATCGTTTCTCAATTAGACGCAAGAGAAAAGATCTGCCAGTCCCTAAACATTTCGTTGAAGCTAATCATAAAGAGAAGGATCTTAAATTTATGATTCTGGATCAGATTACTCAGTCTAGGAGGGGAGGTGATAGGATTAGGGCCCTCAAACAGAGGGAGCTTAGATGGATCCATCGCCTCGACTCTCTTAGACCCAATGGTCTTAATGTTGACTTTAAGTGGAGTGTGATATAATGTGTTGCTCGCCGATCGACTCTGCCTTTTTCCTTTCCCATTGTGCCTGTGTAGGTGTGAGACGTATAAGTGTCATCTATCTCACTATTTGTTACGATTTTTGGTTTTACAGTTGTTTAAACCGTTCTTTGTTTCTTTCTTTTAGATTACTTCTATCAATGCTTTGGCAGCGGTTTTGATGTACTGCGGTCCAGGAATCCTGCGGTTCTCCGTTTATGTCATCTCATGATTGGGGGGATCCATGGGGCACAATAACTGGATACTACATAACTGAGATATATATGAAAATAAATATCTATAATTACTATATTAGTTGTCTGTTGATGGCTCTATACATGTAGTGGTGGTCTTCTCCTTGTTTATCCTTTGGAGATTATGGGGTGTAATTGGGTATTGGGGTACGGGGCACTGATATGTCCTTGACCTCTTACCCGCTATGAGCTTTTGGTTATTATCATGGAAATGAGTTAACCGTTGGCTCCTCCCTTCTTTTTCTCCCTTCTTCTAGTATATTGAGCTGTATGGCACCGATCTTAAATTGATCTTATATGGTGCCGTTATACACTGTACCACGTTCACTCTTATTTTGATTAGCCATCACAGCAATCTAGTATAATATAATATAGTCTACACATCTCCGATGTGGACAGTTATATATAGATATATCTCTGTTTTGCTGATTATTTAATCGGATTATTTAATTGGATTGTGCCCTTTGTTTTCACCTACTCTCTGTGTTTTCCAGTGGCGCATTTCCTTCCCTGGCTTTGACGCGTCTTCTGGGCGGGCTTGTGCGGATGGTCACCGTGACAACGGCGCCAGCTAGCTGACGTCGTTTTCACCTTGACTTTCGGTGCTGCCCCTCCTCGGTGACGTAGTCTGACGCCGCCCTCTGACGTGGCATCTGTGTGTTGCGATAGTCATGTGGTCGAGCATGTGATCTGTCCCGTGAGCATGTGATCTGTCCCGTGACTGGAGTGACGCCGCTTGTCTTGTTCTGTTTGGGGGGCGTTGCTAGGTGACCGGACATGCGCTGTTGGTTAATGAGGACGCGGATTTTGGCGCCGGTGGTCATCTACCGTTGTGTGAGTTTGCTGAATGTTTTTAAATCATGATTATTATCGACACGATTACACATGTGGTGTACCACTTATACAATGAGTGTTACTTAAGAGTACTTATGCTATGGCATCAATATGATCATGGATACTAATATTTTTCACTATATGTACAAATTGTATGATATCACTGGGATGCTGGCTTCATCCCTGTGATAATTTTTTGTTTTATTGAGCTGTTTCTCTATGTTTATATTCACATAATTGAATAATTTCCACTTGTATTACCACAATGCACTTTGGGTATATATACCCCTGTATGACACTTGTATAACATGCTTGATAAAGACCGCAATGAGCGGTTGAAACGTTGCAGAGGGGAATAAAGGATCCACGTTTGCTTTCACCTTATGTCGGAGTGCTGCCTCATCTTTTTGCTATCTATATATATATATATATATATACACAGTGGATATAAAAAGTCTACATACCCCTGTTAAAATGTCAGGTTTCTGTGCTGTAAAAAAAATTAGACAAAGATAAATGATTTCAGAACTTTTTCCACCTTTAATGTGACCTATAAACTGTACCACTCAATTGAAAAACTGTTCTGGTTCTGACAAAGCTGCCAGTTCAGTTGATGTACTGCTCCAAATTAATTAATTAAGATACGTGCACGGAGAGATCAGACAGACAACTCACTACATGGAGTTAATCAGTATCTCTGGTTTATTTCTGAAAACAACATGGGTTTCATGAGAGGAGGGAGTGGGAGGGGGGTGAATGATAAAGTATATATTTTCTATTGGCTATGAACTCTCTACTTTTCTGTAACCTTGACGGCCAGAGGAAATTCCTTCTCCCTCCCCCCCTTGTTCCTGGGTGAAACCGTTACTTCTTTCTTTGTAGCTGCTTGCTTGAGCTGAACGGAAACCACAAAGAAACACATGATAAAAACACAAAGTAAGATTCTAGTTTATAGGTGTTGGCTGAATGCCTGGCCACCATCTTAGCTCAACAAGCAAGTATCCATTTTGTATCAATAGTCCATAACAGTCCCCCCTTGGAGACTTGATTGTAGACTTTCCCTTCGCCTAGCGAATCCCCTGGGCATACCATTCGTATCCTCTTCACCCGCAGTGGCGACAACCTACCCCTTATAGGTAGGCTCCCGGTTGCTCGGACTTGTGGTAATACCCTGGGATTCATCTCACCCTATCTCAGCCAGGCATCATTGTGAGGAGGGGGAGCTGTGTTGAACGATGTTTCCTTCTGTCCTTCTTCATCAGTAGAGGAGCATAATAGGTCGTTCATCAGTTTTCTTCATTCTTTTTGAAAAGCGGGTCACACAAATAAGAACGAGCTTAATCACTACATATATCACCAATATTATTAGGGCTACCTGCAATATTACCTGGACAATTCCCATGAGCCAACCCCCAATACCTTTGAACCAGTTATTGGGGTTAAGGGAAGAGAAGGTATCAGACCACCATGTATCTTTATCAGCTTTATGTGCAGTCCAGCCATTTATCTCTTAAATCCGCCATTTTCTCTATACCCACCTTAACTTGCAAATTACCCTGCGGGTCTATGTAATGGCAACAAGAGGGTCCCACAACCTGGCACATACCTCCATCTTTAGCTGTAACATAATCTAGAACTAATGTGTGTTGGTTGGTGACAATGATTAACTGGTTTTGCACAATGTTTGAGGTATTCATAAGTCTCATCACTTCCCATATTTGGTCATCCAGGTAGTCTGTTGCTACTACCAGATGATCCCACATCTGCGCTATCATGGGATATATGAAGATGGAACTAACAATTTTGTTGGTAATGCTCATCTCTACTACATGTGGCTTGCCATTTGGTCTGGGTGTGTTATCTTTGGCCCTATGATACAAGGTGTGTTTAGGTACTGCATTTATGCCAATTTCAGAGTGTGGTACTATAAAGGTGGCAGGAGTAAGCCTGGCGATGGTGCACAGTCCTGTGACATTCTCGGATAACCATTTGTACACTTTGTGTCCACAAACTAAGTATATGTCGTCTGGAACTGCTACTGCTGTGCCATTGAATAATCGGGTAATTAGTTTGGCTAATTGTGTCCCTTTCGCCAACTCATATCCTTTTGACTGACTTTCGGTGTCGTTAGCTAATATACCTGTCAGGAGATCCTGTACAGTACGGTTGTTACAGGGCAGATCCTTTCCGTTCTCAGCATCTACACCAATACACTGCACGTGGCTGTCTGTTTTTGAATCATTGCAACCTGAGTGTATGTGTGGACTAAATGTCATACCTTTGGTTTGTACTTGGAGACAATAACAGTGTGTCCAGCTAGGAAAACATGTGACATTAGCCCAGTGTCCCATTCATTACCCAGTGGCGTGAACACTGCAGATATGCCCACTGTCAAAGTCATGATCAGTATGTGAATCCTCATGGCTTATTGTTCCAGGGTCGTCGGGACAGCCTTTACTCTTTTACAATGTGAGGCGTGGATCCAGGTAAGCCTCCCTTCGAGTTTCACAGAGGTCGGGGTAGTCAGCAACACCTGGTAAGGCCCCTTGTATCGTGGTTCGAGGGTGTTTCTGACGTGTTTCTTGACCACCACCCACTCTCCAGGTTTGAGAGTGTGTATTCCTTCTAGGGAGTCAGGATCTGGAATGGAAGAGAAAACTTGTGCACATATGTTAGACAATTGTTTACTATGGGCAATCACATATTTAGCAACAGATTCATAATGCATTTGCAATTGCTGTGGGAAGTACTGTCCCATCCTAGGCCGTGTCCTAAACAAAATTTGGTGTGGAGGCCTAGGGGTGTGTCTAACTGAAAATAGTGCTATTGGCAGGCATTGTACCCAACTGAGCCCTGTCTCCCCAGTCATTTTCAGCATCTTGGACTTCAGTACCCCGTTCAGTCGTTTGACTTTGTCGCCGCTTTGGGGTCTGTAGGGTGTGTGATAGGCTAAGTGTGACCCTACCATCTTCCAGACTTCTTGGGTTAATCTAGCAGTGAATGCTGGGCCCTGATCACTCTCAATGACCTCAGGTACTCCGAACCTACAGACAAGCTCCTGCATCAGTTTTTTTGCAGTAGTGGTTGCTGTCTGGTTTCGGACGGGGTAGGCTTCTGGCCACCCAGAGAACAAGTCTATCACTACTAGCACATATTGAAACCCTTGGCACATTGGCATCTGGATGTGGTCAATTTGAATCCGTTGGAACGGGTACTGGGCTTTGGGGAGACATTTGGTTGGTGTAGGCTCAGGTCTTCCCGGGTTGCACTGCGCACAGATGAGGCAAGACTGAGTATGCCTCACCAGGACAGGGGTTATCCCTGGGGCCATTGTCTATTAGTTCTTTCATGATGGTCTTAGATTGGTGGGTGGGCCCATGAGCTATTGAAGCTATCAGAGGATAGAGAGCTTTGGGCAGAGATGCTCTCCTTCCTTGGGTCCACAGTCCAGATTCTTTCTCTTCTTGGGCTGACTCTTTTAGCCAATCCAATTTTTCTTGTGGCGTGGCCTGTTTCTGTATTTGTTTCAGGAGGTCCTATGTGATTTCTTCTTGTTCCAGGTCTTCCTGTGTTATCATAATCTGGTCTGACTGGACTCTTTCCTCTTTCACTGCTGCTTCCTTCGCAGCTTGGTCAGCTAGGGCCTTTCCTCTGGCTTCAGAGGTGTCAGCTCGAGTGTGCCTGTAGATCAATAAAATCTTCAGATTCTCCAGTATACTCCCCCCTTGGAAGAGGAAGGAGTGCAGCAGGATTGAGGATGCGGCACCTCTGAATGGTGACATTATCTGGCAGAAGCAAACTACACGGAAGCCGGAGGTGGCGCTGTGCAGTGAGGTGTTTAGGTTGAGTCTGCTGGAGGATGGCAGAAACGTCATGGAGAGCCAGAATAGTGAGGGGATGACCTAGCACAACGTCAGATGTGACGTTTAGAAGAGAGCTGGCAGCATGGATAGCTCTGACACAGGAAGGGGCTTCTCTGGCTACTGGGTCCAGTCTCTTTGTATGGTAGGACTTTGGGGTCCTTCAGGGTCACAGTGACTGGTGGGACACTGAGGTATCCAATATCCTGGGGTCCTCTGGCCCAGAGAGTATTGGGGATGAGGTGCAAAATGGTTTGCAGCGAATCCCCTTGCTCATATAAATCAGTGCAGAATTTTATTGTCAGACATCCGGCAGCCGTGGGTGTCACATAATTTGAGTGAAAACCACAAAGACCAAGAAGCGAGACAGTTTCTTATCAGAAAGAGGAGCTTAAACTAACACAGCAGAAACTAACATTTCTGTGAAAAGAAAAAAGGTGGGGGTCAACTGATCCCCCGCAGCTGTCCTGCAATGTGGTGGAATGATCTGCATGGAATGATCTGCAAATTTAGCTTTTGTCCATTTCTGTAGTTGTTCTATAAAGAATTCTCCAGACTCATGATCTTGGGGGTCAAAGTTAGCACCTTTTAAGTTCAGGGATGTGGATTTGATCCATTATCAGTGAGGAGTATTCACCCGTCTTGTTTTCCACTATACTTTGCAGGTCCGACCATGTGCACCCATAGGTTTGATGCACTTGGGACAGTTTCCTGAAAAAGGGCATGGGATGGGTCTCAGGGTCAGGCAGTAAATTCACTATGGTGAATAACTGTTGTGGGGTGAAAGACACATATTTTGGTGGTCCCTGTGGCCGGTTAAGTGCTAGGGCTTCTTTCAGTGTCTCAAGGTTTCCCTGCTCAATTTTCTGTAAGTTCTTTTGTAACTCTGTAATCTGACCCTGCAGTATTTGATCTTGTGAACGTCGTGATGGGCGCACGGTCATGGGTACAGTCCACTGTGGTGCCAGGGGTAAAGTTGGCGGATCACCGTAGTCTGTCGGGGTACCCCGCGAAGGAGTTTGCATATTACCCGGTGCATTTTGTATGCCCATTGTGGATTCTGCAGCACCGTCTGCATCCCCCTGTTCTGCTTCATCAGGTTGCCCCCCTACCATTATAGGAGTAAGGGTGGCAGGTGAGTGGGGTAGCATGAATGTACCGTCCGGGTTTATCATCGGGTACAAGGTAGTAGGAAGGGGCAAGGGTGACATAGGAGTGACGGGGGGGTCCGGACCGAATGATATTAAAGGTCCGTTCATGGGCGTTGCCTGGGGACAAGATGGCGCTGTAGCTAACACGGGAAGTGATGGGACGTGCCGGGGAGTAGTTACCAAGGTGTGGTTTTGTGGGTGGGGAACCCCACAGGGAAGGCACGTATCACGGGAGGAGGGATTCTGTTGACCACATGTTTTGCAGGTCCACCCACCTGCTCTCTTCCCGGCGCCATTATAGGGTGGTGGCTAGTCATGTATCAATGCAACACCAGGCTTACAGAAATATCTCTGTCTTTTCTCATCAAAATTTAGTTCCCCCCCGGTCTGTTAAATTCTTTACTACAGTCCAACCACACACGGACCATGTCTGTCAATTAATCATCTTCTAACTTCCCTCTCTTCTCGTTTAACAACACTTGCCAGGTAGCACTACATAGGATGCCTCCTTTACAGACACCTTTAACTCTTCTCCAACTTACTTAATCCTTTTATGAGGATGCCTCCTTTACAGACACCTTTAACTCTTCTCCAACTTACTTAATCCTTTTATGAAACGTTTGCCTCTCCTGTCCGCCACGTACTGTTCAGGTGAACAGTAACCCTTCGGGACACTTTCCTCATTTTCCCATTATCTCTCGTACCTACTGAAGCCGCCTAAAGACCTCTGCATAGAGTAATCACTGGACGTGAAGACCTTTGAGTTCCGGTCAGCACACTCTGGGCTACCGCGAACCGCTCTCCACCCATCTGTGATCGTCCCCTTTATGGAGATTTGAGTCAGACACCGGGCTGAACTCCGATACAGGAACACAGGAGAACTCCGTGTCTCCAGTCAATGATACTTGTCAACAGGGTCTTCACAACTTATAGGCACAACACAGTACATCAAGACTTTAAGAAAACATATGGGGTTCTTACTTTCATGCCCTCGAGGACGTCCCAGACTGCTTCCGCACCCCTCCCTCAGACGAACACCAAGAGGCTACACCAGGGGACACTTTATAGGCAAGATGACTCAATTTTCCTACCTCATATCACGGGTTGCGATCCCGGTGTCCGTTAGTGCGCCTCTCCTCGTCTGGTCTCTGGGGGTACGGGAACAGAGGGTCCAATCCTCGAGCCCCACGTTGGGCGCCAAAATTGTTCTGGTTCTGACAAAGCTGCCAGTTCAGTTGATGTACTGCTCCAAATTAATTAATTAAGATACGTGCACGGAGAGATCAGACAGACAACTCACTACATGGAGTTAATCAGTATCTCTGGTTTATTTCTGAAAACAACATGGGTTTCATGAGAGGAGGGAGTGGGAGGGGGGTGAATGATAAAGTATATATTTTCTATTGGCTATGAACTCTCTACTTTTCTGTAACCTTGACGGCCAGAGGAAATTCCTTCTCCCTCCCCCCCTTGTTCCTGGGTGAAACCGTTACTTCTTTCTTTGTAGCTGCTTGCTTGAGCTGAACGGAAACCACAAAGAAACACATGATAAAAACACAAAGTAAGATTCTAGTTTATAGGTGTTGGCTGAATGCCTGGCCACCATCTTAGCTCAACAAGCAAGTATCCATTTTGTATCAATAGTCCATAACAAAACAAACTGAAATCTTTTAGGCGGAGGGAAAAAACTGAAAAAAATTATAATAATAATGTGGTTGCATAAGTGTGCACATCCTCTTATAACTGGGGATGTAGCTGTGTTGAGAATTAAGCAATCACATTCAAAATCATGTTAAATTGGAGTCATCATACACCTCAATTAAAGTGCCTCTGATTAACCCCAAATAAAGTTCAGCTGCTCTAGTTGGTCTTTCCTGAAATTTTCTTATTCACATCCCACAGCAAAAGCCATGGTCCACAGAGAGCTTCCAATGCATCAGAGGGATCTCATTGTTAAAAGGTATCAGTCAGGAGAAGGGTACAAAAGAATTTCCAAGGCATTAGATATACCATGGAACACAGTGAAGTCATCATCAAGTGGAGAAAATATGGCACAACAGTGACATTACCAAGAACTGGACGTCCCTCCAAAATTGATGAAAAGACGAGAAGAAAACTGGTCTGGGAGGCTACCTTGAGGTCTACAGCAACATTAAAGGAGCTGCAGGAATATCTGACAAGTACTGGCTGTGTGGTACATGTGACAACAATCTCCCGTATTCTTCATATGTCTAGGCTATGGGGTAGAGTGGCAAGATGAAAAGCTTTTCTTATGAAGGAAAAACATCCAAGCCAGACTACATTTTGCAAAAACACATCTGAAGTCTCCCAAAGCATGTGGGAAAAGGTGTTATGGTCTGGTGAAACCAAGGTTGAACTTTTTGGCCATAATTCCAAAAGAAATGTTTAGCCAAAAAACAACACTGCACATCACCAAAAGAACACCATACCCACAGTGAAGCATGGTGGTGGCAGCATCATGCCAAGGGGCTGTTTTTCTTCAGCTGTAACTGGGGCCTTAGTTAAGCTAGAAAGAATTATGAACAGTTCCAAATACCAGTCAATATTGCCACAAAACATTTCAGGCTTCTACTAGAAAGCTGAAAATGAAGAGGAACTTCATCTTTCAGCATGACAACGACCCAAAGCATACAACCAAATCAGCAAAGGAATGGCTTCACCAGAAGAAGATTACAATTTTGGAATGGCCCAGCCAGAGCCCAGACCTGTATCCGATTGAAAATCTGTGGGGTGATCTGAAGAGGGCTGTGCACAGGATATGCCCTCACAATCTGACAGATTTGGAATGTTTTTGCAAGGAAGAGTGGGCAAATCTTGCCAAGTCAAAATGTGCCATGCTGATAGACTCATACCCAAAAAGACTCACAGAAACCTGACATTTTAACAGGGGTGTGTAGACTTTTTATATCCACTGTGTGTGTATGTATGTATGTATATATATATACAAAAAAGAAATAGCAGCACTCTTGGTTTTATCAGGTTTAACCAAAATTCTATAGGATACCTGACAATAGGGATCCAAAATTCAAGCAGCAAAAATGAATGAAGGCAGAACTCTGGTCTTCATTGGAAAAGTGGATCATTTATTCAACCCATGCAACGTTTCAGCTCATCTCCATGGAGCCTTTGTCAAGCAGTGAACTCAGTGCTCAATACATGCATATAAATAGAGGTAAGTATCAGGGTGTATACAATTTTCATTAATCAATTAATAAACGTGAATAATGATATATAAAACATGATTTACAATGAAAATATAAAAGATATATAAAAAAAACTTCTTGTGCATAATTAATCATAGTGTCAGTGTCATTATTCCTCAATTCATTATATTGTATATATTTTTAAAAGTATATTAAAAACCTATTCATCACCATCAATTATCTCTAATTGTAAAGCAAAGTGTATCTGTTTAAATTAAAGTGGATGTGTGAAAACTTGGTAAAATAATTCATGAAGGGCTCATCCATAAACAAATGCCCACATATTTAGTATCCTGGCATTGCATGATGTGTGCTGCGCGTGCTTCAACATGAAGCCACTCAATGCCATCGGGTGATCCTGCACAGGCGTAACAGGTAATCGCCCCAAGTCTGTGCCCAAACTAGAGATGAAGCTCGTAGTGAGCTAACTGTGCTCTGCGCATGACTGGACACATTACAAAGTGAAGATGTGGTTACAAAGGAGACCAGGTAAATAAACTGACGGTCTATTAAGATCGTAAGCTCCAGACATGCCTAGGGATGTGCGCTCCATGGGGGGAGTCATATGGGGAGTGCTAAACCCCAGCATCAACCAGAGTCTGCTCTCCAACCATACTGGTCTAGGGACAGGAGGCATTAGCCCCAAAAACATGTGACAGCAGTATATTTATATATATATATATATATATATATATATATAATGAGAGAGAGAGAGAGAGTAAACAATCCGTGGATTACCAAGGGGAAGACTACCCCACTTAACATGATGTTCTCCCCCCCCCAAAAGGTCCACTTTTCAACTGAAGACCAGAGTGCTGCCTTTAATTCCTTTTTGCTTTATATATATTACATTAGGGAACAATGTAAAGGTTTGTATTTTATATGGATTATTATCACCAAATTTGTTTCCTTATTTTGGGTTGAGAGGAGTAGATCTAAGGCTGCATAAGCCAGTCACCAGCCAATATCTGTACTGCTTCTGAGTACATGGGGTGTAGATATTTGACGATGGATCAGGTTCATTAGAATGCTGCTAATGAGCGGGAGGGGTTGGTAAATGAAGGAGAGTTATTTCAGGGCATGTGATAGGCTATCCTAAAAAGATGTGTTTTTAGGGAGCATCTAAAGCTATGGATGTTATGAATTAACCTAATTGCTTGGGTTAGGGCGTTCCAGAAAACTGGTGCAGCTCGGGAGAAGTCTTGGAGACGGGAGCGAGAGGTTCGGATTATGGTGGATGTTGGTTGTAAATCTTTAGCTGAACAGAGGGCATGGGTAGAATGGTAGACAAAAATGAGGGAGGAGTTGTAGTAGAGAGCACTTTGGAGAGCTTTGTGAGTGAGAATGAGGACTTTAAATTGAATTCTGTACTGTATGGACGACCGATGCAATGCCTGGCACATGGCAGAGGCATCGGAGTAGCAGTTAGATAGATGAGCCTGGCTGCTGCACTAAGGATGGATTGGAGAGGGGAAAGTCTGCTGAGGGGAAGGCCAATTAATAGTGAGTTACAGTAATCTAGGCAGGAAAGGATCAGGGCAACAATGAGAGTTTTTGTTGTTTCCATAGTGAGAAAGGGGCGGATTCTAGAGATATTTTTGAGGTACAGGCGGCATAAGCGAGCAAGTCATTGAATACAGGTGGTAAAGCAAAGATGAGTATCAGACATGACACTGAGAAAACGGGCGTGCTGCCTAAGCATGATGATAGTGTCACACACAGGTTTAGGTGGGTTAGTAGATGGAGAAAATACCAGTAGTTCAGTTCTTAAAGGATAACTGCCTATTTTTACCTGTGCTTAAAATAGGGTTGCTAGGCATGGTCCGTCTATCTGTTGATAGACAGAGCACGCAGCGTGCAGGCTCACATTACAGACAGCCAGGGACTGTAAGTAAATGATTAAAGCCAGGTCCTCCCCAGCAGCTGATAACAGTGCCTGGGCTGTGTGCACTTCTCCCTGTCCCTGCGCTTGGCAGACGCTCCCTCACTCAGCAGAGCTGGACAATGCAGAGTTCAATCAGCGCACAACAGGGAAGGGAGATCTGCCGTCTGCACAGTGTATAAATGAAAGCAACATGTGGTAAGAGGACCCCTTTGAGCTGCAGGAGATTAACCCTTTAGGGGGGAGAGCTCTGGTTACTGACACTTTTGGGAGGCTTTTGTTACTGGCTAGTGCATGTGAGGAGCTCAATGCATTGTGGGTAGTGAGGGCAGGCGGGATTAGCCTCAGGGTGGGGCAGTGGTAGTCATCTTAACTGAATAGTGAAAGTGCAGTTTAATGCAGACTGGTTGCTAAGGGCTGAATCTTATTAAATATGGGGTGAGTCAGTCTAATAGTAACTGATTCTGGAATATCATGTTATTAGTAACTACATGTATGGAAATTGAAATTAGGGTCTAAATGTGACAGTTATCCTTTAAAAGATTCACTCAGTTTCATTGCCTCAGCCCTGATCTTTCAACGTCAAACTATTATATTCACACCGGGCATTGTTAAGTGTATGTGAATGAATATTACTGACCTTTCTAATGAGTTTTAATTGCTGAGTCTGTGAGTGGTCAAATACGACTAGCATTGATTTACTAACATTCAACCTTGCCCATTAGAGATCATAAAACATGTATGTATTTTTTTGATTTCCAGCTCCTCCACAAAGACTAAATATTGACTGTAAAAGGTTGCAGTGCAGAATATAAATGAAAATAAGCTACGATGAAAAATACAAAAATAACTTGTGCCATTTCTTCTCTTTTATGTTTGCATTAAAATTTCCTGAAATTTTTGACAGCTGAAAATCTGTCAGACTTTTCTATTCATATGAATGGGGTTGTTTCTGCATGGATTTCTGCAAGCCCCTAATTCAGATGACATTTCTGCGGCAAATCTGTGAATATTAAGTATATGTGTAGTCACTGTTTACGTATTCTCATTCAATTCCCCTGGATGTATAGAGTTAAAGGGGTCATCCTGGAATTTATATTGATGACCTATACTCTGGATAAGTAATCAATATCAGATTTGTGGGGTCTGACTTGACGGCACCTCCACCGATCAGCTGATAGAAGCAACCAACACTATGTGAGCACCAGGTCCTCTTCCTAGGCCATGTGATGTCACCGTACATCAGTCACATGGCCTAGTTGCAACTTTGCCCCACTCAAGTCAAAGGGGCTGAGCTGCAATACCAAGCACAGCTGCTATACAATGTACAGCACTTTGCTTGGAAAGTTGCAGGGAGCTGGCTGCGCGCTACAGAGCTGCGGTGAGTGTGGCAGTTCCCTGAAACAGCTGATCGGTGGGGGTGCGGGGACTAAGACCCCGCTGATGTGATAATGATGACATACCCAGAGGATAGGCCATTAGAACCCTTTTAATTGATACCTTTCTAGCTGCCTGCAGCAACCACTAGGGGGATCCTAGAAGTTCATAAAATCATGTATTAAAGGAGTTGTCCATCCCTGACGAGCAGATCGTCAGGGATCAGACATCCAGTACCCTCAAAGATCAGATATTTCAGTGTAGCTCTGGTGCTGCAAGTTTGCGCAAGAACTACAGAGCTCCCCCCACTGTCCTGTTGATGGAGCTTCAGTGAGATCAGCGCTGCAGTAGACAGCTTTGTCCACTACACAATTGATGGAGCTGTGTTGTTCTGGCACAGGCTTTCGGCACCAGAACTGTTGGAAGTCAAACATTTTATTTACTCCTGACTTGAGGCCTTTACACCATAGTGGAAATGGGTCCTAAATACATAAGCAACTCTCCCACAAAGCAATTGAAGAAGACAAGTCCTATCTGCTCAACAGACAAATAGACATTGCTGTTTTATCTGGGAAATCAAGAGTCACCATGCTTGAAAGACAATACAGAGCCTTGCCCCCTAAGGAGCACACCTGTGAACACATGATTGATGATGTTTTCAGACCTGGGAGGAGCCACGGTCTACGACAACGTTTTCTGCAAGTCTGTTTGTCCTTTAGAGGAAGGACAGCTCTGGACTGAAAGATGCCCCCTACAGGAAGGTGTTAACCTCTACAACTGTATCTACCGACTATAAATGGTTGTGCTGACAGTATCTGGGAGGTGTTCCAGGGATGTGCAATGTATGTGTTATGTGTGTGTGTGTATAACTAGTATATAAGACTAGTATATAGATAGCTAGTTAGGCAATTCCTTCCCTTCCCCTGACCTGTATGTTGCCTTTGTTCCTGTCCTTTAGTTAGATAGTTAACCTTTTATGTTTGATTCCATATACCACTAAATCACCTTTTAAAAATCCAGTAGCTATTTTGTTAATTTGTAATTAACTGGCACCCCAAAGCTCAGCGGATTCTACAAGAACTACACTGAAATCGGTGATCTGCGGGTGTGTAAGACCCCAAAGAATCATACAATTGTGTCATATCCTGTGCATAGGCCATTGTTTGTAAAAAGCTGGACAACCCCTTTAATGCATTCAGTGTTTTAACAGTATGCAGTAAGCTCCTGGGCTCCCTCTAGTGGTGGCTCCAAGCAGACATAAATTGTAAATCTTCACAATGTGCATTTAGTAGTGGTTGTGCTGGGTATGGCATTCGCTGTGTCTGATATTGAAGGCCTATCCTAAGGATACACAATCAATTTTCTTGTCCTGGAAAGAACCCTTAAAGGGTTTCTACCACTTCGTTTTCACATAATTAGCTTTCAGACACTAGCAATCCGCTAGTGTCTGCTCTGCCAAACAATCCTAATATAATAGCTTTTGGGGCAGCCGTTTCGCTAAAAAAAGAACTTATATTGATATGCTAATGACCCTCTAGGTGCTATGGGGGCGTCATTAGCACCTAGAGGATCGGTCTACCTTCACAAAATGCCGCCGCCCCGACGCGTCCCTCCAGCCCGCCCATCTCCTCCGGAATGCGATCAAGCGTACGAATTCTCACGCATGCGCCGTGCGTGTCTGTATTCGGCGCATGCGCAGTGAATGTCCGACCACTTCCCTGCTCAGACATCTCCACTGCGCCTGTTCCTCGGAGCACTATGACGTCATCGGCGCAGGTGCAGTGGAGATGTCTGAGCAGGGAAGTGGTCGGACATTCACTGCGCATGCGCCGAATACAGACGCGCACGGCGCATGCGCGAGAATTCGTCCGCTTGATCGCATTCCGGAGGAGATGGGCGGGCTGGAGGGACGCGCTGGGCGGCGGCATTTTGTGAAGGTAGACCGATCCTCTAGGTGCTAATGACGCCCCCATAGCACCTAGAGGGTCATTAGCATATCAATATAAGTTCTTTTTTTAGCGAAACGGCTGCCCCAAAAGCTATTATATTAGGATTGTTTGGCAGAGCAGACACTAGCGGATCGCTAGTGTCTGAAAGCTAATTATGTGAAAACAAAGTGGTAGAAACCCTTTAAGGCTGAGAAACTAATTTGTATCATTTTAAACCATTCTCCTTCAAAATATGTTGTGTGAGGACTTTTCCTCAAGCACACAAACACAACATTGCTAGAAAACATGGGTTATCCTTGAAAGACCATTATTTCATGGATCTATATGACACAGTAACACTAACCAGGGAACACTGTTGCTCATTTGGGGTAAACAGATTCTTTTTAATTTAGTTTTTTGTTTCCAATTTCTCTGTCTGTTTCAGAGGTTTTGGGTGCAAGTGCTTTATAATAGCATCTAAAGGACTGTGTGAAATATAGACTTTAATCAGCTCTTGAATAACAGCCAATCTGAAATGCAGAGTAGACTGATTTATGAACTGCTAAACTTTTAAGGTGCAAACATATTTCCCGTGGGTCCTTAAATCCACGGCTAGGAGCTGTACATCATTTAGCCTTTAAAATAATATGTCCCAGACTCAGTAGAAACCTGCTAAGATGATCAGTAACTCAGCTTGGTAATCCTTAGTCTGACATGGAGCCATACTGCTAATGTGTAGTTAGCAACACTGAACTCCTATAAATTAATATTGTAAACATTTTTGTATGATTTTCCTAATGCTTCCTAAAACTAAACTCACCGCAGTGCAAAAAAGTATATGTATTAGCTGCACAAAATTGACCTTGTCCAGTTATTATTGGAAGGCCTTGTCACAATGTGTTACGCATCGGTTGTGGTCCCATTATTTTTTTTTAGGCCAGGCAACTGGTGTGGGGGCGGGGGGGATGATAAATTCCCCCCACGCCAGTTTCCTGGCCTAAAATAAAAAAGTTGCAAAGCTTGTGTTTACAATTTTTTGAAATCCACTGAGACAATATTTTGTTGCACGTGGCATTTATATGCTGCCCTCGCGTTCCCAAAAAGTGGGGCGTGACTAGGGTGGGACCAGCGGGCCCAGCAAATTTATTTTCTTTTACACTAGTTTTCTGAAGTAATAGATTTCATTCTAGGAACGCAGAATTCCAGAGAATGCACTTAAAGGGTTTCTGTCACCAGAATTAACCCTCTTAAACTGTCTGACATTAGCGATGTGCTAATGTCAGCAGAATCCAACTCTGCTATTTTTATGTTCTCGCACCTCATTCCACACCCTGCCGTCCATGATTGACCGGCCAGTGTTCGTCTTCTCCTGCCGGCCCTGTGTGCTAGTTAAACGGCACTGCGCAGGCGCAAGACTTACCCAGCACACAGGGCCGGCAGGAGAAGGCGATGAGGTGGGAGAACAGAGTCTCTAGGAGCAGGAGCAACTCCCCCCCTTCTGCTAGAGACTAATTTGCATATTACAAAATTAAGACTTGTGCCGTAAGGGGGGCATCAATAAACATAAAAATAGCAGAGTTGGATTCTGCTGACATTAGCACATCACTAATGTCAGACAGTTTAAGAGGGTTAATTCTGGTGACAGAAACCATTTAATTTCTTAAAGGGCATGGGCCTCTTCATAAATTAGGCCCATTATCTAGCAGCACAGGGGCTATTAGAGACTGTCTGTGATAAATTCCTCCCACTGTGTCACTTGAACAGATTTGGCTTGGGGTTAGTTTAAGTGGAACTCCTGGTGTTCACCCTTTATGATACTTGCACACTGGTGCAGGTTTACCATGCAGATATCTAAAACGACATTGTTAATAAATGAAACCATTAAAGTCAAGCAATAAATCATTTTTTAAATCTTTCTGACCCTAAGCTTTGAGAAATCAAAAAAATCCATATTACATGTTATGACGAATACTGTACCCCTCGTGCCCCGACTGACGCCGGACATCAACTACGTCGAGCTCACAAGTTATGGTATGGTCCCTGGTTTCCAAGGCGTGACGTTACACCCTCCTGGAGGAGCGGGTAAGGTCAGTCTTGGTACAGTTTTCACAGACTCCTCCTGTCCACACTGGCACAGAGAGGCAACAAGCTGAGAGAGCCTTTTCACTGCCCCAGTGAAACAGCGCGTTCTCAGCCCGGGAAGACTGCCACTAGTTTCTTGTTTAATATAAGCCCGGTCCGCTAACGGGATTATATACGGTAAGAAACCAACCCGCGGTAGTATATTACTAGGCTGAAACACGGACGTGAGGATTCGTGATCGAGATACCAGACAGCACAAGATTAAATTATATATTTAATTGCCTTAAGGGTGCACTAGACATAACACAATATACACAGAGAATATATGCAGTGGTCTGTTGTTACAAATACAGGTAGTATGTTACAAACAGGATTAAACAGAGCCAAAAGTCAGTTTACCAGATGGATGAGTCCTTTTGGTTGAGATGAGTACTTTGCTGTAGTCACATGGAGGACAGTGATGTTAGCTGGTTGCAGGTCCCTCTAAACACATGGCACCATGTGACCCTCCTTTAGAGAAAGACATGCCCTATTGCTGGCACAAGCCTTTTAAACTGTAGCCGGCCTCTCCTCTTCCCGCCTCTGGGAAGGGTGCCCCCCTCCCTGCTGATCCTGGCAGCTTAATGACCCACAAAACCCTTTAGGGTTTATAGCTCCAGACCAGAAGGTCACAGGGAGATGCTTCTGGGACCAACAGGCCCGCCTGGGTTCCGGCTACAAGTAGAGTCCAAGCATGGAACCGTTATTTAGTTTCTGTGGGGAGATATGTATATATCTCCTTCCCTGGCCTCCCACCGCCAGACTATGACCACGAGCCTGTTCGTCATTTCCACAGAGACACAAATGTGTATCTTGTTTATGTATGTAATGCATGGGCGATTCATAATTCCTTATGAACCGCCGGTTCCAACCTGCCTGATAATCTGAATGAAGTGGTAAATGGCTTAGACCTCATGCTAAGAGATTCTTCCTGTCGCAGCAGCTTGGTTCCTGGCTGTCTGGATCGAAGTGTGAAAAGTTGTAAACACTGGTGGACGGCTAGAGGTCCTCTGCCATCTGCTGGCTTTTAAGCAGGGCCCCCCTGTGGAGCTCACTACCTCCGCTATCTGACAAGCAGAGGGTTGAAGTGAGAACTTATTTTGCATGTAGACTGACCAAGGTGAATTAAATGTGAATCATGGCTGCCATTAAACGATAATTCATATTCCTGACAAATGTGATATAGAAATTCTTCTGGTAACTTGTCATATACAGTAGAACTTTGCATATTTGTGTTTTTCTTTTTACAAGCTGATTTTTCCATCCACTGAAAAATGCCCTAAACTGAAATGAATTATAGGAGAACTCTGACTTAGTGCAGTCATCTGGGACTCTAGAATATTTTCTGGTTTTATATGTCAATTAGTGTCAAGATTGCTGCAGTAATTTTGTGATGAGGACACTTATCCACTGGGAGTAGGAGGAAGCTGATTTATACCACATGCCAAGGAGAATGCCAGTGACAGCACAGAGACCAATTTACAACAGATGGTTCATGTGTCGGGCCATACACCAAAATACAGTTTCCCACACAGTTCTCATTAATAAGCCTGTTTGCTTTTAATGTGATTTCCATTAACATGCTAATTTATTGTATTTTGACCAAATAGTGCTAGTGCAGTGAATATCTATCTGAACTGGGACGAATGACGCACTATTTGACACAAGGCGGGTTCACACTATCTGGGCTATCACTGGGTATCACTGGACTAAATATGACAAACACAGAGAAGAGAGCATACGCTTGGTTCTGGATGATGTCACCCCACCTTCTTAAATCCTGATACAGTAGGACCTCATGACTAGGCTTGTTCTTGTCTTGTTTGTCAGGCCTTTAAATCATTGTTTGCTCGTCCATTTTCAGTGTTACCGGTTTCTAAATGCAAGCGCAATTGTGGTGAGAGTACAATTTATGGCATAGGTAGACAAAAAACATGTATCGGATGTGGATCGAAACTATGGCCGTGAGCATGAGGCCTTCCACAAATATGACTGTTATCTTCCTCAACTCTACTCTCTCTTGAATCAGGAAGTAGGACTAGCCCACTTCTGTGAGTGGTAGAACAGGGTGGTTAACCAATAACCATGTCCCTGCCAGATGACACTAAGCTATGTAGTACTGTGCAGTCTATGGAAGAAGTCCATAAATTACAAGCTGACTTGAACACTCTGAGCGTTTAGACATCAACTTGGCAAATGAGGTTCAATGTGGATATATATAAAGTTATGCATCTGGGTAGTAATATTCTACATGCATCATATGTCGTAGGGCAAGTAATATGGCAAGAGTCACTTGTAGAGAAAGATTTGGGTGTCCTTGTAGATCATAGATTAAATAACAGGATTGTCACCACCAGACATCTGAGAAGCTCTGACAGATGCCTTTCAGAACCTCCTCCTTGAGCTTCCTTTTGTTTTGCTTTCATTTTCTCATCTCGTTAGCCTCTCTCAGCTGTCATGTAGTTGCAATGATTGCATTCCTTTAAATCCCTTCCCAGACTGCTTCACTTTGCAGTTTATATTCCTTCCTGGAGTGTGTGCATGCTGATCCTACTTCTGAGTCTTCTACAGATAAGTTTTGTTCATTCATTTGTGTTTTTCTGTTTGCTGGATCCCAGGTGACCCTGACTCCCTCCGTATCAAGTGTAGGGAGCCGGTGGCCGTGTCCCCTCACTATTATAGGGTGTTCAGGTGTTATACAATCGAGGTACGAGGATATGAGATCATCTACCATTGGGATTTTCGCATAGGCTGAGCAGTCAGGGAGAGAGCCAGGTCTGATGCAGGGCTCTCCCTTTTGTTCCTTAGTTCTGGATCCAGTGAGTCGGATATTTATTTTGTGTCTTCTAGTTTCCTGTACACCTTCCGTGACAAGGATGCAATGTCAATCAGCTGCATTTAAGGCTAGCAGGATATTGTCGTGTATTAAAAGAGGCATGGACTCGCGGAGCCGGGATGTAAAATTACTTTAAAAACTTGGTGCGGCCTCATCTGGAATATTCATATCAGATCTGGGCACGTGTCCATAGAAAGGATGCTCTGGAGCTGTAAAAAGTACAAAAGAGAGCAAGTTCACTCTCCAGAGTTGTCAAGGCTTCTTTACTGTAAAAAACACAAATTTGTGGAATAGACTTCCTCAGGACGTGGTCACAGCAGGAACAGTGAACAGTTTTAAAAAGGGTTTAGATTAATACTTAAAAGTAAATGACATTAATGCTTATGAAAATGTGTTCAAATCTGGGTCTCACTCCCTTTTCTAAAATTCACATCCCCACCTATCCCATGGATGAACTTGATAGGCTTTTGTCTTTTTTTCGACCTAATTAACTATGTAACCATGCCAGGCCATACTGGGTGTACATCACATTACATAACTTAAAGGGGTTGGCCACTATATAAGTACTTTCTACTATATAGTGGGAGGTAGGGTAAAAAAAAGAGTTACCTAATATACTTTATTAAAAAAATCTGAATGGTAATGTTTTTATAATGAGCCCCGCCCCCTCAGCCCCGCTCTGCGTGCAGCCAGTTTGTCCATGGCTGCACGCGACATGGAGGAGCTTTAGAGAAAGCTTGTCCATGGCTTTATTCTAACTTCACATGTGCTGCTTTTCCTAATAAGAGCAGCACATGCCCAGTCTGCACCTGCCACTGGCGCGCTCCCAGCGGGAAGAAAAATAAGAGCGCGTTGGGGATCAGACAAACAGGCTGCACGCAGAGCGGGGCTGAGAGGGTGGGGCTCATTATAAAAACATTACCATTCAGATTTTTTTTTTTATGAAGTACCGGTATATTAGGAAACTCTTTTTTACCCTACCTCCCACTATATAGTGGATAGTACTTATACACTGGCCAACCCATTTAACATTACAGAACATTTGCAGACACCCCCTTCGCTGGGGTACGCTGATTTCACATGTCATTGGGGCAGATTTATTAATAATGTATTTTGCACCAGAATATGACTCCTCCATTTTTAGTTTGTGCCATATTTATAGTGTGTTTTTTTTGTTTACTGTGTTGAAAATTGTAAGATTGTGAAAAGATAAATATTGTTAAATGGGCCCAAGATTGCGAAGATGTCATTTTTGTTGTATAGGGCAGTCTGTCCGCAAACCTCAGATCTGCAAAATATGGTTACCGGCCGTGTTTAGTATCGAGCGAAGCGATCTTCGGATACTTCACCCAAAGCCGCTTTGTTCAAAACCTTGGAATAATACTGTACGGAGATCAGTGAGATATGAGGGTCTTTTGGTGCCAAGTGTTCAACATAAATCTGATATATACTTTTGAAGCTTAAAAAAGACGTAAGGATTATAGCAGTGATACCTTTAATGGCTAACCATAAAATATATTTGCATGCTTTCGGAGCTCAGAGACCCCTTCATCAGGCAAATTTAAATGAATGGCTCTGTGCCCCGAAAGCTTGCAAATATAATTTTCTGGTTAGCCAATAAAGATATCATTCCTATAATATTTCTGCCTTTTAATAACTCAGACGTATTTAACATGACATAAAATTTTTGTAACACAGTACCGTGCCATTTTTCCTGCTGTCTCTCCCGATTGACATGAACGCGCACATTCGGCATGCTTGTAGGTCAGTTGGTGGAGATCGCCTCAGCTGAAGAAGAGCTGTTATGTCTATGGCCAGCTGTAGTGATTAGGCTATGATATCAGGCTACCAAAACCCCAACCTGATCAGTTTCCTACTGAGAAAACAGGCTGCATATTTATGATAATTAGCCCCTGCTTCTATGTGTGTGTGTGAAATTCGCCTGTATCCCCTAAATTTCCAGTTGTTTTGCCAAAAAGTGGAACGACAACATTTGTGCATCACAGATACAGAAACCTCAATGAGAATCAGCCAATCAAATTATTAAAATAGAGACCGGTAACAAGCTATCCTGCTATTAACCTTTCTAACACCGCAGAGACTAGTACAGTATTTTTAGTATGTCCCTCAAAAATGTTACAATTAGTGGTTTCAAAACCATACATTCACCATGAGTAATTATAACCCCCGTTGTAGAATATATTTTTAAACAGTCCAAATTATAGCTTCCAAAAAGCCTCATAGGGGGAGATCCTTTATGTCTAATTCACAGTCTAATATCCACCAGCTGCAGCTGAGCTCCTTGCGGTAACTAGCACTTTCTTTCTCTGACTTAAACCTTAAAGGGAATGTGTCATCAGAAACTGATCTATTGTTTAAATGACATTTTTGTGTTAAACTTATTTTATTTTGAATTTTTGGTGATTTTTCTTTTTTTCATTTCATTTCCATGTCACCATCTATATGTAAAAAAATGTACATAATCATGATTTCCAGTTCTGTACAGGTAATTTTTCAGTAGCTATTATCATTATGACCACATACAGCTCTCCCCCCCCCCCCAAAAAAAAAAACCCTGTTTATATTACATAAATAAACTGGAAATAACTGTATTCTTTAAAAGGTGTCTGTCAGAAGTTTTTACCTCTCAAAACTGTTGCCAGAGAGACACAGTTGTTTAAAGAGGTTATCTAGGTATTTTTTTTCAATCTTGCCCCCGTGGATGTGTGATATAATGTATGTATAGATGATGATGATCATTGCCGTATCGGGACTGCGCTGCACTCCCCTGTCTAAATAAGGAAAAAATGCCGGCCTCTCTGGTGACTGGGACCAGGGCCGGCGTCATAACCCGGCATCCCCGGGCAAGTGCCGGGGCCCAATGCTCCTGGGGGGGCCCACTGAGCTGCTATGAGCACTTCCATCAATACAGATGGGAGCTCTCACTGCTGTCACTTCACTTACGCAGTACCCCTCTGGTGGGGCCCTCTGAGCTGCAGAGACTCAGACACGCCCCCTCTACACAGGACACGCCCCCTCTACACAGGACACACGCTGCCTGAGGAGAGAGACCGAGAGCTGGAGCTGGAGCTGAAGACAGTCTGTGAGTGAGTCTGCAGTCTGCACTGTGAATGTCTCTTGGGACAGAAGGGGGGGTCTCTTCGATCGGCTGCTGCTTCATTCTATTTAGTTGTGTTACTGTTTCATTAAGCAGTTTGCCCCCATGACACCTGCCCCCCCCCCCCCCCCCCCCATATCCTGTCCTATCTCATCCTCATGGGGCCCCTGCTGTCTCCTTTCCTCCCTCATGTATCCAGAGCTCCTGTTTCACCCTCCTATCTCCTGTTGCTGCCCTGCACAGACCTCCTGCCACTACTTGTATGAATCCCCCTCAGAGCCCCTTCCCCCTACTTGCTGTGTCCACCCCTCCTGTCCACCCAGGGCCCCTGTCTCACTCCTCTGCCTCTCATTATGGTGGCATCTGAACAGCATTCACCATAAGGACCTTCTAACGTCACAGGGTCATGTGACTGTGCCCCCCACCCCGTACTGTGCCCCTTTATACCCTGCATTGTGCCCTCTTACCACACCCTGTCCAGTGTCCATAGTCATTCCCTGTACTGTGCCCTCTTATACCCTTTTATCCGGTCACTGTATGGTGGTTTTATCATTGTATGGCGGTGTTATCACTATATGGCGGTGGTATCCAATAACTGCATGGCCATAACTGTATCCCTTTCCCTGCCCACGCCATCCTTTTTTAGACCTGGCATGAGCGGGAAAAGATACAGATTGCGGTGCTAAGGACCTTTGTGCCACAATCTGTGTCAGAAATACGCCTAAGTCTAGTTTCACACTAGCGTTCGTTGGTCCGCTCGTGAGCTCCGTTTGAAGGGGCTCACGAGCGGACCCGAACGGATCCGTCCAGCCCTGATGCAGTCTGAATGGATGCGGATCCGCTCAGACTGCATCAGTCTGGCGGCGTTCAGCCTCCGCTCCGCTCAGCAGGCGGACACCTGAACGCTGCTTGCAGCGTTCGGGTGTCCGCCTGGCCGTGCGGAGGCATGCGGATCCGTCCAGACTTACAATGTAAGTCAATGGGGACGGATCCGTTTGAAGATGCCACAATATGGCTCAATCTTCAAGCGGATCCGTCCCCCATTGACTTTCAATGTAAAAGTCTGGACGGATCTGCTCAGGCTAATTTCACACTTAGCTTTTTTTTTGCCAATTTAATGCAGACGGATCCGTTCTGAACGGAGCCTCCGTCTGCATTAATATGATCGGATCCGTTCAGAACGGATCCGATCGAACGCTAGTGTGAAAGTAGCCTAAGGCTACTTTCACACCTGCGTTTAGGTGCGGATTCGTCTGGTATCTGCACAGACGGATCCGCACCTATAATGCAAACGCTTACATCCGTTCAGAACGTATACGTTTGCATGATAATGCAAACGGATCCGTTTAGACTTTACATTGAAAGTCAATGGGGGACGGATCCGTTTGAAAATTGAGCCATATTGTGTCAACTTCAAACGGATCCGTCCCCATTGACTTACATTGTAAGTCTGGATGGATCCGCGCGCCTCCGCACGGCCAGGCGGACACCCGAACGCTGCAAGCAGCGTTCAGGTGTCCGCCTGCTGAGCGGAGCGGAGGACAGACTGTGCCAGACTGATGCATTCTGAGCGGATCCGCATCCACTCAGAATGCATTAGGGCTGGACGAATCCGTTCGGGGCCGCTTGTGAGAGCCTTCAAACGGAACTCACAAGCGGAGCCCCGAACGCAAGTGTGAAAGTAGCCTAACAGACGTATTTCTATGTAATAAATGACCCCCTAATTGTATTATTATTTGGGGGTAGGGCTAATATCTTTATATTATATGGATTCTAGTGTATTATACTGTGCACTGTATTTCCCAGTAGAAAATGATCCTTGGGAAGCACAGTCCTCACCCCTGACCACCAGGACCAGGCAGCGCTCTGTCAGTACATGGCGGCCTCCCCTCTCCGCCACGCTGCTCTGCTGTGTACTGGGGCTTATTCTGACACTAGGGCTGGGTTCACATCCCATTTGTGCCATCCATTTAATGTATACCAAAAATGTATGCGTTACCAGATGCCTCAGACTGATGCCGTACAGTGGCGTCCGGTCACCATACAGTTCCATTGTAAAAAACCATATACGTTAACGTATGCATTTTTTACTTGACTCTGCAGGATACAAAAACGTGGAGCGCTGCACATTTGTATACATCAAACCGATAGGAAAACGTGATGTGAACACACATTGGGGAGGAGGGGGGGCGTACTAAAATTTGCTGTGGGGCCCAGTCAGTTCCAGCTACATCACTGCACATCTCCTTCTCTGCTCCAGGCCCGGCTCACTGCTGCAGCGGGCCGGAGGAGAGAAAGAGCGCAGGGAGCTGCGGTTAGTGATGGACAGGACGACCAGCTCCCCTGCAATGATAGGTATGTGAGGGGGCCACTGGGGGGTCATTCATCATACTGTGAGGGCCCCTTACACAGTATAATGACTCCCAGTGCCCCCCATTTAGTATAACGATCCCCATTGACCCTCCATTTAGCATAATGACCACCAGAGCCCCCATTAAATATAATAACCCCTCGTGCCCCCTCCATACAGTATAACCCCCAGTGTGGGGGCGACTGGGGGTCATTATTCTGCATGGAGTGTCGCTGTGGGGTCATTATACTGTGAGGGCCCTTTACATAGTATAATGACCCTCAGTGTCCCCCATTTAGTATAATGACCCCCAGAGCCCCCTCCATACAGTATTCCCCCAGTGTGGGGGCTACTGGGGGTCATTATTCTGAATGGGGGCGACTGGGGGTTATTATTCTGAATGCAGGGCCACAGGTGGTCATAATACGGGGGGGGGGGGAATTGGGGGTTCATTATACTGTGTGAAGGGCCACTAGTAGTCATTATACTGTGTGAAGGGCCACTAGTAGTCATTATACTGTGTGAAGGGCCACTAGTAGTCATTATACTGTATAGGGGTCACTGGGGGTCATTATACCGTGTGGGAGCCACAGGGGGACATGTCAATGTAAAAAAATGCCTCACGGGGGCCCACTGGGATTTATCGCCCAAGGGCCCACATGAACCTGGAGCCAGCCCTGACTGGGACCATGGGAGCACACATAGGCTGGTGCTTTTTTTTATAGTAGGCAAGCACAGCCACTGCTGATGGATTGCAGGGTGGTCGTAACAATGAAAACGAGAAAAAGTATATAATGTGATGGAAAAATAAATCCAGACAGCAAAGGAAACAATATGGACAATCACAATACATTAGTAAGTGCCTTGTATTAACTTTCTCTACATGATAAATGCTATTTGCTGAAGTGAAAAAACCCTTTAAAGCATGTGATCATAGCCTGGTACCTACCCGCAATGTATGTGGGTTGCACATGTGTATTCAGGCAGACTTGGGCGCTCATTGCGTCTGCGCAATTCGCATACTTGCAGGTAGTAAACGGGCTAGGATCACATGGTGAATGTACAGGGCGTGATCCCACTTATTTTGACCAGGCAACGCAACGCAGTCCTGTTGATTCAATAATCATTCACTAACGCTATGGATCTGCAACTAAAAAGGGAAAACGGAGGCCATCATGTAAGTGTCCTGTTTGTTGGTGTGGGTTCGCATCAGCGTTCGTAATTCTATTATACTGTTGCGTTATAACGGAATTTAAGGATGGAATGCAGCTCCATTCAGACGTCCGTAGTGCATTGCGGATCCACAATACACCCGGCCGGCACCCCCGTAGAAATGCCTATTCTTGTCCTCAATTGCGGACAAGAATAGGACATGCTGAATATTTTTCCGGAGCTGCGGACCGAAAGATCGAGGCCACGCTCTGGAAATGCAGATACGGACAGCACACTGTGTGCAGTCCGCATTTCTTCCGGCCCCGTAGAGAATGAATGGGTCTGCACCCGTTCCGCATAATTGCGGAACGGATACAGATGCATTCTACGGACGTCTGAATGGAGCCTTAGAGTCATTCTGTTTTGCTCCGTCCTTATACATTTCTATGGGCGCAAATAACGGTTCAGTTTTGTTCCGTTATGTAAACAGGAAAAATCTTTAATGTTGGTGGATATACAGATGTAGCAAATGTTAACTAGACACTTAGGCCTCTTTCACAGGGGCGTCCCGAAATCTTCTATCTTCATTCAGCAGGACCTGCGCTGACGTCATCTAAGGTCCTTTTGCAGGTCCTGTAAGAAGAAGCAAGAAGACGATGCCGGCTGCGCGATCAAGAGAGTTTTTATTGTAACCCCTCAATCCACATTTTAGTAAGAATTCAGTATTAAGAATGCTATTATTTTCCTTTATAACCATGTTATAAGGGAAAATAATACAGTAAATTGACTTTTATCAATTTACTAACAACATCTCCTATCAACCATGCGTGAAAATCACATTGCATCCGGACTTGTTTGCGGATGCTATGCGATTTTCACCCATCCCCATTCATTTCTATGGGGCCTGCATTGCATGAAAAACAAGTGATGCGTGAAAATCACTGCTCATCTGCACAGCCCCATTGAAGTTAATGGGTCCGGATTCAGTGCGGGTGCAATGCGTTCACCTCACGCATTGCACCTGCGTGGAATTCTCGCCCGTGTGAAAGAGGCCTTAACATGTTAGGCCTCCTGCACACGAACACCGTCCGTGGGGCAGCCACAGCGGATTGCATACCCATTCACTTTAATGGGTCCGCGATCTTCTATCTTTTTACGGAACGGAAGTACTGGACTAAACCCCACGGGAGCACTCCGTAGTGCTTCCATAGGGTTCCGTTCTATGCTTCCGTTCCGCACAATTCCGCATCTCTGGATTTGCGGACCCATTGAAGTGAATGGGTCCGCATCCGTGATGTGAAATGTACACGGAACGGTGCCCGTGTATTGCAGATCCGCAAATGCGGTCCGCAATACGGCAATGGGACACCTACGGTCATGTGCAGAAGGCCTTAAATACACAGTCGAAGCAACTTTTAGCTTGAACTTTTCAATGGCTTTCGTTGTGTTAATTGTCCATTTAAAAGTTTGCTACAACTGTGATTGTAGCATGTTCAGTGTTAACATTTGCCACATCTGCACACTAAATATTGTCAAAGTCCCATGTCTTGCTGCTGCTAAGAGTTGGAAACACTAGAAATAACTAGTTGGTGAAGGCACCTGGGCAGCTGCGGTTATGTCCTCTGTAATCTAGCTGAAGTTCTGCCTCATAACAATTATAGTTTTGGCTATACTATGTTTTTGACCTCAAAGTCATTTCTCCATCTGTGCAAATGTTTAGCTCCAGCACGGGTCGATTATATCATCTCACAGCCAAATCTGCTATTTCACATTTAGAAAAGAAATCCCTCAATCAACACAATTTGTTCCCCTGTCAATTTCAGATAAAAATGAAATCTGGATCCTGACATTTAGTTTAGTCTGGGTAGTGAGATGTGATGCAGGGTGTAGTCATCGTAGTTTAGATCATTCCATTTCTTTTTGTAACTTGGGTCTCACTTGGCTTCCACCGACTGGAGGATATAATTGCCCAATCTATTGTGGTCATCTGGAAGCATGTTGGTGGAAAGGATGGAATGAGTCAAATACAGGACATGCTGAAAATTAGAGATTGCACAAAACACAGATGCCATACTCATACATACTCATACAGAATATGTCTAACGTCTTCAGTATTTGGAAACTCAGCTTAAGGGAGCATTCACACGACCGTGTTGGTTTTGTGGTCCGCAAATCACGGATCCGTGTGTTCCGTATGTCTTCAGTTATCTTTCCGTTTCCATTCCGTAAGTCTGTATAATACGGACGTGGTGCTTCCATGTGTCATCCGTTTTTCACGGTCCGCAAAAAACTGAAATGGGACTGAAATGGGGTTTCCTAGAATGTTTTCAGTCCAGGGGGCAGCAAAAAACGGATGACATATGGATGCATTTCCGTGTGCTATCCGTTTTTTACGGACCCAATGACTATCTATGGGGCCACGGACCGCAATTTGCGGCCAAGTATAGGACATGTTCTAAAATAAAAGGAACGGACACACGGAACGGACAGCACACGGATGACAATGAAAGGCATTCCACAATTTTTGCGGACCCATAGAAATTAATGGGTCACACGGAACGGACAGCACATGGACAGTGCATTGTCTGCAAAAATTGCGGAACGGACACGGAAGAAAAACACGGTCGTGTGAATGCTCCCTAAAGGAATACGGTACTAAAATGAAAAGTTTTTTTTGGAGTGTTCCTTTAACCCCTTAAGGACTCAGCCCTATTTCACCTTAAGGACTTGGCCATTTTTTTGCAAATCTGACCAGTGTCACTTTAAGTGCTCATAACTTTGACTTATCCAGGCCATTCTGAGATAGTTTTTTCGTCACATATTGTACTTCATGACACTGGTAAAATGAAGTAAAAAAAATAAAAAATTTTGCATAAAAAAATACCTAATGTACCAAAAATTTGGAAAAATTAGCAAATTTCAAAGTTTCAGTTTCTCTACTTCTGTAATACATAGTAATACCTCCAAAAATTGTGATGACTTTACATTCCCCACATGTCTACTTCATGTTTGAATTATTTTGGGAATGATATTTTATTTTTTGGGGATGTTACAAGGCTTAAAAGTTTAGAAGCAAATCTTGAAATTTTTAAGAAATTTACAAAAACCCAATTTTTAGGGACCACTACAGGTCTGAAGTCACTTTGCGAGGCTTACATAATAGAAACCACCCCATTCTATAAACTACGCCCCTCACGGTATTCAAAACTGATTTTACAAACTTTGTTAACCCTTTAGGTGTTGCACAAGAGTTATTGGCAAATGGGGATGAAATTTGAGAATTTAATTTTTTTGCCTAATTTTCCATTTTAACCCATTTTTTCCACTAACAAAGCAAGGGTTAACAGCCAAACAAGACTGTATCTTTATTGCCCTGACTCTGCCGTTTACAGAAACACCCCATATGTGGTCGTAAACCGCTGTACGGGCACACGGCAGGGCGCAGAAGGAAAGGAATGCCATACGGTTTTTGGAAGGCAGATTTTGCTGGACTTTTTTTTGACACCATGTCCCATTTGAAGCCCCCCTGATGCACCCCTAGAGTAGAAACTCCAAAAAAGTGACCCCATTTTAGAAACTACGGGATAGGGTGGCAGTTTTGTTAGTACTAGTTTAGGGTACATATGATTTTCGGTTGCTCTATATTACACTTTTAGTGCGGCAAGGTAACAAGCAAAAGCTTTTTTGGCACGTTTTTTTTTTTGTTATTTACAACATTCATCTGACAGGTTAGATCATGTGGTAATTTTATAGAGCAGGTTGTCACGGACGCGGTGATACCTAATATGTATACAATTTTTTTTATTTATGTAAGTTTTATACAATGACTTCATTATTAAAACCAAAAAAATGTTTTAGTGTCTCCATAGTCTAAGAGCCATAGGTTTTTCAGTTTTTGCCTATCCTTAGCAGTGGTTTCCTAGCAGATATTCTACCATGAAGGCCTGATTCACACAGTTGTTCTAGAGATGTGTCTGCTGCTAGAACTCTGTGTGGCATTGACCTGGTCTCTAATCTGAGCTGCTGTTAACCTGCGATTTCTGAGGCTGGTGACTCGGATGAACTTATCCTCCGCAGCAGAGGTGACTCTTGGTCTTCCTTTCCTGGGGCGGTCCGCATGTGAGCCAGTTTCTTTGTAGCGCTTGATGGTTTTTGTGACTGCACTTGCTGACACTTTCAAAGTTTTCCCAATTTTTCGGACTGACTGACCTTCATTTTTTAAAGTAATGATGGCCACTCGTTTTTCTTTATGTAGCTGCTTTTTTCTTGCCATAATACAAATTCTAACAGTCTATTCAGTAGGACTATCAGCTGTGTATCCACCTGACTTCTCCACAACGCAACTGATGGTCCCAACCCCATTTATAAGGCAATAAATCCCACTTATTAAACCTGACAGGGCACACCTGTGAAGTGAAAACCATTTCAGGTGACTACCTCTTGAAGCTCATCAAGAGAATGCCAAGAGTGTGCAAAGCAGTAATCAAAGCAAAAGGTGGCTACTTTGAAGAACCTAGAATATGACCTATTTTCAGTTGTTTCACACCTTTTTGTTATGTATATAATTCCACATGTGTTAATTCATAGTTTTGATGCCTTCAGTGTGAATCTACAATTTTCATAGTCATGAAAATAAAGAAAACTCTTTGAATGAGAAGGTGTGTCCAAACTTTTGGTCTGTACTGTATATATATATATATATATATATATATATATATAGTCCCTCTTTATATGCTCTATCCCTGTATGCCTATTGCACACAGATAAGGGTGGATTAGCCCATTTTATATAGTGGTTCGTAATAAAATATATATTTTTTGTTTTAACGTTCTATCAGGCTGTGAACTAAATTACAGCTTATAATACCCAAAAGTCAGATCACTGTTAAGACATCACAATCTGCCGCCCAAAAAACGATGAATTAGTTCACTGCATCAAAAATTTTGTCACCCAATGCACAAGTGTTTTCTCGTTCATGTGGTGATTGATGGCACCTTTATATAGAGCAATTACCGTATTTTTCATTTTATAAGACGCACTATTTTCCCTCCAAAGTGGAGGGAAAAAGTCACTGCATCTTATAAAACAAATTTGACACAAATTAGGTGGCTCAGGAGCTCTTACTAACAGCTCCTGAGCCTGCGATTCAACTGTTGGGCGGACTGGCGGCGTCCATATTGAGGGGGGCTCCGCTATTATAGTAAGCCGTTGGGCGGGCTGGCGGCTTCACTTACTGCGTACTGCTGCCGCCAGCCCGTACGTCCATCATACCTTTTTAATGCTCTCCTGACCCCACCGTTGGGCGGGCTGCCTGCTTCAATGAATGCGCTCTGCTGCCGCCAGCCCGCACTTCATTAGTCCTGCTGATTGGTGGTGAGCGCACTGGTGCTGCCCACACCTCCACCAATCAGCTTCCTTCCAATTTCCTGCTTACCAGCTCTGCTCCTGATGTGTACAGCGGTTTTGTGGACCCAGTCCCTGGGTGAGTGGAGCTCAAGGCGATATAAAAATTACTGTAAATGTGCCATATATGACTATAACCCTTTTCATCCATAGGTATCCACTCATGTAGAACAGTATATGAGTGGATTCCTATGGATGAGGGGGGTCATAGTCATATTTAATATAAACACATGCCAAATACAGAACAGTCCCTGGATAGTGTTTATATTTAATCTGACTATAACTCCCCTCATCCTTGAGAATGCACCAATGTACAATACCTACAGTACATCAGTGTATTCTTTAGGATGATTGGGGTTATAATCACATAAGTGTCATCCACAGATCCCCCATAACAGTTCGTCATCCACAGATCCCCTATGACAGTGTGTCATCTACAGATCCCCCATGACAGTGTGTCATCCACAGATCCCCATAACAGTGTCATCCACAGATCCCCCATAATAATGTCATCCACACATCCCCCCATAACAGTGCATCATCCCCAGACCCCCATTAGTTCAAAACCCACCAAAAGCACACCATTTGTTTCAAACTATTTTTTTATTATCTTCCTCCTCAAAAACCTAGGTTCGTCTTATAAAGCGAAAAATACAAGTTTTTCTAAGAATGCTCCTTTCCGATCATTGGCATGTATAAAGGAAAATGCTTGATAGCTTATGTGGAGCATTCAATGTGCCTAGTAGGTAAATTCAGTAGGTATCTTATTAGGTGTCAAAACTTAAAGCCATGTCTCCTAAATCCAGCTCAGGCTAAACCATAGTTACAAAGAAAGTTGATTAAAATCAACCGAAACCTATCACTATCTGACTAAATAACCTCACATGTTCTCCATGGTCTATGTATGACCTTCAATTCATCTCTTCTCATGCATTATTATTTGTCTTAGTATATAGCTTGCAGGCTAGTATTTATAACATGTAATCCCACAAAAAGCACTGGCTCGCATGATTAAATTCAGCCAAGATATTACGGCTGTATTCCAAATAAAGAAATTAATACAAGGCGAATGAACTTCAAAAAACAAAGCCTCCAGGTCTTCTGCATGCTGCTCCTTGTTAATCTCACACACCTTGTCCTCCAAGCCAAGCATTACAAGTCATGGAATTATCTTCTCCTTGCACTTCTGTGGGAAAGCATCTAGTTTTAATTCCAGCCACTTTGTGTATACATTTAGCAGAGCTGAATTTGCGGCCGCATTGTTTGATGATCCTGATATTCTTCAAATTAAAAGCCTGAGTACTGTACCGTCAATGCTACTTTTCACATTACAGCTCAAGAATTCACTGGAAACCAGAAACAATACTCAGCAACCAAATTGTCAGCCTGAATGTTTGTCAAGCTTTCACCCTGTGTGTCCATATCTGATTAGTGCATGATTTTAGATTACATTATAGCAGATAAGGGCAGCACGGTGTCTCAGTGGTTAGCCCTGGTGCCTTGCAGTGCTGCGATCCTAGGTTCGAATCGGACCAAGGACAACATCTGCATGGAGTTTGTATGTTCTCCCCGTGTTTGTGTGGGTTTCCTCCAGGTACTTTGGTTTCCTCCCACACTCCAAAGACATACTGTTAGGGACCTTAAATTGTGAGCCCCATTGGAGAGAGTGTGATGTTAATGTCTGTAAAGTGCTGTGGAATATGTCAGCGCTATATAAGTGTCTAAAATAAAATAAATAATGCAGACAAATGTGTGGTGAGCTCTCACCCAGTTAACTACCTTTTTCACCCCGGTGCCGGGCAGCAAGGAAACCAGCTCCGGTAGATGAATATAAAACTTTTCAATGCTTTATTGATGCATGTACAAACATGGTAAACACGCCAGAAGAGGTTCTTACGCGTTTCGACCAGGTATAGTCATAATCATAGCAAACAGTATTTACAAAGCAACTGACTTGAGGCATCTTATAAAGACACAGTATACTCCTATGCAACCAATCACAGGGCTCATCATATGATACAAATGTGTTACATGTGCAAATCATTTGCATAATATGATGAGCCCTGTGATTAGTTACATAGGAGTATACTGTGTTTTTATAAGACGCCTCAAGTCAGTAGCTTTGTAAATATGCTATGATTAAGATTAGTAAGGATCGAGTACCAAAGTGCTTGGGTGCTCTGGCCGAACACATCGGATGCTCGGGTGCTCTACTGAGCACCCGACTATAATGGAAGTCAATGGGAGAACCCGAGCATTAAACCAGGCACCCCCTGCTCTGAAGAGCGGAGGGTGCCTGCTTCATGGGAAAAGGTCAGAAATTGATGGAAACATTATCGAAATGGTTCGGGAACAGCATGGGGAGGATGACTCAATGCATCTTGGACTCCCAGGTCGCTGCTGGGAACCATGTTGTCCGAGTAGTACGCCTCTTTTACAGACTGACAATAATAATAATTTTAAAGTAAAACTTGTTAAGAAACATTCTTTCCTGTATATTTACTTGTATATAAAGTGCAAGTGCTGCCACAAATTAAAGGCTAGGTTAAGAATTTGGCATGAGGGGTGCCCTTTCAATGTTTGCCTCTGGCAGCAGGAAGGATATGTGCTCCCCTACCCCTTGCCAACAAGCACTGAGGGAAGGGGGGCCCAAGCTGAACTCTTGCACCAGGACCCATGAGCCTTCAGCTACGCCCCTGGAGCTGACCCTGTAAAACATTATATGCAAGGGCCTGCAGGTGAGCTGACCCTGTAAAACATTATATGCGAAGGCCTGCAGTTGAGCTGACCCTGTAAAACATTATATGCGAGGGCCTGCAGTTGAGCTGACCCTGTAAAAAATGATATGCAAGGGCATATATGCGACGAATAAGCATGTTGATATAATGGAAGAGGAGGAGGAGAAAAGGAAGATTTAACTATATACCCTGTGGTGGAAGGGGTGCATGGGAATACAGTGTATTCACTACATTAAAGGGTTTCTACCACCAGAAATACCGTTATGTAGCTGACTGACATTAGCGATTACATTTCTCCCTGCAGCCGTTCTGATAAAATAAGCACTTTTATAATACGCTAATGAGCCTCTAGGTGCTATGTGGGTGTAAAATCAGCACCTAGAGGCTGTCTACTCCCCCTTTATCCCGCCCAGGTCCCCTGTTCTGCCCGCCCCGCTCCTCTTGATGAACGTCACGGTTCTCAGCATTGCTGACGAAATCCCGCTCCTGCGGTGTTCACTTCTGTATTCGGCACAGGCGCAGTGAGTGAAGGCCGCTCTCCTGATGCCGGCTTCCTCACTTTGATGTAGTCGGCACAGGCGCAGTGAGGAATCCGGCTCCAGGAGCGCATCATTCACTCATTGCGCCTGTGCCAAATACAGAAGTAAACGGCGCAGGCGCGAGATTTCATCAGCGATGCTGCGAACAGTGACATCCATCAAGAGGAGCGGGGCGGGTAGAACAGGGGACCTGGGCGGGATAAAGGGTGAGTGGACCGAGCCTCTAGGTGCTGAATCTACTCCCATATAGCACCTAGAGGCTCATAAGCATATTATAAAAGAGCTTATTTTATCGGAATGGCTGCAGGGAGAAATGTAAAAAACATACTGTTATGTAGTGCTGACATTAGCGCATCGCTAATGTCAGTCAGCTACATAACAGTATTTCTGGTGGTAGAAACCCTTTAAACAACACATTTAAAGTGCCTTTGTTCATCCGCTTTCCTCTGGTGGAGTCGAGAAGTCTGGGGCTATCCAGGCTTTGTTCATTTTTATAAGAGTCAACCTTTCAGCATTTTTAGTTAACAGGCGGATACGCTTATCTGTTATAATGCCACCAGCAGCACTAAATACCCGCTCAGACAAAAAGCTGGCGATAGGGCAGGCCAGCACCTCCAAGGCATAGACCGCCAGTTCGTGCCACGTGTCCAGCTTGGACACGCAGTAGTTGCAAGGCACTGAAGGATCACTGAGGACGCTGACATGGTCTGCTACATACTCCTTCACCATCTTCCAAGACTTTTCCCCTCCTTGAGATAATAGGCCGCGCATCAGGGTGAGGGTACTGGCGGGGTGTCATGAAACTGTCCCAGGCCTTGGAGAGTGTTGCCCTGCCTCTGTTGGAACTGCTGTGTGTTCCCCTTGTCTCCCCTCCTCGGTTGCCCAAGGAAGTACGGACTCTGCCGCCAGCGTTGTCAGATGGAAATTTTAGGAGCAATTTTTCAACAAGGACCTTCTGGTATTGCATCGTTTTGCTCGTCCTCTCCACCTGAGGAATGAGAGATGAGAAGTTATCTTTGTAGCAGGGGTCGAGAAAGGTGAACAACCAGTAATCCGTGTTGTCTAAAATGCGTATAACGCGCGGGTCGCGTGAAAGGCAAGCCTAACATGAAGTCAGCCATGTGTGCCAGAGTCCCAACAGGCAAGACTTTGCTGTCGTCATCAGGAGGATCACTCTCAATCTCCTCATTCTCTTCCTCCTCTTCTGCCCACCCACGCTGAAAAGATGGAATTAAACTTCCATGGGTACTACCCTCTGTAGCGGAGGCAACCTTATCCTGCTCCTCCTCTTCATCGTCCAATTCACACCGACAAGACGGACGGAGGATGGTCTGGCTATAACCCTGTGTAATGTTCCCCCATTTCAACCTCTTCCACATGCAAATTGTCGTCCTTAATTGTGAGCAGCAGGCTTTTGAGTAGACACAGAAGTGGGATGGTTATAGCATTATCGCCGCTCACCATCTGTGTGGATTCCTCAAAGTTTCTTAAAACGTCACAGAGGTCAGTCATCCATGCCTTCTCGTCGCTTCTAAATAGCGGAAGCTGACTGGAAAGGCGGCAACCATATTGCAGCTGGTATTCCACTACTGCCCCATGCTGCTCACAAAGCCTGGCCAACATGTGGAACGTGGAGTTCCAGCGCGTGCTCACGTCGATGAAGCTGTCGATGACTTGCGGAAATATGCACACACGCGGCGCACCTTCACCAGTAGCTCAGGCAAACTGCTGAACCACTAAGTTTAAGACGTGGGCTAGGCATGAGATGTGTGTGGGCTTGCCGAGCTCCAAAGCCGCCACCAAGTTACGGCCATTATCACACAAAACCATGCCTGGTTGTAGGTTGAGTGGAGAGAGCCACAGCTCAGTCTGGTCTCTTATCCCCTGCAACAGCTCTGCGGCGGTGTGCTGTTTGTCCCCTAAGCATATCAGCTTCAGCACAGCCTGTTGACGCTTCCCTACTGCAGTGCTACACTGCTTCCAGCTACCTTCAGGGAAATGTAGCGTCCCTGGCCAAATGCACTTGTCCATGTGTCTATGGTTAAGTGGACCTTCCCAGTAACTGCGTTGGTTAAGGCACGTGTGACGTTTCAGGACACATGTTGGTGTAAGGCTGGCACGGCACACCTCGGAAAATAGTGGCGGCTGGGGACAGAGTACCGCGGGACGGCCGCCGACATCAGGCTACGGAAGGTCTCAGTGTCCACAAGCCTAAATAGCAACATTTCCAGGGCCAGTAATTTTGAAAGGTGCTCATTTAGTGCTATGGCCTGTGGGTGGGTGGCTGGGTATTTGCGCTTGCATTCAAATGCCTGGGGTAATGACATTTGGATGCTGCGCTGGGACAGGAAAGTGGATGCGGTCGCTGATGGCGCTTGCGAAGGTCCAGGTGCAGGGCAGACAGGGCAGAAGGCATCCTCGTCTGTGCCTTCGACAGGCGATTAGCCAGCACGTACCATAGGGAAAGAGGAGGCAGTGGTGTGACTCGCAGACACAGATTGTGGACCCAGGCTTTCGTCCCACTTATTACGGTGCTTGGATGTCATCTGGGGGATCATGCTGGTGGTGGTGAGGTTGCTAGTATTCACGCCCCAGCTCATTTTGGTGTGGCACAGGTTGCAAACTACTATTCTTTTCTCATCCACACTTTCCTCAAAAAAGCGACATACTGCGGAACACCTACCCCTTGACAAGAGAGATTTACGCAAGGGGGTGCTCCGTGGAATAGTTGTGGGCCTGTTTGGTGTGGCCCGCCTTCTCCCTTTTGCCACCCTACTGCCTCTTCCAGCCTGTTGCGGTGCTGCAGATCCTTCCCCCTCTGTACTGCTGTCCTCGCTCGGCTTTCCACCTTCCCAGGTTGGGTCAGGGACCTCATCGTCCACCACCTCCTCTTACACTTCCTCACTCTGATTATCCTCTTGATTTGTTGACCTAACCACAACCTCAGTGATTGACAACTGTGTCTCATCCTCTTCATCAACCTCTTGAGACAGTAATTGCTTTTGACTCATTGCCAACTGTGTCTCATCATCATCCACCTCATTAAACAATAATTGCTGTTCCCTACCGTCATGTTCTTGTGACTGTGGATGCTCAAGAGGTTGGTAATCAGGGCACAAGATCTCATGTCCCTCTTCATGCGTGCTTGGCAAGAGGGCCAAATCAAGTAATGGCGATGAAAAGAGCTCCTCGGAATTTCCGAGTGTGGGATCACTTGTTTCGCCAGACTCTCCATGGTGGGAGGAAGAAGGATCAGCAAAAGAATTCTGTTGACCAGACTCTTGGCTACTGAGACTGGACTTGGTGGAAGACAGGGTGGTGCTTAACCGACTGGAAGCATTATCTGCTGCAATTCAACTGACCGCCTGGTCGCACTGGTCTGACTTCAAGAGTTTTGTCCTGCGACGCCCTGAAAAGTGGGACATGAAGCTAGGTATTGTGGATGATTGATTTTCTTGTGCTCTGACAGCAGGCACAGTTTCAACACGCCCAGGGCCACGGCCTCTGCGTGAACCATCAGCATCACGACCACTTCCCTGTCCCTTACTGCTCGCCTTGCACATATTAAATGTTATATGCACGCTTGACACACAAGATGTGGCACGGATGTCACAGTTCACAGCAAGCACAGTAAAAGTATGGAAAAAGGAAAATTGACACACAGAAGGTATTGCACAGATGTCACAAGTCACTGCAGACACCCTCTATAGAAAAAGTATTGAAAATGATGAAAAAAATATATGAATTTTCACTTATATTTCTTCAATCTCTGGCCCTGACACACAGAAGGCATAATACAGATGTCACTAGTCACTGCAGACACCCTCTATAGAAAAAGTATTAAAATTAAGGAAAAAATATAGTAATTTTCACTTATATTTCTCCAATCTCTGGCCCTGACACACAGAAGGTATTGGACAGATGTCTCTAGTCACTGAAGACACCCTCTATAGAAAAATTATTAAAAATGATGGAAAAAATATATTAATTTTCACTTATATTTCTCCAATCTCTGGTCCTGACACACAGAAGGCATAATACAGATGTCACTAGTCACTGCAGACACCCTCTATAGAAAAAGTATTAAAATTAAGGAAAAAATATAGTAATTTTCACTTATATTTCTCCAATCTCTGGCCCTGACACACAGAAGGTATTGGACAGATGTCTCTAGTCACTGAAGACACCCTCTATAGAAAAATTATTAAAAATGATGGAAAAAATATATTAATTTTCACTTATATTTCTCCAATCTCTGGTCCTGACACACAGAAGGTATAATACAGATGTCAATAGTCACTGCAGATACCCTCTATAGAGAAAGTATTAAAATTAAGGAAAAAATATGGTAATTTTCACTTATATTTCTCCAATCTCTGGCCCTGACACACAGAAGGTATTAGGACAGATGTCTCTAGTCACTGCAGGCACCCTCTATAGAAAATGTATTGAAAATAATGGAAAAAATATATAAATTTTCAGTTATATTTCTCTAATCTCTGGCCTGACACACAGAAGGTATTAGACAGAAGTCTCTAGTCACTGCAGACACCCTATATAGAAAAATTATTGAAAATGATGGGAAAAAATATAGTAATTTTCACTTATATTTCTCCAATCTTTGGCCCTGAGACACAGAAGGTATAATACAGATGTCTCTAGTCACTGCAGACACCCTCTATAGAAAAAGTATTAAAAATGATGGGAAAAAATATAGTAATTTTCACTTATATTTCTCCAATCTTTGGCCCTGAGACACAGAAGGTATTGGACAGATGTCTCTAGTCACTGCAGACACCCTCTATAGAAAAAGTATTGAAAATGCAGGAAAAAAAAATTTGTACTGTAAATTTGTACTGGCTACTGGCATTACAGTGAGGGCAGTACTTACCTGCACGTTTATTGGCTGCATAGCAGCCGCAAAACGTGCGGGGAGGAGACTCGAACATGGCACTCGAGCACATGCGGTACTCGGCCGAGTACCGCCATGTGCCGAGCATGCTCGCTCAACACTAATTAAGATCATACCTAGTCGAAATACGTTAGCGCTTTTACTGGAGAGTTTTCCCATTTGTGTACATGCATCAATCACGTATTAAAGAGTTTTAAATTCATCACCGGAGCCAGGATTTTCTCTGTTCATTTTTGCAGATACACTTGTTTAAATGATTCAGGTGCAGCAGGACTTCGAAATATTCCTAAAGGCCAGAACATATAAAAGGGTAAAAAAAAAAATCTATGCAGCTTCACGGCACATGATATCTTCATATCCAAATGCAGTGCAGGCCATGCTTTTAAAGTCATGTTATCTGGCCGACAATCTGAAAGAAGAAAAGCAAGCGGCGGAAGCTAATCTAGAGTTAATCTATGTCGCTGACTGACAGCCATGTTGCGGCAAGCCCTTGTGGCTGTCATGCATTAAATGCGCCACTAATCAAACAAGGTGTGGTGCCCAGAGTTTAATTGGATCAGTCAGTTGTGCAGGGCAGAAGCTTTTGGCTACGTTGGCCTTTGCAGGTTGCCATCTGTGGTTCAGGCCGGTGAAGCAACAGAAGAGGAAAATTCCTCCTTTTAAATTTTTTTTTCGAAACCACTGACGTCGAGTGTGACGAATCCTCCACAACGCGAGCTCGAAAACATGTTGACATCTCTTACACTATATTTAATCTCATCAGGCACACATTCCGGCGATCTGACGACAATAATGTGTTTGTACCTAGCACATGTAATTCCAATTACTAACAGTGCTATGTCCTCTGCGCAGAAATGTAATGGTGCCCAGACGTGGCCGCGTCACTCTTTAATTAGCACAGAAGGCAAATAAATAAGCAGATTTTATGTGACTAAAGCAGGAGCTGGCATAATGAGGCTGGGTGGCTTACAACAGTGACACCGGTGTTTTGTATGCCATTTAGCAAACCATGGCATTAGCAATGCAAACATGTATGCTGTGGACATATTGTTACAGAAGTACAAATTGTGCAATATTGAATAATACTGTACTTGCAGTTTTCAGTGTCTATTGGGTCTCGTACATGGCAGGACTATATAATATATGGCATACAGCAGGCTCCATAGAAGTCTATGGAGTCATATTATGGCTTATTTTAACCTTAAAACACCCCTTATCTTGGATTACTTTTTGGGGCTTTGGACCCAATTACTCAAGTTACAGTGGCTTCAACATACAATGGTCGCCCTGGAACCAATTAATATTGTAACTTGAGGGGCCAATGTACATTGGAACAAAACTGCAGCTGTGTGAGGAGGGTTAGATGAGAAAGGTCTTGTAGGCTCTGGATGTAAACGTTGTTTCCGTTCACTGAGAACAAGCAGAAATGTTTTAGGGTACTTTCACACTAGCGTTTTTCTTTTCCGGCGCTGAGTTCCGTCCTAGAGGCTCAAATCCGGAAAAGAACTGATCAGTTTTATCCTAATGCATTCTGAATGGAGAGTCAGTCCTTCAGGATGCATCAGGATGTCTTCTGTTCAGTCTTTTTGACTGATCAGGCTTTTCAGAAAAACGTAGCATGCAGTATTTTTACCTCCGGCCAAAAAGCCTGAACACTTTGACTGAACGCCTGATCAGGCTTTTTTCCCATTGACTTGCATTAACGCCGGATCTGGCCTCGTGTGTTCAGTCAAAACGGATCAGGCTTTTGCATCTTAAACCCGAAAAATGTGAAAAAAAAGTTAAAGTCCATAAATGGCGGATCCGTTTTTTCCAATGCATTTTTCCATTGTGATCGAAAGCCTGATCAGGATTCAAATGTAATCCGTTTTCACACGTTTTTCCGGATCCGGCGGGCAGTTCCGGTGTCGGAATTGAACGCCGGATTAAAACAACGCTAGTGTGAAAGTAGCCTTAAATGTGAAGAATTGAAACGTGCATAATTATAAAAAAATAAAATGTATAAACAGTATGAATGGGGGCTGGGAACCAAGCAGATCACTTCTTTCATTTATATCTTGCACTGAAAAAATAAGAGCTGGGATCTACCTGGCCTTTATGGGCAACAGATCTTGTGCACCTTTGCGTTAGTTTCTATGTATTTCCCACAATGTACAGTATATTAGAAAGTTACATACCTTTGCATTATACAGTTACATTACCCAGGAGAACCCCTTTAAGTGTGCTTTTGATATGTATTGTATATTTACATGTTGGAAACGTTATGGCTTGACATGTTTTAATGCACTTCAGTCGGATTTTGAAGCAGATGAGGATTGGGACAAAGATCACTCATTAGCAGATCCCCGGGGAAGGAAAAGTGCTGTTTGCCTGTTTCTTCAGTTTTCCTTATGTCATTTATGGGGCCCTTGGGATATATTTTTGGATAGACAAGAAATAGGGAGCGGTTGTAAGGGGTCAGGAGGACAATTACGCCTTTAGGCTATGATTGTTTTTATAGATAATGGTCGGCACTTAAACAATAATCTCCTTTAATAGAATTGATATTTTAGGATTTATGAAAAGACGACTAAAAGGTGACGGGGGTTTCTAATATTTAATATACAAAGGGAACATCTTAGTGAATTCTGAAGGGAATACATATAAGCACTTCTACCACAACATTGATAAAAAACAGCCATGCTCAGTCCTGCAACACCAGGGCTCATTCAGACAACCGTAAGTGTTCTGCGGATCCGCAAAACACGGCTGCTGGCCCGTGTGCGTTCCACAATTTGTGGAATGCAAGTGTCTGGCACTATCATTGAAAATGCCTCAATCAAGTATAGGACACATTATATCTTTTTTTGCGGAGCTGCAGAACAGAACTACAGATGCGGACAGCATGAATGGGACTGCAAAATTGCAGAACGAGTGCATACCCGTTCATACGGCTGTGTGAATGGGCCCAAAAGCTGACTCAGCAACGCTACAGGATAACCATGTCCTTAGGTCTCTTGCACATGGCCATATTTTTACTCCAGCTGTGTACTGGTTGCATATTTTGCGGACTGCAACACTAACCCATTCATTTCTTTGGGAACAAGCACATCCGTGTTTTTTTTGCGCATCTGTTTTTCCATTGCACAAATTATCGAAAATTTTGGTCTGTTTTGTGGATGAGAATAGCCCTTTGTATTCAGGCAATTATTGGGGTAAATGTTCGTTCATCAGGTGAAAGCAACAAAAAGCTGGAAAAGTCACATGACTACAAAAACTGCATAGAAATTGTGAAACAATTTCAGAAAATGGTCTTCAATGTACAATTGCGAAGATTTAGAAAATCCTGTCATCTACCATTACATAACATCATCAAAAGATTCAGAAAATCTGGAGAAATTCATGCACCAGGGACAAGGCTGACAGTCAATGATCTACGGGACAAGACTGATGCTCGTGATCTACAGGACTTCAGGCAGCACTTCATTAAGAACAGGCGTGATTCTGTAGTGGAAATCACTGCAATGGGCGCTGGAACACTGCCAGAAATCACTGTCTGTGACCACAGTTTGCCTATGGGATTTTATTAGCTGCCTCACAGGCAGCCCACTATGACAGCCCTGTGAGTCTGTCATAGCAATGGATTGAGCCCCGCAATGTCATTGTGGAGGCTCCAAACAGCGAGAGCCCTTTATGTCTAACCTTCCAGATCAATTGAGGAGTTAAACGACTGGGATTGAAGTTATCTCTGATCCTGTTCAAATGTATTTAACAGCCAGCACCAACCTCATATAAAGCGAGATCAGCTGATTACTGCACTTCATACACCCTTGTGCCCCGCTGACGTACTATTATGTCAGGGGTCGGGAAGAGGTTCATAACGTGCAATCCACAAATTGATGGTATTTGAAGATGACCTGTCATCTCTCCTGGCATGTCTGTTTTAATAACTACATGCATTCTCTAGGTAATTATTCTGGAGCATCTTTTTATATAACTCCTTTTTCCCGTTCCTTTGTCTATTATTCCTACTAGAAGTTTATGCATAAATTGCCAACTTGGTGTTACCAGTTGGGGCAGGGGATATCCTTGGACAGTCTCACACTGACAGTGTCAGACTGTACTGGGATACCCACAACCTTAAAACAGCCTGTTGACAATTCATTCCTAAAGGAATAATAGAAGAGATGAACAACATAGAGATGAAAAGATGTTCCAGAATCATTATTGCAGGGGGGAATAAAATTATTAAGTAAAACAGATGTAATAGGACCTTTAAGTGCATGGTATGGTATACTATAGTTGCTAAGCTGTGTAAAAGAAAATAAATGCGCCCCACCCCTATACACATATGGTATGTCACTGATTGGCATAGAAGTTTGGACTGAAATAACAAAAGTTTGACTTTTAGCATTACCTTTAAAATGGTTTTCTGTGAGTACAGTGTTTGATGACTTATCCTCAGGATAGATCCTCAGTGTTAGAATGGTGGAGGGCCAGCTCCCAGCACCCCCTCCAAACATTGTATGGTGGCTGCCTGATATTGCAATCCAGACCCATGTACGTGATGGTACTGCCCTAAAAAGAATCCCCAGTGCTCACTGGAGGGCCGCAATCCCTTCAAACAGCTGATCTGTGGGGTGCCAAGAGTCAGACCCCCACTGATCGGATGTTGATTACCTATCCTGAGGACAGGCTATCAGTATTTTACTCCTAGAAAAGCCCTTTAAAGTTTTTCTATGGGACACCAAGATCACTTGTTATATCCCAGACCTTATACACTCAGGGGCACATTTATTAAGACCGGCATTTTAGACACCGGTCTTATTAAAGCCCTAAACTGGCGGTGGATACGCCGAATTTATGAAGAGACACAGACCTCTCCATAACTTTGCTGCATCCAGCCAGCTTCCGAGCTGTCTTACATTTAGATCTTTTTCTACGCCTAAAATAGGCATATAAAATGGTAAATGAGACAGGCCTACAGGCTCATCCCTTTCCCCGCCATGCCCACAATTTTACACCTGGTGTGAGCAGCGCAACTAACCGTTCTGTCTGAAATACGCCTAATTTTCAGTTCTTATTTAGAGAATATCAAGAGACCATTACTTCCATATACCAGACATGGATGTAACTACTCTTCAGTTTCTTCTAATATTACATTATTCATTCATCATTCTGAATATTTGATCTAGCTAGCATGCTTTATTCATATTGGTGGGGATTTTTTAATATCGCGCTGTATTTTATTTTCCCGCAGTATGAATTATTTGTATACTTGTATAACCATGTACACAGGCTGACTGAGCGGGCGGATCACTTTAATTTAGAGGCACTTGACATTTCTGAAAAAGATGACAGATGAAGGAAGACCATTGTATTAATCGCCTCTCGCTGGTGTCTCCGCTGTCTTATGTCTGCAGGAAGATAAAACAGGGGACATAAATGTTATGGACGTAGAAATGATTCCCGTGTAGGCTGTGCTCGCAGACAGCAGTGCATAAAATCAGAGGGACAGACGTGCATTCCATGTAAAGGCTATAAATTATCAGCCATTAATGTAGAGGCCTGGATGCAGCTGGGAACACTCCAGGGCAGCCGTGTTTATACAGGATCAATCTGTTCTTCTAAAGCCTGAGATAAGTAATGCAGAGGAGGGTGAAAGGCCTATCAAATTTTCTTTAAATTACGCTTTAGGAATTCTTTTACAAAAAAAGGTGACAGATTGTAACTACCTACTGAAATGAACATTGCCCCCTTAAATGTAACGCTATGGTGGTAAATATGAAATTTTGAGCCTTTCCTTTTTTGCATTATTTTCTTAAAATAATTGTCCAGTCAGGTGTCTAATTTGCACATGATGCCTGGGCTCAATATCTACATACGCGTAGTTATATTTCAACTGATGTCACCTTGACTTCAAACTCCTGCCTATTTGGGCCAACAGTCTCGATTTTTGCCAGGTTAAGGGTCCTTTCACACGTCTGTAAGTGTTTTGCAGTCCGCAAAACATGGATGCCGGCCGTGCGTGTTCCACATTTTACGGACCGCACATGGCCGGCTTTATGATAGAAATTACTATTCTTGTCCTCAATTGCGGACAAAAATAGGACATGCTCTATCTTTTTTAGGTGGACCGTGTGCTGTTCACATCTTTTGCGGCCCCATTAAAAGGAATGGGTCCAGTCCCGTTCCACAAAATTGTGAAACGGATGCGGACCCAGAACTATAGATGTGTGAATGGACCCTAATTCCAACAACCAGATCACAATAAGGGCATGGTTCATGAAAATCTCACTGAAAAGTGGCCATTCTCAGTGGCATTGGGGACATACCTGTGTTAGGCTTACTCAGATGCTGGTAAGTATGAGAAGCACAAATCGGAGAGAACCCCCCACACTGTGCCAAGGTATATAATAAGTAATCTGCACAGGGTAAGGGCTGTATTAAACCAACAGATTATCTGACAGATTTTCTGATCAATCATTGGTCAGATGGCCTATTACACACACAGATCTTTTGTTATACACACCAACGATTGGTCTGATTAGGCAGATATTGGTTAGATAATCTGTTGGTGTAATACAGCCCTAAGTGAATAGAGCAGATGGGTGCCCATTCCCTTCTGAAGCTGGATGAGGAGACGGGACAGTCACTTAAGAATTCGGATCAGCTGTGTCTTGGCGATATCTGGGCAAATCTAACTTAGGTACATATCTACCCATTTATGTGCTTGAGAAAGGCCCCATTCAGCTGGGTTTAAACATTGCAGTTTGGGGGAATAATGCGGGTCCATCACCTTTATAGCCATATTTGGAGCTGCCTCGTTTTTTCAAGCTATATCTTTCGACTTTAGCCGAACGTCATGGAGGAATTGCACCCACTGTCTACACGTGATAGTCCTGCTGTTGTTTCTTTTCTTACCCAGTTATATGGTGATGCATACTGCACCTCACACCTACATTGTTGAAGAATTTCCCTTTTTGAAAGAACAGGGTGACAACCCTTAGTGAACGCAGTAATGGCAGCTTTTTCATTCTCAGTCATCTTTCTTTGTATGAAAGAAGACATCTAAAAGACTGGTATTTAGTAATTTAGTAGGAACATTGTAAAGTAGTCCAGAGACATTGACTACCGGGAGCCCAATGCAAAAACTAACAGGGGCCCGTAGCAACCATTTTATTATATTGTTCTCCTCGTAAAAGGGCCTCTCAGTTCCCAGAGCTACAGCCTCATCTAACCCTGTATTTACGCGCATGCTGCTGTCTTTCAAACCCTTTCTCGTCCTGTGTTGTACATTTACAGCCTTGAAATCTTGCTTTATTGTCAGGGTAAGGTCACAAAGGGCGGAGATTTCACAGCAAAATCGGCAACGAAGTTGCAGCTAAATACATGTGGATTTTGGTGGGTATCTGCAGCAGATTTTACCCTCTTCATTGCAAAGGGTGACATTGTAGCTGGCCAGCTAAGAACTGTCCTAGGTTGCTAATATAGCTTATATGTTTTTACAGATAAACCTGCCAATAACCTTAATACAGTTCCTATGTTTGTGTGTTAAAGACAAAATCTGAGTTATTTACAGTGACTTAATGTTTTGATGTCATATAACTGTTAAATATATTGTGTTCACAGAAGCAGAAAAGATAATATGCCTTTAAGATTTATTATATAATGTAAGGTAAGCTCAATGACAACAGAAACAACAGAAAGCATAGAGTTAAACTGTTGTTGCTGAGCAGGAGTCTTAACCAATCACAGCCAGCCTCACACACAGCAGGAGTTTTGACCAATCACAGCTAGCCTCACACAAAGCCTGCGTGGGAAATTCCCTTAGCAGACGCTGCTAGAATCATTACACCAGAGGAGAGAAGCTGAACAGACATTTACTCCACTAAGAGCTGTGTTTTATGGAAGCAGAGAGGCCAAAATAGGTATTTAAAACAGTTATATAATGTTCCTACTGTTAATACTGTATAGTGATTAGAACTGTATACTGAACTGAAATTGCATACAAATGAACTACTGAGCCATACAATATACAATTGCAAACTACAATGTTCACAATCCAAATTCAAATTCCATATTGCAATCCAAATTGCATACAACCATACCAGATCATACTCAACCAATCTGCAAATAGTTACTGCTAACTGCATACTGCAAATTGCGACCAAATTCAGCAAGTAGAACTATTAGTTAGACCTCATATATACCTCTCAGAGAGATCATAAAGTGCTTAAATAACTTAAAGTGAGAGTACAGATAATGAAGAGAGAAATATATCCACGATTTTATGTTGAATGACAAGATTGGACACTTGAACCACCATCTTATGCATACCGCCATTTTATGAATCTTTATGCAACACGTGTTTTGTACATAGACTATCTGTTGCAGAGGCGGCAGTGTTATATATGAAGAAAAGTTGAAGTTAATAAAGAAGTTATTTCAAGCATTTGGTGTGCTCTTTAAACTTACTGTTTCCATAGAACGGCGCTAGAGGAATTACAGAGTAATATACAGTCTGGTTAGACTAAAAGTCAGAGATATCAAAATTCTTCCAATGCCACATCGCAAAAGGCACTTCATAATGCTGCGCCTGCCACAGACATCTATGATGGAAATCCACAGCATACATTGATATGCTGCAGATTTAAGATCCACATTGTAGGTCAGTTTATGCTGTGGATTTTTTCCGGAGCACGTGGATAAGATTTTGCAAAATTTAATCCACTTAGCTGATACTGTAAAATGATGCAGGTTTGTGGTGGCAAATCTGCTACATGTGAGCATACCCTAAATATATAGTGCAGGGATGGTGTAGGTGTAGGAGCTGCATCTGTGCAAGCATCAGCGGGTGTCAGCTGTGTCTGCTAGCTCTGATGCCGGCTATTCAGATGTACCTTTAATAGCAAACTTGCCATCAGTGGCGTAACTAGAACTATCTGGGCCCCACCGCAAATTTTTAAACACTCTCCCCCAGCAAACCCACCTGTCATGCTACCCTAACTCCTGTGGATAGTCAATACTACACGTATATACTCTGTCATGTCACTGTATGTACTGTCACTGTATATAATGCCATTGAATAATACTGTTATGGGGGACCTGACAATGAAATCTTTTAGTCCTCCTGGGTGGGCCCCTTCTGAGTTCGGACCCCATAGCAGCCGCTTCCTCTGCTTCTACTATAGCTACGTCCCTGCATGGCATGTAACCAGTTAAGCAGTCGAACAACTTTTATGGCATAAGACGCCCTAATGAAGGCCACCAAGCCTGCCATCTTTGTCCAGAAGCATGGCCCAATAGGATGGTTGTCAGTGTTACACAGACAGGCAGTTTTTTATATATATCAGTGATCTAGCAATCACATAGTCAAGTCTCCTAGTGGGACTAAAACAAAAGGTAAAAATATTATGTCAAAAAATTAAAAGGACACATAATTGCTATCACCACAGCCATACTGACCCATACTCTAAAATTATCAATCAAATGTTTCAAAAAGTTCAAATCATCCCACAAGGCAACAAGTCCTCATAGAGCTCTGTTGAGAGAAATGGGCCTTAGAAAAGTGACAAGACTAAAACCGTTTTTTTTTTATTAACGTTTTTATTGTGCAAAAGTAATAAAACACAACAAATTGATATGAAAATGGTATCGCCACAATTGCACTGATTATCTGAATAAATGTAACATGATGTAAATGGCATAAAAACAATAGTGGAATTACAGGTCATTTTGCCAGATACAGTATAGTAAAGATGTGGCATTACTGAATTGATTACAGCTTTGCCGTCGGCAGAGGAATATTTATCTTTGCTCCAGGGTGGGCTTTGACTCTCTTTACCAATGTGGTATTCATTGACAGCATCTGATACATTTCACAGCGAAAGTATACGACTACAAAGGACTGTAGTATATCGCGCTTGTGTAAATGAATTCATTTTACACGGCAATAATAACAAGCAATGCCTGGTATAAATGAATAGACATTTATTTTGGCAGCTGGGAACCTTCTGAGCTCCTCTTTTGGAAACAGGGCTACATTTGAGCTGCTCTACTTTCCTAATGAACCTAATCTGCCACAAAATGTTTTCTCAAAGTTAAATCAGTAGTTTCTTTCTTTAAGCCAATGCACAGTGTAAGGACCTCATAAATGACACTATGTAAACATGATGTGTGTTTTTAAGGATTTATGTAAGGCTTATAGAAAAGAACGAATGTGACATTAGTGACCCTTTCCTCAAGCTGTCAGTCGTGCAGCGGTATTTCTTTACCTAAATAATAAGACTCTACATAGAAAATAAGACCACTAGTATTAAAAGAGCAGTATAGGCTTTCAAAGATCTGTTATCATATCGTCCTTCCATCATTTCAAGATTTTGACTCCAGGGACAGTAAAGGACAATATAGATGGTTTATGAGGCTTTTTTTTTTTCCTGCCCAAAAGTGGGGGGGAAATGTAACTGCGTCTTATGCGGCGAATACTAATGAGCTCTTCCTTTATGGCCAGAGGACTGGGAAGTGGTAAGTACAGCGCTCCCCGGGCTCTGTACTCACCCCTTCCTGGTCCTCTGCCGTCGGCAGTGCTGTGAGTACACACAGCGTGAGGACGCTGTGTAACCTTACACTGTGTGCGTCGGGTCACAGCACAGCCGACGGCAGGAAGAAGAGAGAGGGCTGGATCCTGGGAGCCCGTGGCATTCGTAGCAGGAGAAATAAATTAATTTTTTATTATTTTATTTGCTCTGAGACATGGGGGTCTGATCTGAGGCATGGGGGTTTGATCTGAGGCATGTGGGTCTCATTGGAGATCTGAATGGGCAGTCTTATTTATATTGGGGCTCTTATCTGAGGTCTGATTGGGGGTCATTCACATTGGTTTCTGAGCTGAGGTCTGATTGTGGGTCTGATCTGAGGTCTTATTATGGATTATTAACATTGGGGGTCTGATTGTGAGCTGAGGGCTAATGAAATTTTTTTTTTCTTCTTGTCCTCCTCTAAAATCTAGGTGCATTTTATGGGCAGGCGCATCTTATAGGGCAAAAAATATGGTACCTTTATTTGGCACTTGAATCCTATACTGTGGAAGAAACAGATAGTTAATAGCAGTGCAATCACAGCCGTAATCCATGACGATCACGCTGCTGGTACAGATGATTTATCCCAGAACTAAACAAAGACACTGGGAGCGGAAAAATGATCCAAGACTTTGTACACTACGCTTTTGCATTTATATGTTAAACGTGGGACAAAACATGATGTGAAACATAGAAACATAGAATGTGTTGGCAGATAAGAACCATTTGGCCCATCTAGTCTGCCCAATATACTAAATACTATGAATAGCCCCTTAAGAATTTGCCTCTTAAGAATTTTTTTTTTGGGGGGGGGGGGGGTTCTTTCATAAAAGCATGGCCTAATATGCATAAAAATGGCAAAACACTTGGAAAAAACTGGATGCAATGGAGTGTGGCGGAGCTCACCTGAATCACCACCAATGGAAGCCCAGAAAAAACGCCAGGAACCTCATGAGTAAGGATCAGAACCTGACGATCCGAAACGCGTAGATGTACATGTTGGATTTTATTCTGCACCGATGAAATAAAGATCATCACGTTTACTACTGCCATCTTGGAAGCTGGATTACTTTCTTCTGCTACTTGGAAAAAACTGTTATGGAAAAGAGCCTTGGCATGCTAGTAGATGATAACTAGTGGATGATTCTGTAGATGATAAAGTTACAGTAACTGTAACAACCAGTGCCAGGCAGCTGCTGTCAAATTCCTAAAAAACAGTATTGGTGCATTATGCTCAGGGAAACAGAGCGGGTAGGCTATTGGCTAACAAACTTAAGGCTCAACAAACTAAATCAAAAATCCCCTTCCTTATACACCCGTCCTCTAAAGCCAAATTGCTAGACCCCAGGGATATTGCAGAACAGTTCCGTGCCTACTATCAGAGCCTATATAATCTCAAGGATGGTATTGACCTACCTCAGAACTACTCAGAATTAGTGGAAAATTTCCTGACCCACTCAGAGTTGCCCACTCTATCCCAAGACCAACTCCATTCATTAAATGCCCCTCCTACGCTTATTGAACTCCAGAAACTTATTGCTACTCTTCCATCAGGTAAATCCCAGGCCCAGACGGGTTGTCTAATGAATATTATAAGCATTTCTGTCCTACACTGTCCCCATATCTCTTAGATATTTTTTAATAAAGCTTTAGCTGGTACCCCGTTCCCACGAGAAATGCTCGCAGCCCTTATAGTCACCTTGCCGAAACCAGGTAAGCCCCCAGAGGTACCACAAAATTTCAGGCCGATTTTGCTATTGAATTCAGACATCAAAATTTTCGCCAAACTGATAGCCAGTAGACTATCGGTTATGCTTCCTTCTTAATTAAAGATGACCAGACGGGGTTTGTTAAGGGCCGGGTGTCGTCAGATAACACTAGACGACTGATTGATCTTTTTGAACATGTTGAACGGAATAGCCTCTCTATGGTAGCAGTGACCCTAGATGCGGAGAAGGCGTTTGACCGTCTTCACTGGTCATTCGCATTCTCAGTCCTTAGTAGAATGGGGTTCAAGGGCAGCATTTTAAACGCCTTCTATAGCTTGTATGCCTCCCCTTCAGCTAGCGTATGGGTTAATGGAGTAGTATCTGCTCCTTTCCAGATTACTAACGGCTCGCGTCAGGGATGTCCGTTGTCACCCCTCCTCTTTATACTGGCTCTTGAGCCTTTAGCCCAACATATCCGACGCTCATCTAGTATTCAAGGGGTAGTCATTGGAGGGAGGGACCACAGGATATCACTATATGCTGATGACATTATCCTTACTCTCTCAGACCCCCTTCAGTCATTAGATTCGGCTTTGGATTTGATAACACACTTTGGCACTCTCTCGTACTATAAAATTAACAATTCCAAATCCCAAGCCCTGTTGCTTAATATTTCCAGAGAAGAGGATAGATTGTTACGGTCCCGTTTTACCCTAGATTGGCAGGAAAAAGAGCTTCCATATTTGGGAATTAAGTTGACGTTCCCCTGTATGCATTTGTACAAATTGAACTATGAACCTCTCCTTGACACCATGGCAACCGACTTCTCCCAATACTCCATGAGGGAGATATCCTGGGTTGGTAGAGTGGCGGCGTTTCAGATGATGACATTACCTAAATTGATATACGTATTTAGAGCTCTTCCTATTCCGGTCCCAGATCTGTTCTTCCACAAAGCGCAGGCAGCATTGTCCAAATATGTTTGGCAATCATCTAAGCCCCGGATTGCCCAAAAGCAGCTCTTCTTACGGAAAAAAGCAGGAGGACTGGGTTTACCTTGCATTAGCGAATACCATAGAGCCATTGGCCTGTCGTTAGCCAGGGAATGGTGGAATATAGATTGTGACAAAGCCTGGCATCAAATAGAATCCTACTCGATTACAGGGGGTTCCTTGAAAGACTGGTTGATTAGCATATTATGGAGCAGGAAGGTCCCTGATGTCTCCCTACAAACCGTGAGACATGTGGGGAGAATTTGGTTGCACTTTCACAGTTCCTATGCAGATTCTAGAGACACCCTGTTCTCCCACTTTGACATCAGCTCCTTGGAGTGGATATTGAGAGATATAAGTCTTCAGAAGTGGCGGAAACAGGGAATTGAGAAGGTCTCCCAACTCATTAGCTCTGCAGGGGTCCTTCCATTTGCTACGGTCCAACAGACGTTTCAGTTTCCAACAGGTGAAATATTTAATTATCTTAGGGTTAAACATCTCTTGTCATCAATTATTGCTAAACCCCCTTCTACGCACAAAGGGATACTCCAACTCTACTGCTTCCAAAACTTGCTGAAAAAAGGGGCGACAGGGCGCATATATGACTACATGGGGGATAAGTCTGAATTTGTCAAATCTAAATCATTCCAGAGATGGGAGAGTGTGTTGGGCAGCTCATATTCTACAGCTGAATGGTCCTCTGCTATAGGCTTTCTGGCCTCTAACTTCAAGTGTGTCACACATTATGAAGCTGGGGTTAAAACGCTTCTAAATTGGTATTATACGCCTGAGAGATTGCATGTTATTTATCCTGCATCTTCCCCTATGTGCTGGAGGGAGTGTGGAGGTGTAGGTTCCCTACTCCACGTCCTGTGGACATGCCCAGTTATCACTGATTACTGGAAACAGGTATTTCTGTTGCTAGGTGAAGTATCTGGCCAGCGCAGCCCTCCATCTCCAGGAATTGCTCTTTTGTTTTTGGGCATTCAGCAAATCTGCCCATCATATAGACCAGTGGTAGGGCATGTTTTGCTTAGCGCCAAATTGGTTATCACCCGCCATTGGAAGGAGATGAACCCCTCAGTTGTTGGTGATTACTGAACTGAATAATACATGTAGGTATGAGAGGTTACTCCCGCCTTCTGTGATTTCTCCTATGAAGTATAAACGCACCTGGGATCCATGGATGGCTCACCCGAAATTCGCCAGGTAGACAAGCATTAATGATACAACACCGTAGGGGAGATAGTCGTTGGTGTCCTCCTTGAGCGTGTTTTCCAGAGGTCCCTCCTGTAACCTTACCTTATGTGTAGACAGATTTGTGTTTGGCACTTGTTATTTACTGTTATAGTGTTTGATGGGCACTCTAATGTTTGTATTTTGATGGTACAATCGGCTTGATCTCTTGGCTAGATGTAATGATTTGTATCTTCGGTGGCTGCGTCCACTTCATCATTTCTACGCACTGTATCTATGCAATGCTTTGCTTACTTTTATTTGAAAAAATAAGAAAATCTCAATAAAAATGTTGAACTAAAAAAAAACAGCATATCCTCTATCCACAGAATAAGTGTCTGATCAGCTTTGGCCCCACTGGTCACACCACGAGAATGGGAGCTCATGCCCCCCTTTTAAATATAATGGTAGATATGCATATGTGTCTCTTGCTAAATTCAAGTTTATGGGACTGCCAAGGACAGACAAGTATAAGAACTCAGTTATCTCTGGCAGCCCCCAGAGCTCAATGGAGCGGCAGTGTACATGCCTGACAACCACTCCATTCAAGCAGGGGAGCACGGGCTCCAGTTCTTGTAATTTTCAAGGGGCTAAGTGGTTGGACCCAGGCCGATCAGACACACAGGACAACCCCTTTAATTGGCTTTATATGTATGTGTTCCAAACAGAGAATTTGATTGTGGGCAAAAGTGAGGACATAAAATGATGTTAGTTTTTACAATCGTTCTTCAGTGCTACATGTTTTGGCATTATATAAGTGAAAATAAAATAAATGAGAAAAAACAGTATTGGTGGTTAGGCATGATGTAAATTTCTAGACTACTTATGGATTTTGTGTCTTGGTGGATTTCTTATATGTAAGAAAATATGGCTTAGTATGTACACTGGTAAGTACCATATTTTTTTGCTCCATAATACACACTTTTTACCCCCAAAAGTGGGGAGAAAATTGTAGTGTGTCTTATGGAGCAAATACTAATGACTGCTTCCATTATGGTATTATCAGTATGCAGGAGGCACGGGGAGTGGTGAGTGTAGTGCTGCACTGGCTGTACTCACTTCTCCTTGGTCTTCTTCTGGGCGGCTCACTGCACATGTTCTGACTTAGTGCATGTAAGCATGCACTATGACCTGACACTGTGCAACGCCAGGTCACAGTGCAGACCTAGGCTGGCAGAAGATCAAGGGATGTTGAGTGTCAGAGGTGTCTGGAGCAGGTTAGGGTTCAGTTTTTTTGTCTGATGGCTTGGAGGACTACGGTGGAATGGAGGTATGATGGGGGGTCTGATCTGAAGTGTGAGGAGGAATGTAAGTCTAATTCAGATGTCTTATGGAACTTGTGGGTCTGATCTGAGGAGGAATGGGGGTCTGTTCTGAGATTATTTTCTCTATATCCTAGTTACGTCTTATGATCCAGTGCATCTTATAGAGCGAAAATTACGGTACTCACCAAACACAAGCTTAACCAAACCTCCAGCCTCAGTACCTTCTCTGGCAAAACTCTTCACTCATCCTTAGGCCTCATGCACACGCCTATTGTTTTGGTCCGCCGTTTTGGCGGCTCAGATGCGGACCCCATTCACTTCAATGGGGCCACAAAAGATGTGGACAGCACTCCGTGTGCTGTCCACATCCGTTGCTCCGTTCCGTGGTCCCGCTAAAAAAATATAACATGTCCTATTCTTGCCCGCGCTTTGCGGACAAAAATAGGCATTTATATTAAAGGCTGTCTGTGCCGTTCCACAAATTGCGGAACGCGCACGGATGCCATCCGTGTTTTGCGGACCGCAAAACACACCACGGTCGTGTGCATGAGGCTTTATTGTCGCTGCTGTTTTCAGTAACTCTATTCCCTCAAGGGCTGGCAGATTTTCTGCTTTGTGATGCACAGGGCCGGGCAATTACCAGTGACCCTGCTGTATACTGCTCTCTTACTGCTTACAGGTTTGCAGCTCACTCAACACTGACTAGGAAACTCCTTCCTAGAGAGGAAGAGAACGTGCCAGCTGCCCCTACCTGCAGAGCTAGGTGTCTCCTCCTTTCCATTCGCAGTCTTTAGGTACAGAAAATGCAATAACATTTTTCAGCGGACTTTCATAGTTTTAGATAAATATGGATGTTAGAATGCTTGGCGGGTGGGGGACGGGGGGTTTGGGAGGGGGTGAAATGTCGCAGTCAATCTAAAATGTACTCAGTTATATCCCTCACACAGCTTACAGGGTGAAGCCAAGCTCCTTTTCTAAAAGGCATTATGATCCCCAATTTTAATAGTAGGAAAACAGAATCAAATCCCGAATATATTTATATCTCTGCCATCTCAACTGTAAGCTCCAAACTTTCCCTTTGCAGTCTCATAGTTCTGTGAAATGTCTTCATCTCCTGGAGCTTTGGTATCAGGTTCTGTAGTATGCTTGATATTAAGATGCACTATTAAAATTACTAGCAGAGCGTAGTGTAAAATAAATTTATTTTAGGGTCTTCCAAAGTAGCAGTGCCTGCCCCCCACGTGCCATTTATTGTACATAAAGTAAGCACAAGGCAGATGTCTTAGGTTATGCAAATCAGGAGCCAATTGCTCAGAACGTCCACATTGGTTCATCCATTTCTTCATTTGCCCCTAATGGGACCTTGAAGTCTTTGGGAGAATATAAAAGAGGGGCTAAATAAGATATTCACCTAGTAACGCTGCAGCCTGCTATTTGTAGGGTCAGAGCGCTGGCTAAAAATGGTTGCTAGGTAGATGCTTGCAAGCATGGTGCACCCAGCAGGCGCTTGATTTGTGCAGGTCTCTTACATCAAAACTACAATAATTGAAGGTGTTGATAATGGTTTTGGTCTCTTAAAGCTCCGACTGTGTTTAGGTTTTGCAACAGATGAGTCACTTTGATTCTCATTCCCAGCCTGTACACAGCTTTACACCTCAGCATAGTTCCCAATACATGGCTCTCTATGTCTTTCTAGTGCTGAGAATTAGCAGTCAAATGTCACCATACGCTGACTGGCCACATCCAAGAGCGCTGGCGGTAATCTAGACTTGTACAGATCACTTTAAGACTCCCAATTAATACAATAAAATTTGATTTCGATATGAATGTAACTGAGAAGGTGACTAGTAAATCAGACCCCCATGCAGGACTTTTAGGCCACCTGCACACGGGTGCGAGTGAACACACATAAGATCCGCACGAATTTCCATGCGGATTTATATGTGTTCCTGCTTAATATACACACCAAAATCCACAATGTCTAATTGCAGATTTTGGTGCTGTTTAGCCGCAGATCTCACCCTTCCATTAAAAATTGTGAAATCCGCAAACATAATTGACATGCTATTTAATTTGAAATCCGTGTGGCAGGTCAATTTCCGCACAGAAAAAATCAGCAAAGTGTACATGGCATTTGTGTAATCTCATATACTTTTTTGGTACTGTAATATATGCTGTGGGTTTTCTGCACAAGAATTAGTTCAGAAAAACCGCACGTATTCCGCAATGTGTGCAGCTGGCCTTAGGGTCAGGTTTTGTGATGCAGTTTCAGTATCCAAAACCAGAACCAAATTCAAAAAAGAGAATTCGTATCTCTCCTTTATACTTTCTGTCTTTTAAAGGGATTGTCGCACGAAAAATACTACAGTTTTCAAACTGGCACCTGGATCTGAACACTTTTGTAATTGCATGTAATTAAAAAATGATTATTTCTAGTGAGTAATTCAATAAAATCTATCAGTGTAGCGCCACCTGCTGTTTGCTCAATTTGTTATGATTTTTCTGTCCTGCTCACTGAGATGGAAGAACATGTTCAGTTCCATCCATCAACTGCCACCAGCTGCAGCAGAAAGGGCACAACCCTGAGCTGCCAGCTTGAAATAAATGTAGCAGAACAATTGGAGCAATGAATGGGGAGATCTCTAGATCCATGTGTGGTACAGGGCTGGTTCTGGTTTTGTTAGAAAGAGGTTGTCACCTACTATATGATGTCTGATTTTATTGAATTTTTTTTTTTTTTTACATTATTCATGGGACAACCCCTTTAATGATCCACTCCTGATTTTGACTTCCAAAACTGCATTTGGAAACCTGACCGCATGGCCGTACCCTAAGGCCTCTTTCACACAGGCGTTGCGGGAAAATATGCGGGTGCGTTGCGGGAACACAAGCGATTTTTCAGCGCAAGTGCAAAACATTGTAATGCGTTTTGCACTCGCGTGAGAAAAATCGCGCATGTTTGGTACCCGAACTTCTTCACAGAAGTTCGGGCTTGGGATCGGTGTTCTGTAGATTGTATTATTTTCCCTTATAACATGGTTATAAGGGAAAATAATAGCACTCTGAATACAGAAATGCATAGTAAAATAGCGCTGGAGGGGTTAAAAAATAAATAAATAAATAGTTTAACTTACCTTAGTCCACTTGATCGCGAAGCCGGCATCTCCTTCTGTCTTGATCTTAGCTGTGTGGAGGAACAGGACCTGTGGTGACGTCACTCCGGTCATCACATGATCTTTTACCATGTTGATGGATCATGTGATGACCGGAGTGACGTCACCACAGGTCCTGTTCCTCCACTCAGCTAAGATCAAGACAGAAGGAGATGCCGGCTTCGCGATCAAGTGGACTAAGGTGAGTTAAATAATTTTAATTTTATTTTTTAACCCCTCCAGCGCTATTTTACTTAGCATTCTGTATTCAGAATGCTATTATTTTCCCTTATAACCATGTTATAAGGGAAAATAATAATGATCAGGTCTCCATCCCGATCGTCTCCTAGCAACCGCGCGTGGAAAATCGCACCGCATCCGCACTTGCTTGCGGATGCTTGCGATTTTCACGCAACCCCATTCATTTCTATGGGGCCTGCGTTACGTGAAAAACGCACAAAATAGAGCATGCTGCGAAAATTACCGCTTATGTGAACAGCCCCATAGAAATGAATGGGTCGGGATTCAGTGCGGGTGCAATGCGTTCAACTCACGCATCGCATCCGCGCGGAATACTCGCCCGTGTGAAAGGGGCCTAAGTATGCTTACTATTTCAGCAATGTAAAGATGGAGCAAAATAATAAAACCTACCTTTAAAAAGTAAAATGCAAAGGCTGAGACTATAATGGCCAGTACTCCATCTCGTTGGGCTTTTTCCTCCCTTCTTTAAACTTTTGGTGCTCTGCATTCCATGATCTAATGCCATCTGACTTACCCGGCAGTCATGTCCAAGCCACCAAACTTGCTCCTTCCAGTTGCAGTCACTGAAAGAAGACTTATAGACAGACTTATTGCCTATATGACTTTTTGTCTCTATGCACTAGATATGTGCACGATCCTAATTCTAGCCTCAGCAGCCATTGCATCCAGTTCTTGCAGTGAGTGGATGTGAGAAGGTCGGCTTAAAAAATTTGGAATTCAAAACTATTCCAGTGATCTTCCCAGGTACACCAGCCCTCCAAACGTTATAATTGTTACAATGCCAACCAGCACATATGAATGGGATAAATGGGGTGTCTGATAAACATTCCTATATAAGTACGTCCGAAATTTCAGAATGATCTGCTTGGTAAACACAGCTGTTCTGACATCTAAGTGGAAGTGAAATAGCACGGCTTACCTTCTAGTATGACTTATCAAAAGCACATTTCTAGGCTTAGTTCCACTTGAGAGAAACTTCAATTTAGTATACTGGTTTCAACAAGTACCAGATGTTTCGGGGGGCATGCGTAGACCCCCTGGAGGGGATATAGACCGCATTAAGAATTTACCTGACGATCAAGATAGTTTAATATTATTACGCTGAATATTTTGACAGGCCTAAGAACATTTTATATAATGTGGGCTCACGAAATGATACTAATATCTACTAAATACATGCTCATATAGACTCTCTGCCTTCGTTATGACAGTAGAAACCCAGAATTGTTCACAGTCTATATTCTAACACAGTGTAACCGCCGCAGACCCTGACAAATCAAAGGCGACAGCTGTATTATGTTAATCCACCCTAGAAAATCAAGCCCTTTTTTTTATATTTCTTTTATGTCGCAGTCTTTTTTTCTTCTTCACCCTCTCCCTCATTGTGTTACTTTTTAGTAAGATTGATCTATATATCTCTTCTGCCATTTCCAGACTGTAAACGTCTCTGCAAAGCGAACGGGTAAGAAATTATCTTTTCAAGCTCTGCTGTTTAAATGTCCCTTACATAAGGAAAATATTGTCTGACTGGGTACGTTGGCAGCGCCTGCATCTGACTCACTGAAACCCAGATGACGGCTTTTATTTTTAGGAAGGTTCACCAGCCCATGAAGAATAGAGCTATGAAAGTCATTAGCAGCACATGAGTAAAATGTATTTCCGTTGCAGTCTTTTTTTTCCTTAAAAGTCTAACAGAAGGTTTAAAAGTTGAACGAATTAAGATATGCCATTTTTAATGCCAGAAGTGGATCAAAAAAAGAAAAGAAGTTTAACTATATCTCCTCTCTTTTGTGTTCATCGAGTCTGTGGTCTGACAAGGGAAGCCTCTCTCTCTGTCAAACACCTTCGATGCCATGATCGCCAATGACTGCAACATCTAAGGTTAAACGGCTGGAATCAGATCCCTCCCATCTGGGCCATTACAGTGGGAGCCCAGCAGTCAATTACCATTAGGCTATAGCAGTTGATCGCTCAGGCTCCTGTGCCCATACAGTCACCATGACATGCATGTGCGGCATGGTGTCTTAGGCCTCATGCTCACCGCCGTGTCTGTATTTCGGTCTGCAAAATACAGACAACAAGAATAGGAAATGCTAACTTTTGCAGTGTGCTAACTGCAAAGAATGCGGATGACAGACATGAAAAATACGGACGTGTGCAGAAAGCCTTAATCTGCTGTCACTGCAAAGTAAAACGAGACAAACACAAGATAAATCAGCACCCTGTTCATTCTAAGATACATGCAATGATGTAATATTTTGTAGCTGCACATCATTGTCCACCAAGGGCTTACAGCGGTTATTTGTATTTAGAGATGATGGTTGAAACACTGAACTTGATCATATTCAATGAACAGATTAGTCTTAAAGGGGTGTAGTCTTAAAGGGGTGTCCGGGCTTATGGAAACTGCAGAGTGGCCCACCCTCTGCTGTTTCTGTAACTCCCTTTGCAGCGAATGAGAGCAATGTAGATACTAGCGCGCTAGTAGTACTCATTCCTTTATTTCTCACCTTTTATTTTTGTTACTTTCTTCATATTGTTTGGCTCATAAAATTAGTCTTATAAAGCTACTAAATGTTTATTATTTATTAATAAGCCATGCTCAGATGTGGGTGGTTCAAGGGTATATATTCTATAGAGGAAGACACTTCTATTGGGCCATTAAAAGAGGGAAACCATCCCTAGTCTCGAAACCTGTGCAGGACTCCCTGTCAGCAAGCAATAGGGGGGGGGGGCCAACGGTCATGGAATGGATGTTGAGAGCAAATCAGAAACTAAACCCTTCAGTACCATAATGGGGGCCCTTGTTTGTCTTCTCATGTTTGTTCGCTACTGGCCTGACTGCTGCCTTACCCTTTCCATGAAAACAATATGGTGCCAATCCAGCTTTGATTTCAGGGGTCATTATTTGAGACACAAGACCTAATATCTACATCATTTTATGTGACCATTCATCACCAGAAACTCATCTGCGTCAGGAAGTGATTCGGTACTCAAACTAAAGTTTTTCCTCTGGCTGCCAATTAATCAGATTTTTATTTGGCAAAAAAATCGAGTAACTGATTTAGGGCTGATTCACTTGACCGTGATCGGTCCAGGAAACACAGGCCATGTGTCGTCCCTATCTCCTGGAACAACCGTGGCTCTCCTGACCCAAAACTGACTGCATCATAGTAATTTTCGATAGTCATGACATGGATGATATGAGTACAATACAACAGCCCCGCGATCAGATAGGAACTGACTGTATAATAAATTACTGTGACGCAATCCGTTTGTGGTCGGTCTGAGAGATGCAGCCGACACACAGCCCATGTTTCCTGGACCGAGCGTGGTCATCTAAATCAGTCCTCACTACGGTATCTGTCCCTAAAGACAGCTGCATATCATGCACTGGTATCCACCAACCAGTGTTAGGCCTCTTGCACACGTACCTTTATTTTTTCTGTTTCCGTTCCGTTTTTGCGGATTCCGTTTGTGGTCTGTATGCGTAACCATTCACTTCAATGGGTCCACAAAAACAGCGGAAGGTACTCGGTATGCATTCCGTTTCCGTATTTAGTAACATAGTAACATAGTACATAAGGCCGAAAAAAAGACATTTGTCCATCCAGTTCGGCCTGTTATCCTGCAAGTTGATCCAGAGAAAGGCAAAAAAGAACTGTGAGGTAGAAGCCAATTTTCCCCACTTTAGGGGAATTAAAAATTCCTTCCCGACTCCAATCAGGCAATCAGAATAACTCCCTGGATCAACGACCTCTCTCTAGAAGCTATAGCCGGTAATATTATTACACTCCAGAAATACGTCCAGGCCCCTCTTGAATTCCTTTATTGTACTCACCATCACCACCTCCTCAGGCAGAGAGCTCCATAGTCTCACTGCTCTTACCGTAAAGAATCCTCTTCTATGTTTGTGTACAAACTTCTTTCCTCCAGACGCAGAGGATGTCCCCTCGTCACAGTCACAGTCCTGGGGATAAATAGATGATGGGATAGATCTCTGTACTGACCCCTGATATATTTATACATATTAATTAGATCTCCCCTCAGTCGTCTTTTTTCTAAAATGAATAACCCTAATTTGGATAATCTATCAGGGTACTGTAGTTGCCCCATTCCGGTTATTACTTTAGTTGCCCTCCTCTGGACCCTCTCCAGCTCTGCTATGTCTGCCTTGTTTACAGGAGCCCAGAACTGTACACAGTACTCCCTGTGTGGTCTGACTAGCGATTTGTAAAGTGGTAGGACTATGTTCTTATCATGGGCATCTATGCCCCTTTTGATGCAACCCATTATCTTATTGGCCTTGGCAGCAGCTGCCCGACACTGGTTTTTGCAGCTTAGTTTGCTGTTTATTAAAATTCCTAGATCCTTTTCCATGTCAGTGTTACCGAGTGTTTTACCATTTAGTATGTACGGGTGACTTGCATTATTCCTTCCCATGTGCATAACTTTACATCATTTGTCAGTGTTAAACCTCATCTGCCACTTATCTGCCCAAGCCTCCAATCTATCCAGATCGCTCTGTAGTAGTATACTGTCCTCTTCAGTGTAAATTACTTTACACAGTTTAGTGTCATCTGCGAAAATTGATATTTTACTGTGCAAGCCTTCTACAAGATCATTAATAAATATATTGAAGAGAATAGGGCCCAATACTGACCCCTGAGGTACCCCACTAGTGACAGTGACCCAATCTGAGTGTGTACCGTTAATAACCACCCTCTGTTTTCTATCACTGAGCCAGTTACTTACCCACTTACAGACGTTTTCTCCCAGTCCGAGCATTCTCATTTTATATACTAACCTTTTATGTGGTACAGTGTCAAATGCTTTGGAGAAGTCCAGATATACGACATCCATTGATTCGCCGCTGTCAAGTCTAGAACTTACCTCCTCATAGAAACTGATTAAATTAGTTTGGCATGACCGATCCCTCATGAAGCCATGCTGATATGGCGTTATTTGCTTATTTCCGTTGAGATGCTCTAACATAGCATCCCTCAGAAAACCTTCAAACAGTTTACCCACAACAGATGTTAAACTTACCGGCCTATAGTTTCCAGGCTCTGTTTTTGGACCCTTTTTGAATATTGGCACCACATTTGCTATGCGCCAATCCTGTGGGACATTCCCTGTCAGTATAGAGTCTGCAAATATCAGAAATAAGGGTCTGGCTATGACATTACTTAATTCCCTTAGGATACGGGGGTGTATGCCATCCGGTCCTGGCGATTTGTCTATTTTAATCTTTTTAAGTCGCTGATGTACTTCTTCCTGGGTCAGACAGGACACTTTTAATGGGGAATTTATTTCAACATTCTGCATGTCATCTGACAGTTTATTTTCCTCAGTGAATACATTGGAGAAAAAAATATTTAACAGCTTTGCTTTCTCCTCGTCGCTCTCTGCGACTTCCCCCTCATTACTCTTTAAAGGGTCGACACCTTCAGATTTATACTTTTTCAAAGATAGAACATGTCCTATTATTGCACGCAAATCACGTTCCGTGGCTCCATTCAAGTCAATGGTTCCGCAAAACAAATGGAATGCATCCATATTTTTTCTGTATCCGTTTCGTTTTTGCTGAACCATTTTATGCCCAGCCCAATTTTTTTATGTACTTACTGTTTAAACATTATTGTATGCTTTTGTTTCCGTTTGTGAGCTGCAAAAAAACGGATCACAAACAGAAACCAAGCGGAAACACTACTGAAACAAAAAAAAAATGAAAAACAAACCCATTTAAAACGGACAGCAAAATACAGAAAAAGCCATACGGTCGTGTGCAAGAGGCGCCTTAGGGTAACATAAGCTAGACGGTCATTGATTCAACCATATAATATAAAGGTCAAAAGTGATTTGACATTCCTGACATTATCTTGTTGCAGCATTCAACATCTTCCCCATACATTACCAAGCATGTGCCAGCAACAAGTGCCACATTATAGATATTGCCAGAACATCACTGCTCAGATTATAGGAAATTTGCTGAATATCCAATAATAGTATAATTCTCCCAGAATTCAAAAGTCACTTAACCTCATTTCTTCTAGGATCTAATTTCTAGTTTTAATACTTTGTCCTGAATTAACTTTTGTCCTAGTAGTGACTGCCCGTTATCCCACGGCTGGCTGCCATGTTAGTTAGATTTACAACTCCTCACTGAAACTAGATCACAGGATTTTGTTTCATCTGTGGTTTTGATTGCGGAAAGAAAATGATAGTTTACCTCGAAATGACCCCCTAGGGCTGCGTCATTATTCCATCCTGACAGCGCCTGGATTAATGCTTTATACCATTGGTGTCTGAACTTCCTTAGTTCTCGTAGAAGAACCACTTCAGATCTGTCTTTATACTTAGCGAGATTTTGACAGCAACTTTGAGTCAAGTGATTTTTTTATTTCCCAGAAACTTTTTCTTATTGCGCTTCATAGTTATTTAATATCTGCTTTGGGAAGTAACTGCACTAGAGAGAAAAGTCAGCCTTGATCCGTGAACAGTTTTCAAAGAGGTGCCCTAGGAGAACTGGGATCAGACAAGCCGCATCTTTGACAATTTCCAAAACTACGGATCGACTACAGCGCTGTGTTCAAATTTCACCCTAAGAAGAAGCTATATAATTACAAGTTTTGGAAAGAGACAAGCATTCCTCACTGAGATTATAGCCAGCATAACACGAGTGGTTACCAGCAAAAATCAAAGTGAATTATTCAGTGCATTTCGAATGACAGATGACAATGTTAACTCTTGGCAAACAGACTTAGAATACATAGCAAAAGTCTACTGTGTTTATAGTGGGGAGATATGATTGTCCGAGGTTAATACCAATGACTTATCCTCAGTATAGGTCACCTATATTAGATGGTGGGGGTCTGACTCCTGGCACCCCTCAGTGATCAGATGATTGAAGAAGCCACAATGTTCTGGTGAGTGTCAGAGCCTCTTCTTAGGCCTTTGATATCACGTTCATTAGTCACGTAGCCTATTTGCATCTTAAGTGAATGTGCCTGGGCTGCAATACCAAGCACAGCCACTATACAATGTATGGCGATGTGCTTGGTATGTTGTGAGAAGGTCACAACACTCACCAGTGGTGAGGCCAGGAGTCTGACCACCACCAATCAGATCGAATCTTCACCAATCTCCCAGTAGAACAAAAGGTCCCCATAAACATGAGTGTATTGTCAGCTGAACCTACCATTTTGTTGGTTCAGGATGACAGTCTAATGTGTATGGAGACCTCCCAACTCTACCGTGAAGATGATGTCGGAGGAGAGAAGGATTGGGTACATTGAATCCTAGTCTTTTGTTTACCCCAGAGATAAGCCGCTTCCAGGAGAGCGTTTCTGCCCAATGTGTCATTTTTCAGACCACCATTTTGTGTTTAATATATGTGGATATATATAAAGGTGCCTGAGCTTTATTTTTTTAATACACAGTTCGAAATCGGCAGCATAGACATAGCGCTCCAACATAACATTCTGGCTGCCTGCAGCTACCACTAGGGGCAGATTTCCCATACTTTTATATTGGTATCCTATCCAATATCTGATCAGTGAGGGTCCGACACCTGCCAATTAGGTGCTCGGCAGTATCTTCGGCAGCAGAACCTCACAGCTCCATCTGCTGTGTAGCTTCCAACATTACTGCAGTTCTGCTCTCACTGAGCATAGGAATACCCCTTTCAAATGATATATTTAAACACATTAAACGTTTACTATCTGTTCATTTCACCCAAGGCTTTTAAATTAATATGTATCGATATTGATAGTAATCAGAACTGTAACATTTAATGTCCTGAACCTGTCCAGGACTGCTGTGCTGTTGAATATGCATTCCCTACAATTCCGTTTTATTTTGCCAGTGGGCTCTCCCCACCACCCACAGAGAAGTATAATAAAGCTCAGTAAGCATTGCATGATTGGTAATGCATTACCAATTGTTACTAAGAATGTAGCCCACATGATAGGATTAGATATACTTGTTCATCAGCAAAATGTCTCTAGTAATTATGTTGTAAAGTTGGCATGATTGCAATACCGATGTTTAAACTCTTGATGACATGCGCCAACCCAATCAATTCTGGCTGTAATCACCTCTGTGGGATACCACTGTTCTTTAATTGGAGTATGTGCATGCTCCCCTGACTTTTCTACCAGTCGGCCTCTATTTCTGATGACTAATAACACAGGGAATTGGAAGAAAGCTGATAATCCGGTAAATTAAAGAAACAAAACTTCCTACCCATGGGAAATGAAAATTGTACTTTGTGATTAACCACAACTGTTCATTAGACGGTCGTATTCCCCAGTCCACCAAATCAATAACAATCCCTCTACTGTACTCCATCTGGCAAAGATTATGTGCTGACAGCAGTACAAATTCACCGCTTAACCAGCCAGTTCAGTAGAAGTCACTTGTCAGGTCTATATTTCTACAGATTTCCTGTGGCAAAGCCAACATAACTGCCCTGTATTCACATAGATGTGGCATGGCAATAATTATAGTAATAGGATCGCTGAAATACTGCATCCTAGACACACAACCCTCCACACGCTACTATGTTATGTGCAACATATGTCCTTGAATTTTTTTATAAATTTAATAACCCATATTTTTGGGACTATAAGACACCAGGTTAAGACAACAACAAATTAGAAAATAAATATTTTGTACTAATTCACTCTTCCTTGGTAGTTTATAGGGTGTCCACAGGATAGGTCATTGATATAAGATGGTTGGGAGTCCGATTCATGACATCCCCGCCAATCAGCTGTTTGAGGAGGCAGCAGCACTCTTGTGAGCACCGCCGCCTCCTTGCAGCTTACCAGCACAGAGCCGTATATAGTATAGCGGCTGTGCCTGAATGGGACTGAGCTGAGCTGTGAACACAGAATGGTAGGATATTTTTAATCAAAGCTATTTGATTTCAAATGGACCTCAAAAAGTCATAAATGAGTAGCTTGAATGATAATGGAAATTCAGGAAAATACTGAGAGCTACAAGGTGACCGGCTTCTAGTCAATGTGATTAATGTTTTATACATGGGCAAATACATCTTTTTCCTTGATACAAAAAAAAGGTTTGCTTTGAATAAAAATTCTATATTTTCACTACGATCTACAGGAAGTTATATTCTGATCATAATTTACATGCACTTACAAACCCCAAAATAGCTCTAGTGGGGGCAGTGGCACTGTAGCAAATGGGTTGCTTCTTTTAATTCTTAAACTGATTCTTAAACTGAATACTGAAAAATATTGGCCAAGTTAGGCTGTGGGGGCGTGGCTTAACACAGGCCCCAGTAAAATGAATGCCCCCGCTGGTGCCCCCTGGTAGCCCCCAGTATTAAAAAGGTCCCCATTAGTGTCCCCAGTATTAATCGTGCTCCAGTAGTGAACCACATTAATGGCCCCCAGTAAAATGAATGCACCCGTTAGTCCCCCTCAGTATTACTTTTCCTCCATTAGTATTAATAATGCCCCCATTAGAGGCCTCAGTAATATTAATGCCCCCTTCCCCTCTCTTCTTGTGCAAAAAAATAAAAACGAAATAATAAATAAAACTCTCCTAGTCCATTTGATCGTGCCAGGGGAACACTCGCTGCTCACTGGATGGACAAGACCTGCGCTCCAGCGTGATGATGTTTCGCAGGTCCTGCTTCCAGTAAATGCTGCGAAACATCATCACGCTGGAGCGCAGGTATCCAGGCATCGAGTGAGCAGAGTCTGTTCCCCGCGGTGCGATCAAATAGATGAGGAGAGTTTTATTTATTTCAATTTTTTTAACACAAGCAGAAGAGGGGGACAAAGGATGTACTAATGAGCGCTGCACAATGGATGCGCTCATTAGTAATAGTGCACAGGTGGCAACCCTATGCATGGCCCACACAGAGCCACGTGCCCACAGAGAGGGCTGTGACTGCCCCCCTCTGGAATGCATGCCATAGGTTCACTACCACTGCCCTAGCTGCTTGAGGGTTCATAGGATAATATCCATAGAGCGAACAAGACGAATGTAGTGGACCCACAGATGCTAAAGTCTTGGAAATTAGGGCGCCAGGATAGTACTTGTAAGTCTAGGTCATGCTCTTTCAAGCAATGTCAGACATTTCTAGCCATGTGACATGTTGCATTGTCTTGCTGGGAGATTACATCCTTCCCAGGGAAGATAATCAGCATGTATTGGGTGTACATGATCTGCAAGGATGGATTGATATTGAAATTGGCTGAGTGCCTTCTACATGGATGAGTAGGCCCAGAGAATTTAGGGTTTGCTAAACTGTTGTTTTAGACACTCATCTAGCCCCCTGGTTCATTTTGACGGTGACCTGCTTCACAGTAGCATCAGTCCTCCCGCACACCTACATAGCCGACATTCATCTCTCACATCAGTGGCACGTGGTGCTCTGCAGTTTTTGTCTGTGTATATTGGTGTGTAGTTGCAGTCACTTATCATGATAATTGGGATAAATTCATCGCATACAGCAATTGTGAAGTTGGGTGGTCCCGCATAAGCATTTTTTTTGTGTCTACACAAATAGACTTGAATGTCTGACCACCTCTCCATTCATTATCCATTTTGTTTCGTAGGCCAGCGGCTGCCATGTCCAACAAAACAGGGGGATGTCCATTCTCCTGACAAGTGGGCATTGCACATTTGTGATTTCAACCTATCAAATGGTTATGGCATGTCCTGTGGATGTGCCACAAAAGATGAAAGTACCCCATCAAATGACTGCCTGCCAGCGGCTCCCCTAATAATATTATATGGTTACTTATTCTATTTTCTACCCGATTAATTCAAGAATTCCCAACAGAATAAAAATGGAACTTAAAGAATATACACTAAATAATAATTAAAAAAAATCTATTTTAATTAACCGTGAAAGTTCAGTGATTCCTTCATTGGGGCATATTCTACTAGAACTTCAACATCTCTACAGAATTCCTTATACAGCTCTCCTGAGACCACTTGATGCTCAGTGTCTTTGCAATTAAATTCTGCTTTAGTATGCAGTACTCAAAGCACTCACAGACTTGTGTTAACTCATCTTCTGCCGCTACAAACATAAACATACCCTCAACTGCTGCTCCCTTCAGGGCGAGGTGCAAGTCAGACAGTTGTGGACCAAATGCAATGTCCAGACCTTCATACTTCTTATTTGGGGCCGCTAGAACATGTGCGCGTCCACTATTGGGGCAGTATGGTGACTCAGTGGTTAGCACTGGTACCTTGCAGCGCTGGGGTCCTGGGTTTGTATCTGTATGGGGTTTGTATGTTCTCCCTGTGTTTGCATGGGGTTCCTCTGGATATTTCATTTTCCTCCCACACTCTAAAACATACAGAAGGATTTTTCCTTCCAAAAACCGTACAGTAACTGAAGACATCCTGATGCATACTGAACGGATTGCTCTCCATTCAGAATGCATTAGTATAAAACTGATCAGTTTTTTTCCGGTATTGAGCCCCTAGGACGGAACTCAATACCGGAAAAGAAAACCGCTAGTGTGAAAGTACCTTTAGTGAAAGGTATCATTACATTCAGTTAAGCATTGTGCCTTGCTTAACAGTACATTTACTGGTGAGAGACCCCCTTATAATGTGTCAGAGCCCTTCTCCTGTTTCTGACGGTTATCTCTGCTGTCCCCTTCCCTTCTATCAGTGTTCGAGAATGCAGCGGAGAGGGGGAGGAGGTTGTACTTGGCAGATCAGAGTGTGGAGTGGGGAAAAAGGTTTAAAGGAGGACAGCTCAAACAGACTGGATAGTGAGGAAAGCGCACACAAAAGCCGATTTTCAGTAGGAGAGTCACAAAAAAATAGGGCACCCACAGCAAACTTCGAAACTAGGAACAGGTTGCAAACTAAATATCAGGGGGTCTGAAATAAATAAAGTCTTTATGATTGCAGACTGAAATATAGTGATTTTTTTTTATAATAAAGGGGTTGTCTCGCTTCAGCAAATGGCATTTATCATGTAGAGAAAGTTAATACAAGGCTCTTACTAATGTATTGTGAATGTCCATATTGCCTCCTTTGCTGGCTGGATTCATTTTCCCATCGCATTATACACTGCTTGTTTCCAGGGATTACAGTGCAGATATGAGGTGGCCAGGATGGGAGCTGCTGTGCATGCATGGCTACATGCACTCGCTCGGTCCCAGCCAACAGAAGGGTGAGTGCTTTTTCCTATAGAGTGCAAGCAAGACCACCACGGCTGGATGGCAGGGTGGTCATAGCCCTTGGATAAAATCAATCAAGCCAGCAAAGGAGACAATGTCATTACACAATACATTAGTAAGTGCCTTGTTAACTTTGTCTACATGATAAATGCCATTTGCTAAAGTAAGACAACCCCTTTAAGGTAATCGATAACATATGTAATCTTAAATATATTTTTCCCATGTGAAAGGTATATAATCTTCAAGTTATCTATCTATCTATCTATCTATCCTATATAAAATCTGTTTTTACAAATACCCCTTTGTCTTATTAAAGTTGCTCAGCTGCTCCTTAGAAATACAGTGTTTTATGTTAACAATGCGGTGCATAAGCATGGCTGATCAGGGAACATCTAGAACCTGGGTCAAAGGTTAATTTTGAAGGAAAGCTCAGATTTCATTGAGTACTTTACGAGCTGGTGTAATTGCTACTGAAGAGGGACAATGTGGAAAAAAAATCCTCAAAATGATGATATATTGAAGATTTGCATCAATGGAAAAAAAAAAGATTTTTTTTTCTTCCCCCAACTTCAAAGAACTGTATAGCCAGGCTCGGCTTTTAAAGTTTTCTGCCATTGTTCCTGCTGACAAGCCTCCCTTTTGTGAACAGCATTACATCAATAGGGTCCTTTATCTTAAGAATGAAAAGGAGGGCTGAATTCAGGTACCTTGACGTAATCCTTTCTTGTTGTTTGGGAGCTGCATTAATGGAGGCAGTCTGTCCTCGTTCCCAGTAATGAGTCGTCTTATGAGAAGTTCTACTTTTCTGATGATGTCACCAGGACTTGGTCAATAGGTACTAAAACATGGCCCACACTCCATGCACATAAAGTGATCAGATGACAGCCCGAGAAGAAAGGTTGATATTTAATTGCAGACAAGTGTCCACAAGTGGCACAGGGGGTTTCTGTAGTGACTATTGATAAGAACTGGCGTTGATTTTTGATTATAGTTCATGCAGTTTCATGCATTATTAGTTTCATGCAGAACATCAACACAACATTTTAATTTACTGGAAAGAGTAAAAGGATTAGATGATAAAACATACCCAGACCTGATTTTCAATCCCATTACTAGTTTTGTGTCTGCATAGGAGCTGCAGACCAAAACAGTAGAAACATTTTAGTAAGAACTATTTGCAAATTTGCTGCATATTTTTTATAATTTTAGATTCAAGTTTTTGCACAGGTAAGCAAGCCCTATAAACACAGTAAAAAAAAACAACCTAAATTTGTTATTTATACTGCACTATATTGCAAGATTTCGCTCCTCTAGGGTGTGTCCCCGCAGAACATAATCTGAAGCAGAAGAATCCACAACACATCTGCAGCAATACTGACATCTACAGTGCCTTGCAAAAGTATTCACCCCACTTTTTTCGTATTTTGGTGTCTCACAACCTGGAATTAACATGGATTGTTTGCAGGATTTGCATCATTTAATTTACAGAACATGTCCACAACTTTGAAGATGTTTTTTTTTTATTTACTTATTGTGAAGCAAACAACAAATAGGACAAAATAACAGAAAAAGTCAATGTGCAGAACTATTCACCCCCAAAAGTCAATACTTTGTAGAGCCACCTTTTACGGCAATCACAGCTCTAAGTCGCTTTGTATAAGTCTATATGAGCTTGCCACATCTTACCACTGGGATTTTTGCCCATTCCACCTTGCAGAACTGCCCCAGCTCCTTCAGGTTGGATGTTTGCGCTTGTGAACAGCAATCTCTAAGTCTGACCACAGATTTTCTATTGGATTGAGATCTGGGCTGTGACTCGGCCATTCCAACACATTTACATGTTTCCCCTTAAACCACTGAAGTGTTGCTTTAGCCGTGTGTTTGGGGTCATTGTCCTGCTGGAAGGTGAACCTCCGTCCTGGCCTCAAATCATGCACAGCGTGGTACAGGTTTTGCGCAAGAATATCCCTGTATTTAGCACCATCCATCTTTCCATCAGCTATAACCAGTTTCCCAGTCCCCCCCAGCATGATGCTGCCACCATGTGTCACTGTGGGGATGGTGTTCTTTGGGTGATGTGATGTGTTGGATTTGCGCCAGACATAGCGTTTTCTACGATGGCCAAAAAGTTCAATTTTAGTCTCATCAGACCAGAGCACCTTCCGCCATACATTTTGGGAGTCTCCCACATGCCTTTTCGCAAACTGACAACATGCCTTTTTGTTTTTAGCTGAAAGTAATGGCTTTTTTCTGGCCACTCTGCCATAAAGCTCAATTCTATGGAGCGTACGGCTTATGGTTGTCCTGTGTACAGATACTTCAGTCTCTGCTGTGGAACTCTGCAGCTCCTCCAGGGTTACCTTAGGTCTCTGTGCTGCCTCTCTGATTAATGCCCTCCTTGCCCGGTCCATGAGTTTTGGTGGGCAGCCATCTCTTGGCAGGTTTGCTGTTGTGCCATGTTCCTTCCATTTGGTTATGATAGATTTGATGGTGCCCCTGGAGATCATAAAAAAAAAATGTATAACCTAACCCTGACTTCTACTTCGCAACAACATTGTCCCTTACTTGTTTGGAGAGTTCCTTGGTCTTCTTGGCAGTGTTTGGTTAGTGATGCCTCTTGCTTATGTGTTGTAGCCTCTGGGGCCTTTCAAAAAAATGTATGTATATGTAATGACAGATCATGAGACACTTAGATTGCACACAGGTGGACATCATTCACTAATTATGTGACTTCTGAAGGTAATTGGTTGCACCAAAGCTTTTTATGGGCTTCCTAACAAAGGGGGTGAATACATACGCACATGCCAATTTTCTGTTTTCTATTTCTAAACAATAGTTTTATTTATATATTTTTTTTTCATTTCACTTCACCGACTTAGACTATTGTGTTCTGATCCATCACATAAAATTCAGATTAACAAAACATTGAACTTAAGTCTGTAATGTAACAAAATGCGAAAAAATTAAAGGGGGGTGAATGCTTTAGCAAGGCACTGTAGATTTAATGCAGATTTTGTTGCATCTTTCACTCCCCAAATTCCACTGCAGATTTTTTTTTTTTGTATGTGGATGAGATTCCTTAAAGTGGTTGTGCTGCCTGTTTATATTATTGACCTAACTTCAGGATTTTTTTTCTGGTCCTGTAAAACAATGCATACTTGCCAATCACAAATCTGCAGTGTTTCAGTCCCATTTGGACTTACCAATTGTTTGTAAAATTCCCCACCTAGGAGGACGTGAGGGAAACTATACTTTACCTGTACCCTGCTGCCTCTGTTCCAGCTTCGGGGTTTCCGCTTGGGGAGACATCACCGCAGAGACTAGTCATTGGTTGCAGCTGTGCATGTATGTGCAGGACGTTTACATGTGGTAGTCAGAACGCAGTAGTATAGATTTCTTTAAAAAATTAATATAAAAAAATTGTGGAAACCCTTTTAGGGGGGTTTATAAACCATGGCATGGCAGCTTTCTTCCTAAAACCTTACCACAGCCGTCTACAGGTTGTGTGCGGTATTACAACTCAAGACCATTCGCTTCAGCAGATCTAACCTACAATACCAGCAATATATGCAATGAATATTGTGTCCTTGGACTTAATTTTATGGTTATTTTACTTTTCCACTTTAAAGTTATTTTGTTGTCTGCAACTCTTTATGCACGATGACATACAGTAATGAAGAGATGTCTGTAGAGTACAGGAGACCCTTGTAATGTAATGAAGCCTGTGGAGATGAAGGAGAAGCCTGCACAGGTTCACATCATTTCCTTACATTCAAGTATTTTAAATCTTAATGAATCAATTTTAATTGGCCAGCATTATTAGAATGACACTGTCAGTGTTTTGTTAAATCTGATGATGCCACCTTAGTAACCAGACTGAATACACGTGAGGAAACTCGGCTCCTCTAGTGACATCACTTCCCTAATTAAAGGCTCATAGTCTCATATTACCTTCTTAAGCCATTCCTTACAAACTCCATTTATTATCAGTGCATGCTGTTTTTAAATGCTTACATGATGGGATCAAATTAATTTTCGACAAGCGAAGATACTTTTGCCAATGATAGTCTTTATATCTGTAGGGTAGAGATGATTGTTAGGGAATGATGGAAACACTGTGCAACAAAAATCAGCAGTACCAAGATCTGCCCTTTGATCTCATCTATACTTAGGCCCATAAGGCTTCTTTCACACTGGCGTTAGGCTTGTCCGGCAGGGGAAACAGCTTGCCGGATCTGTACTAACATTTTGCACACGTTTGCTGCCGGAATCTGCCCCAGCCCCATTCACTATAATGGGAACAGGCCAGAGATGGCGTGTTGCATTTTGCATTATAATCAATGAGGCCGGGGTGGACTTCCGGCAGCACACGTGTGCAAACATGAGTTCGGATCTGGCAGGATGGTCCCCTTCCAGAATAGCCTGCTGGACAAACCTAACGCCAGTATGAAAGAAGCCTAACCATGCCCTGCATCTAGAGGAAAGGAGGTTCAGCCCTCATTGTCGGAGTGGATTCTTTACTGTAAGAGCAGAGAGACCATGGATCTCTGCGCCAAGATTTTGCACTGGGGTCTAGATGCCTTCCTTGAAAGATATATTACAAGTTGCAGGAGATAGAATTGGAAAACAATTTTCCCAGCCTTATAAGTTTATATATTTTTTACTTTCTTCTGGATCAGCAATGTTCCCCTGAAGATGTCACCAATACGAGCTAGAGAAAGTGATCCCTTCTCACAAATCCTCCTTATGGCTAGTTCACATGGCTGATTTTAACATTTTTTATTTTCTGTGGCAGAAACAGCTTTAGTTTCTGCTGTTTTTTTCAGTTATAATGGTGCAACCCACTCGCAGTTTAGCCCCATTAAGTAGAGCTAATGGACACCTGCCATGGGTCCCGATGGGGTCCATTCAGACACCATGCCAAGAATGGGCATGCCTAGTGATGAGCGCATACATTTTTACAAATCAAATTAGTTAAAAAATTGTCTCTGATCAACGAGGGGCTGGCATTGCTGCCTTTTATGATTGCATTTTACTCATTTTAGGTTAAATATCATTTGTCCAATTGGTCTTTATTAAAAAAAATATTTTGCTACTCTGTCACAAACTGCTAACTGATTGTCTAGTTGTGTGAATTGCAGTTTCACTTTATCTCTAAATTACTAGTAGCTCAAAAATACTTATTTAAGCCACATTCGTATCAGTAAGACAAGAATTTAGCTATAATGAGTGTTTATAGGGTCAGAGATCAGAGATAAGGAGTCGTCATCTGAGCTGACGGAACACAGTAAAAACACAGATCTTGCTACTAGAAAATTTCAAGGCTGTACAGAGAAAGGGGTTAAACATTTTTAATAAAGACCAATTGAAAAAAAGATTTTTAACTCTAAACGAGTACAATGCAATAATAAAAAAAAAATGCCCCCAAAAGTGTACATAGTTTTTAAGGGTACTTTCACACTAGTGGTTTTCTTTTCCGGCATAGAGTTCCGTCACAGGGGCTCTATACCGGAAAAGAACTGATCAGTTTTATCCCCATGCATTCTGAATAGAGAGTAATCCGTTCAGTTTGCATCAGGATATCTTCAGTTCAGTCGTTCTGACTGAACAGGCAAAAGAGAAAGAGAAAACCGCAGCATGCGGCAAAAAAAAAACTGAAGACTTGCCTGAATGCCGGATCCGGCATTTTTTCCCATAGGAATGTATTAGTGCCGGATCCGGCATTCAGAATACCGGAATGCCGGACCCGTCCTTCCGGTCTGCGCATGCGCAGACTGAAAAAAAGGTGGAATAATAAATGCTGGATCCGTTTTGCCGGATGACACAGGAAAGACGGATCCGGCATTTCAATGAATTTTTTCGATCAGGATCCTGCTCAGTCTTACTAATGCCATCAGTTAGCATACATTTTGCCTGATCCGGCAGGCAGTTCCGGCGACGGAACTGCTTGCCGGATCTCTCTGCCGCAAGTGTGAAAGTAGCCTAAACAATGGATCTACCTCTCCGATCAAAGAGGCTGATTTTTTTATTTCACCTCCAAAAAAATCCTCTGATAATGAGGCCCTAGGGTGGTTTTCCACACAGCGTTTTTGATGCAGTTTTTTTTAGCCAAAGCTAAGAAGTGATCCAGCAAGAAGGAGGAGTATAAGTTCTTACTTTATATTTCCTATTTCCTTTAAATCCATTTACCTCAAACAACTGCACCAAACATAAAATGGTTGCATAAAAAAAAAAAAATTTAAAACAAGCAGGCATGACACTCAATGTATTGTTGTATGTCCAGCCTCCCTCACCACCAAGCTATCAGCAGCAATTGTCAGCGGAAGCTGCGGCCATCTACAGTGGAAATGAGTGGCTATCCTTGTACTGCATGGGCGCTCTGGGTCTGCAAAAATGGATCCTAGATCTTTAGAGAGGACTCCAAGCAAGGAAACCCCCTCTATGACATCCATAGGGTCAACCCCTTAAAGAAACATTCATTATATATTTTCTAATCTTTTATTCTGCGATTTAGAAAACCTCTATAGATAAAGATGTCTAAGAGTACCTACTGTTCAGTAGCCATGATGTTAAAAAGTTTCAAACTTGAAGAAGATAATTAATTGAATCAACACTTTTCCGGGGTGCAAAAGACACTTTTTGTTCTTCTCCACCCCCTCCCTCCCTTTAATTTTTTAATGAGTGCACGTGTTGCTGGCAGGAGTAATAGGTCTGTTTTTTTTCTACCTCCTTCCAAATTGGCTTGTCTGAGAAGTGTTAATTAGAAATGCCCTCCTAATCTCCCTCTCATCACTACTAATTTCACTTCCACATTAGCAGAAATGTCTTCATGAAAATCTTGCTTTTTAGACGCCAAAGAACAAATTGCTCTCGTCTGCTTCAAGCATATATCAAAGTCTTTGAAATCTTGGGCTAAAATGGAATTAATCTTAGCAATCAACAATTTTATGGGCAGCACTTTTTGCATTATATGAGTTTGAAGCTGTGCATTAGTTTCTGAATATCTCATTCTTCTCCCAGGCAATGAGTCTGTTCATCATTCTCCTGGATAATAATTCTTGTGCTGTCATTTTACAGGACGAGTTGACCTTTCAAGACTTAATTACGCTTTCTTTCTTTTTAAATTGTCCCCATCTATTTAATCCAAGAATTATATGAAAATACTATTGTCCTGCCATGCCAGGTCTGTATGAATAAGGTAATGTGACTAAAGGAACCTCTATGAGTTGCAGACGTAAAATACAGTACCTGGTCCTCTAATTTTAATACATGAAGATAATGTTTGGTACAAAGCTTCTACCAATAATAGCTCTACTGTCCTTTTCTTAAAGGCAGCACTTAGAAGCTGCCACTGGTCTGTTCAGGTGGGAATTTCTTCATTGGAGGTACTTTGCTGAGGCAACTGAACCTACTTTCATGTTACTCAGTACCTCACTCAGCTGGCCATACACATTAGATAGCTGTGAGCCAAGTGCTTGTTCGACAGTCCACTATCTCTTCATACGTCTCCATACACATAAACACTCAGCTTGGTCAAGTATGCATGTGTCCTGAACGGGGAGATTAATGAAAGTTTCTTCCTGACACAACTGGCAGTGGTTTGTCTTCCCAAAAACAAAAGGATCAGGTAGTTGCAGGCCAACATGCCTGATCTTTATTTCTCCTGACAGCTGCTGTATGAGGAGAGTTAGGAGGCCCCATACACATTAGATGTTTTTGGTCGGTTTCACTGACATTTCTCGAACTTACAGTGGATATAAAAAGTCTGTTAAATCATTTCAGAACTTTTTCCACCTTTAATGTGACTTATAAACTTTACAACTGAATTGAAACAAACTGAAATCTTTTAGGTGGAGGGAATAAAACAAAAAAAAATAATAATAATATGGTTGCATAAGTGTGCACACCCTCTTATAACTGGGGATGTAGCTGTGTTCAGAATTAAGCAATCACATTCAAAATCATGTTAAATATGAGTCAGCATACATCGGCCATCATGTAAAGTGCCTCTGATTAACCCCAAATAAAGTTCAACTGCTCTAGTTGGTCTTACCTGAAATTTTTTGATCAGAGGGATCTCATTGTTAAAAGGTATCAGTCAGGAGAAGGGTACAAAAGAATTTCCAAGGCATTATATATATCATGGAACACAGTGAAGTCGTCATCATCAAGTGGAGAAAATATGGCACAACCGTGACATTACCAAGAACTAGACGTTCCTCCAAAATTGATGAAAAGACGAGAAGAAAACTGGTCTGGGAGGCTACCAAGAGGCCTACAGCAACTTTAAAGGAGCTGCAGGAATATCTGGCAAGTACTGGCTGTGTGGTACATGTGACAACAATCTCCCGTATTCATGTCTGGGCTATGGGGTAGAGTGACAAGACGAAAGCCTTTTCTTATGAAGAAAAACATCCAAGCCAGGCTACATTTTGCAAAAACACATCTGAAGTCTCCCAAAAGCATGTGGGAAAAGGTGTTATGGTCTGCTGAAACCAAAGTCATTATGGCCATAATTCCAAAAGATATGTTTGCTGCAAAGACAACACTCCACATCACCAAAAGAACACCATACCCACAGTGAAGCATGGTGGTGGCAGCATCATGCCAAGGGGCTGTTTTTCTGGGGTCTTAGTTAAGCTAGAGGAAATTATGAACAGTTCCATATACCAGTCAATATTGGCACAAAACCTTCAGGTTTCTGCTAGAAAGCTGAACATGAAGAGGAACTTCATCTTTCAGCATGAAAACAACCCAAAGCTTACATCCAAATCAACAAAGGAATGGCTTCACCAGAAAAAGATTCAAGTTTTGGAATGGCCTAGCCGGAGCCCAGACCTGAATACGATAGAAAATCTGTGGGGTGATCTGAAGAGGGCTGTGCACAGGAGATGCCCTCGCAATCTGACAGATTTGGAGTGTTTTTGCAAAGAAGAGTGGGCAAATCTTGCCAAGTCAAAATGTGCCATGCTGATAGACTCATACCCCAAAAGACTGAGTGCTGTAATAAAATCAAAAGGTGCTTCAACAAAGTATTAGTTTAAGGGTGTGCACACTTATGCAACCATATTATTTTATTTTTTATATTTTTTCTTCCCTCTACCTAAAATATTTCAGTTTGTTTTTCAATTGAGTTGTACAGTTTATAGGTGACATTAAAGGTGGAAAAAGTTCTGAAATTATTTATCTTTGTCTCATTTTTTTTATATTACGGAAACCTGACATTTTAACAGGGGTGTGTAGACTTTTTATATCCACTGTATATTGCTAGCTCAGGCCCAGTTCACATCACCATTTTGTTTTATGTTCTTCTGATCCGTTAGAAGAACATAAAAAAACTGATCCGCATCAGTTAACATTAGTTTGCATTAGTTCGTGTCAAGTCCATCACTTTTTTCTCTCATCTAAAATAACGGATCGCTGAGGAAACTGACAAAAAAAGATGCAAAATGAGCACAACAGATACACAAAATAAAGGATCAATTTTTTTCTGTTCTTCTGATGGATCAGAACAATGGAAAACAAAATGGTGATGTGAACCTGGAATTAAAGAGGTTATTCAGGTTGCTCTGCAATCCAGTGTGGTGGCCACTTCTGGGATCACGGCCGAAGTTGCATATTGATACAAAGCCACTATATACATAATTGGTTCATAACTTATAGACTGGCTTATTAGACTGGAATGTCTTATGAACCCAAAAATAATTTGAGGTTGGTTTTAGCTCACATAAATGGTGAATAAAACAATATAGTAAAACTTTGCAGTATGGCAATTTTCTATACTTAGGAGTCCAGTTAGTGGTCCTACTGTCAGTCACTGATTAGACCCACCCACTGGACTCATAGCATAGAAAAAGCAGGGATTAAAATAAATAAGTTACAAGTTATACTGGATCTTTTTCCACAAAATGGTATATTAATCTCCTCCTGCTCTATAACATGCTGCCCATAGATTACACAGGATTTCCAAGGTTGCAAGTTCCCTTTAAGGGGGCACTGCCGAGCACTCTTACCCCCTTTGTTCCATTGAGTGTTTGGGGTTTCAGCCCCAGGATCACCACTAATCAAAACTTCTAATATGCTATCCTTTAAGTGGGTCTGTGTACAGGTTATATCAGTAGAGAGAGAGAGATGAGCCGGGGCATAGCTGGGGGTGGAGAAGCCTATATATTGGGAACTACTCTAGGTGCTAGGTGGAAGAGCCAGCAGGCCACTCTGAATTGGCTAAGCATTTAGATACAGGGTTGAGGCAGCAAATAAAATTTTTGTTCAATGAAAAGGAAAGTGTAGTCACAACCTTGGAGGGACATCAAATCTACCCTGTTAAAGAGGCTTATCTTTGGGGGGAAATTAATTGGACAATTTCTATCCTGCCCGGTCCTTGTTTGCGTTTGGATGGTTTGCATGCACTGAATGAACTATTGGAGGATTCTGTTAAAAGTGAAGATCATGACAGATTGGTATGAGCAGGCAGATCAGCCATATGACTAGGTAGTTAACGTGAGCATATCATGCCTTCACTAGCTGCTAGTCGAAGGCCCATCCAGACAACAGCTATCTTTCACAACTTCTCCATACACATGCTCGGTTAGGACGACAGAGGAGAAACCTGTAATCAATCACCTCTGTTGGTGGCCTATCTCCTGGTAGATTAAAAGTAGTGTTGAGTGAATAGAATTCAATCCAAAGTGTAGGAAAAATTTGATTTGCCGCGAGGCCGATTTTCCATGCGCTTCGTGGTAACGAATTGGATTTTTTTCTAAAATGGCTGCTGCATGTGTTACAAAGTGAAACTAAGAAGCCTGGGAATGCGATATGATCCATAATGCTGTGCAGTTAGCCAATCTGCAGATAGCCATCCCCTGTGATGTTACAGCCCTATAAAGAGCCTCATCCCGCACAGTCTGTATGCCATTTCGCTGTTTGCTGAGCTTAGGGAGAGATGTGACAAGTGCTCATACACTAGGGAGAGTGTTGCTGAAAACTGGTTTAAAAAAGTATATCGGAGAGGGTGAGTGCAGGAACAATGCAGGGAGACTGTAGGTTGAGTGTATCGCCGTGTGTAGCATGTTTTACTGTACCAACATTCACAGTTATTCCGTTATGTTAAGCTACTTTCACACTCGCGTTTGGTGCGGATCTGTCATGGATCTGCACAGACTGATCCGTTCAGATAATACAAACGTCTGCATCCGTTCAAAACGGATCCGTCTTGAACACCATTCGAAAGTCAATGGAGGACGGATCCGTTTGGCTCAGTTTCATCAGACGGATACCAAAACGCTGCAAGCAGAGTTTTGGTGTCCGCCTCCAAATCGGAATGGAGACTGAACGGAGGCAAACTGATGCATTCTGAGCGGATCCTTTTCCATTCAGAATGCATTAAGGGCAAAACTGATCCGTTTTGGATCGCTTGTGAGGGCCCTGAACGGATCTCACAAACGGAAAGCCAAAACGCTAGTGTGAAAGTAGCCTTAGCTGTTGTGTTAAAATATATAGTGTCAATATTAGGCCACAGTTAAAGATCCAACTACGTGCTTCTTAACTTCATGAATCTTTAATACATGCTGGAGCTTTAATTACTGTGGCTGTAGGTGTAATATATCGCCGTGTGCAACACGTTCTACTGCACCGACATTCACAGTTAGTCCATTATCTTAATGATTCAGTTAGTTACATATTTCATCTTGTACAAGTGTGCAGTGGACCCAAATTATTCATCGCTAACACTATCTGTTAGCGACAAAATTATTCTGCGTCCGTATTGCAATCCCTGATCCCTATGATGAATGGCATTGAGCAGGTTACCAGCACCTGTCGGCCAAGAGTAGACCCACAGCAATCCCTTCAGTGTAGCGCGAGTGCAGCCCGGACATCTAAGGGCATCACAGACCTGTTATTGCTGAACGCCACTTGTCAGATGTTGGATTCAGACCACCTAAAAACTAGCTGCCATATAAGATGATGACCAAACAGGGGCTGTTGCTGGTTATTTGACCACCTGGGGTCAAATAACTACTTAGCGCGGAGGGGTCTCGTCGGTTATCGGAATGAACCATACAATTCGCTCCACCAACTCCACCCAAATTCAGCATTCCTATCTACCATGTTCTGTTAGTGAAAATGTTATTCTGCGTCACTCTGATAGCCACAACAAATTTTAAACAAATTCTACGTTCCTGTGCAGTGCAACAAAATTTTATCCCATGTGGATCCCTTAATAAGGCCCAGGATCAAAATGTATTAGGGTTAAAATCAGATGGGCCGAACATGGTGGATGGATCAAATATGGCCGCTGGATTATTGCCATAAGGGACAGGAGCCTGAAAACTAGCTACCATATAAGATGGTGACAAAACAGGGGCTGTTGCTGGTATGGGGTAACGGCATCTGAAGTGTTAAAAATCCACGACCGCCATTACCGGATCTGGCCTTAAAGAGTCAGGGCACCCGATCCTTCTCTTACCTGACATTTGTGAGTATTAGGAGCAATGAAAGCTCCCCATACACATTAGATTGCTGCCAGTCCTGAACGAAAAACACTCCAATGTGTATGGACCTTTACAGGTGGGCAAACCTTCTCTGAAAGCTTCAAGAGCAGCACAAGCTAATCCATAAAGCAAAAACACATTTTGCGGTGACGAGTCTATTTGCAGACGCCATCGACTCGCCCACAGTATGCAGACACTTGTAAGATATTTTGTAGTACTCTAATTATCGTCTGTTTACATCCTGAAACTTTCATTGCAAGGATCTGGTATGAACCGATACAGCGCAGTGCATCGCTGCTGTCAGGGAAAGCTTCCCAGTATGTGGGTTCAAGGGCGGAAGATAATCCTCTTTCATCTGACATTACACATTCAGATGTAGACACCTCACAGTCGAAGGTATCATGTAGTCTTTGAAGTTCTAAAAATGAGATTTGGACTCCTTAGGAGACGCATTAATTACTGCTGTGTATTCAGATGGAACAACCTCCTGGGGTTTCTGTTGGAAGATTTGATAAAACCTTTTAGGAGAGGGGGGTAAAAAAAAAAGTCAAATACCAGATCCTACAGCAACGATGTTCATATCAAATAAACAGCTATTTGGCAGACTAATCATTTGGATATAATTTCCTAATTTTGCCCACAATGCCGGAAGATTTTGTGTTACGGATTCTTCATAATAACTGTGGACCAATTTTATTTTTGGCACAGGAGCCGCACCTGATCTCTCATTATAAGCATTCTGTAAAACTAATCCCAGTGCGTGTACAAGATCCATCATGTAAAGAAGAAAATTCAATTACATTCAAACATTCTCTGCACATCCAGATGCAGCAGAGCTGAGTATGTCATATGAGACGACTCATCAGCTCTCGCCATGTATTTTATCAGTGGGTGTTATATAGGACTCCTAATAAACAGACATTACTGAATTTTCAATTACAACTGCTAAATGGCTATGAGCAGAAAATGGTATATTAAAATACTAACCATTACTCCCCCATTAATCCTCCACCAATTCAGTGTCGATGCTCTAGTCTAGTGGTCACTGTAGGTCCTACAATGATGACGTTATTGGTGCAAAACCAGTGGCTCTGTAGTGGTGGGGAACTTAAAGGGCATCTGTCAGCAGATTTGTACCTATGAAACTGGCTGACCTGTTGCATGTGCGCTTGGCAGCTGAAGACATTTGTGTTGGTCCCATGTTCATACGTGCCCACATTGCTGAGAAAATTATGTTTTAATATATGCAAATGAGCCTCTAGGAGCAACGGGGGCGTTGCCATTACACCTTATCAAACAAAGCACATATGGCTTGGCAGTTGCAGAGAGAGCTGAGCCCCTAGGTGTAAAGGCAATGCTCCTGTTGCTCCAAGAGGATCATTTGCATAATTTAAAACATCATTTTTCTCAGCATATATTTACATATATTTACTGTGTGTATATATTTTGTAGGAAGGTACAAGGGGTCGTCATTGATGGTAGGTATGTGTCACCGAGGTTTCTGGCTTCAGGTGAAGTACGAGCCGGTATTTTCATGCATCAACGGCAGCTAATGCTGATTGACACTTATGCTATTTAGTATGGCTGTAAATAGGTGATCGGGATGGCTCTTATTGGGAGTAGTCAAAGTGCTGATTGGGTGACTACTTCCCACGTTCCAGGCTGGGTTTTGACAGCACCTGGCTATCCTTAAAAAGGCAGCTGGGTTCAGCAGTAGAGAACGCCCTGTGTGTTGTGATTTGAGCCCTGTGCTGGACTGAAAAGCTGAGACCCGTGTGTTGGGAGAGCAGGCCACCTAAAGCCTGCATTTAGACTGCTGGAGGCAGAACCACTGACAAGGTGACGTTCTTGGTTATGCATGAACTTTCTAATCGGTGTGAACAAACACCAACCCTGCAAAGAGTGTTTGTTTTTTGTTTGACCTTATGTGTGAATAAACACGGACATTTGAATTACGAACTTGTACTTTGCCTCTGTACTGCATCCGCTGGTGGAGGATGTTGGCAAGTGCAGTGAGGCTGGCGTGAAAGCTCAAATATTATTATTTTTTTCGGGCACGGTTGTATGTCTTACATCAAACCAGTGACATTACAACCCGTGTCTCTCGACAAAATGGAAGCTGTCGTTAAAGCCCTTGTGGAGGCTAACTTGCAACAGCGGGAGTGTAGTAAGCAGCAGCAGGAAACCAACCAGCTGCTATTACAACATGTGATGGCTTTACAAGCGTCAGGAGCGTCCACGATGCCTGAAAAGCAGTCTGCGCGGCGATCCCTAAGATGAACCCTTGGACGACGTCGAAACCTATCTGGCGGTGTTCAAGAAGGTGGCCATGAGGGAGAAACTACCCCGAGATCAGTGGGCTGAGGTCGTCGCTCCGTTCCTGGCATTCAGACCTCAGCAGGTGTTTTTCGACTTACCAGATGATCAAGCGGCCGATTACATGACAGTAAAGGGTGAGATTCTGGCAAGACTGGGGGTGAATGTGTTTGTCCTGGTCCAGCTGGTGCATCAGTGGGAGTTTAACCCGGCTGAACCCGCGAGACCTTAGTATTATGATCTGTTACACAGGTTGCAAAAATGGCTGCAGCCTGACGTGCTAAGTTCCACTGCTATGCTGGACCATCTGTTGGCTGATGTATTCTGGAGGGCTTTGCCGTACCCTCTCTAGCACTGGATCAGCCAGGTGTATCCTGGTAATGCCCTTGAGATGGTCAACCTGGTGGAGCGCTATGAGGCTACCAGGACTCTACAGGGGGGTTCCTTTGGGAGGGGGGCAGTCAAACCCCGGAAATCTCCACCCCAGACCCGGCGACTGGTGCCAGCAAAACCTGCCCAGAATGTACCCCCTACAGACCTAGTTCCGATAGTCTGCTGGCAGGTGTCAGGAGCCTGGCCACATAAAGGCCGACTGTCCCCATTAGGGAGAACCCATGGATACTAACTATGGCTACCACAACTCCTTGTATGCCAGGAAGCTGTGTGCAACAGGTACCCCAGAGACTATAGACAATAGCCACCTGGGCCAGGTGGAAGTGGGAGACACTCTGGCAGTAGCTCTGCTGGACTCAAGGAGTCTGGTGTCCCTCGTAAGAGCTTCCCTGATGTAGCCCGCCAAGTATACTGGCCGAAATGTTGTGGTCGTGTGTATCCATGGAGACTTAAAGGACTATCCCACCGCCCTGGTGTCTCTGTCCACGGTGGCCAGCAGGTGGACCCACGAGGTGGCCGTTGCCACCAATTTACATTTTGAACTTATAATTGGAAGAGACTTCCTGGGTTTCCCGGCACTGTGGCCTGATACGAAAGTTACCAATACCCTTGAGAGTGGCAGTAGCCCAGTAGAGTGGCCTTGCTCAGGGGGGAAGCCAGAACCCTGGAAACCTTAGACCGAAGGGCCAGCGGTAGAGGTGGCCGCCACTTTGGTGGAAGAGGGGGAGATAACCCCACTGAGTGTAATGGTGGGAGACGTGGAGGATTTGCCACCAGGTCCTAAGTTGGCAGACCTCAATGTCTCCGGGAAAAATTTCGGTACAGCACAGCACCGGGACCCAACACTATCTCATGCCTGGGAAAATGTTGTAATAGTTGATGGTGAACCTCAACAACCGGTGGCCGAGCCGATGTTTCCCCATTTTGTGGTTCATCAGAAGATGCTATATTTATATCAGGTAAACCAACTACGGGGTGAGCATGTTGAACAACTGGTGGTGCCCAAGGCGTATTGCAAGCTTGTGTTGGAGCTAGCCCACCAACATGTTCTTGGGTGGACACCTGGGATGGCAGAAAACGCAGGACCAGATACTACTGAAGTTTTACTCAGTGAGCAGCAAACTCTTTTCCAAATTGTCAACGACTCTCAGTGTTGACACTCGCCCGTTTAGATACTCAATTTGTGATTCCAAACGGGTAATTTGCTCACATTTTGAACAAATATATACACCCTCAAACGTCTGTTCCAGGACTGCATACATCAGACAAGATGTGCACTGGACTGCGCTATCAATTATGGAACACATACTAGATGGGGATTAACTTTAGACCTTCTTTGATCTTCCTGGAGCTGATTGTTGGCTGAGTCCCTTTGGTAGTTTTTCACTTTCTTCCACGTCTTTTAGGTTTTGGTTGCCATTTTAAAGCATTTGCTATCATTTTAGCGGAGCAGCCTATCATTTTCTGCACTTCTTTATATATATTCAGAATTTCGGAGAGAAATGCAATGTAACCAACATGTACAACATTTGCTGCCTTCCTTCCTTAAATAAGGGTAATAATTGCCACCTGTTTTTCATAGAATGAATGACCTCACTCATTGAACTCCACACTGCTATTATTTTGAACATGCCCCTTTCAATAAGTGATTAATTAGAAAGAATCAGCAGCATGCATGTCTTGACTGTCATGTCTGTTGGATTTATATTACTCTACTACACCTGCTAGTAAATTATTTGACATGTAGAAATATAATTTCTACCAAAAACAGTGATTGATCAGGTTAGTGATGTCTGACTGCTATTATTTTGAACACAACTGTGTGTGTATATATATATGTATACTTAAATTATACTTTATATTTGTGTGGGGAGGGAGGGGCCCAATACTGAGTTTTGCTATTGGGCCCCATGATTTCTATGTATGCCCCTATGTGGGGGCATTAAGGCGACTGGGTGGGATTGGATGTCTATGGTTATGTTTTGGGTGGAGTTAGAGACATGGCATAGTATGACAAAATGTACGTGCACCGCACATATTGTCCCTCTTTGTGCTTTTCAAAGATGGGAGGTATGAGTAATGGTTAATTCCTTATTTGATACCATTTCCTAGACAATTTTCTTATAATCCTAGAGAACCCCTTTAAAATACAAATTCAGCCCCACCACATTTGTATATATGTATATCAGTTTTCTATATAAGACAAGAATGATGGATGTTCATAGCTACAAAAACCTACATCCCATGATGCTAGTGTAATTGGATAAATACCTTTAGGGCTTCTGCTCCTGTCTATTTGTCATGTGATTTGGGGCCCGACCCCTTTAATTGGTGCATTGATTTTAGAATTAGCCCTTATCCTTGAACATTAGCCGTTTGGAGACGTAGGTCAGTACTTACATTGACATAATGTACATACATTATCTCCCAGCCCACTCGACTTCATTGATATTCTCTATATTGATACTAAAATTGGCAACATAAGACTAGTGCTAATTTGGTGATCTAACTCTAATTGTCTCAATTACATGAGTCACTACATTCATAAAATAAAGGCCTTTGATAATTCAGTTTCATTTTACTGGGTCCGCAGCCACCTGATGACCACAACCATTAGTTGTGTTTGATCAGTAGCCAAATTCAGTAATCCACCAGGTGTTCAATAACTTCATCTTGTGAACCTGGAATAAAGTCAAGCATCTGGTGACGACGTGTATCTCCATCACCCCCCCCCCCCCCCCCTTCCCTCAACACCATTTTTTTTCAGTCTACATGAGTCCAAAATTACGTGCAGCATAATTTCTCAAAGGGCATCTGTCAGCAGCTTTCTACCTATGAAATTTGTACATGTGTTCTTGGCAGCTGAAGGCATATGTGTTGGTCTCATGTTCATATGTGCCCGCATTGCTGAGAAAAATTGTGTTTTAGTATATGCAAATGAGCCTCTAGGAGCAATGGGGGTGGTTGCCATTACACCTGGAGGCTCTGCTCTCTCTACAACTGCTGTGCCCTCTGCACTGTGATTAACAGGATCATATGTGATGATGTTTTCATTGCCTGGTCCTTTCAATCAAAGTGCAGAGGGCGCGGCAGTTGCAGAGAGAGCTGAGCCTCTAGGTGTAATGGCAACGCCCCCGTTGCTCCTAGAGATCTATTTGCATATATTAAAACATCATTTTTCTCAGCAATGCGGACACATATGAACATGGGACCAACACAGATGCTTTCAGCTGCCAAGCTCACATTCAACAGGTCAGCTAGTTTTTATAGGTACAAATCTGCTGACAGATGTCCTTTAATATAGCTTTATAGTATCTGGAGATCTTTTTTTTACCCTTATAATGAGCTTTAAAGCCCCTGCTTACCTTTATGCCGCCATATAGTGAAATTATATACTGCTTTTCTGGCTGCTTAAGCTCCCCCTAGTGGTGGAAGCAGGCAGCCACAATTTCATCATTTAGCTTTATGGATGTGTGAAATAAAACAGAGGCTTTGGACGCTCAATATCAAGCTCCAGCTCCAATAATGATTTTTATTATCAATTTAGCCAGTGCAGGATGTTGGACTGAAAAACAAGGAGAACTTTGACTGAAACATCCGTTGAACAAAGGATTGCGGTATGTGCAGCAAGCCGCAGTGGAGGTGAGGGCAACTTAGAGGACAAGAATGGTGGCAGTGAATGTGATGGTGGTAGTTGTACCTGCGGTGGGAGTCCTCACTCTGGCACTCCCTGGATTTTTGGAGGGCATCACCCTGGTGGTAGCTGGGGTACCCTTGATGTTGGGTGGATGAGTAGTTGGGTGCAAGGCAGGAGGACAGATGCAGGTCTGGAAGATGGTGGAGACAATGACCAGGCCTGTTTGGTTATAATAAATAAAGCACATATCAAACTCAAGGCCTGCAGGACGAATCCTGCCCGTCACCTCCTTTTATGTGGCCCTCGCGAAGGTCTGAACACCAAAGAGGACATGCTGTGGCCATTGCAAAATGCTTTCCTCGCACATTAAAGAATGGACAATCTAGTTAGGGTTGTATTAGAACAGGAGATAGTTGGGCAGATCATCGTAGAAATGCTCGTTAGCAATGTTCTGTGTGTGTAAAAGTGCCACCAATTACCCGATGAATGAGCAAACACTCATTCATCGGGCAATCACAATTCTTAAAGAGATTTTCCGGGATTTTGATACTGATGACCTATCCTCAAGATAGGTCTTGGGTATCTGACACCCTTCACCCCTGCTGATTAGCTGTTTGAGAAGGCATCGGTGGTCCTGTGAACACCGCAGCCTTCTCCAGCTTACCATGCACAGCGCCATACATTGTATAGTGGCTGTGCTTGGTATCGACCTCAGCTCCATTGAAGTGAATGATGCTGAGCTGTAATACCAAGCACAGTCACTATACAATGTACGGCGCTGTGCTTGGTGAGCTGGAGAAAGCTGCGCACTAATCATTTTAGACAATTAAGGGCTCTTTCACACTTGCGTTGTCCGAAACCGTTGTGTACTCCATTTGCCGGAATTACACGCCAGATCCTGAAAAACGCAAGTCCATGCGATCACGTCATCCATGCGTGTGGGGCGCCCTGACGTCACTCTGAAGTGCCCCGGGAGTCGCACGGACGGTAAGTATACTTCTCCCCCGCTCCCCACTACACTTTACCATGGCAACCATTCAGAAAAAGCTAAACGTCGGATCTGGTAATGCACCGAAACGACGTTTAGCTTAAGGCCGGATCCGGATTAATGCCTTTCAATGGGCATTAATCCTGGATCCGGACTTGCGGCAAGTCTTCAGGATTTTTGGCCGGAGCAAAAAGCGCAGCATGCTGCGGTATTTTCTTCGGCCAAAAAACGTTCCGGTCCGGAACTGAAGACATCCTGATGCATCCTGAACGGATTTCTCTCCATTCAGAATGCATTAGGATAAAACTGATCAGGATTCTTCCGGCATAGAGCCCCGACGACGGAACTCTATGCCGGAACAGAACAACGCAGGTGTGAAAGAGCCCTAACCCTTATGATCCACTGCACAGACTTTGTACAGCGCCACATGAAGTTCATATGGGTGTGAAATGCATGCAAACATTGTACCAATTGCATGTGGTGTAAAGAGCTGACATCAGTGGAGTAAATGGGATCAATTGCACTATGCATTTATGAAATTGATAGCGATCAGAATTTATCTGTGACATTGTGAAGCTTTCATTTTGTTTTTGTGTCATCCTGGGGATTCTTCTCAAATGTAGATTAGGAGATATATAAAACTGAGAAAACCAGGAGCAGAAGGGGAAGTGATCTCTGGGGAAAAGGGAAACCTAATACAAGAGCAGCAAATATCAAGACATATGGCAATAAAGTGCTCAGGGGTCGCTTGCTGACCTTCAGCAATTTTCTGTTGACAGGAGGTACAAAGCGGCTCTATAGAGATCCTGAAATTAAAAGGTGCCATAACCCTAAATATACCTTTCCCTAATACCTGTATATAACGCACAGGTAAACCAGGGATACGCTAACATTGTGATCAGTCATTAAAGGGGTTATCCAAGAGTATAAAATGTCCCCCCCCCCCCATATGCCGGGCCACCCATATGGAATATACTTACCTGGGTACCTGGGTCCCCGCTCCCTGCGCCGCTCCTGGTCCCCGCATTGCCACCGCTGCTTCTCCCCGTGCTCCGATGAAAACATCCGTGGTGGGGGGACGAGCAGCCAATGGCAGGCGGGGACGAGCTTCCCGAGCGTCACCCGCGATGCTAGTGAGGCTTGCCCCCATCCCCACCTGTCATTGGCTGCTCCCCTCTCCCCTGACACCGGATGTTTTCATCCGTGTACAGGGAGAAGCAGCAGCGGCGGTGCGGGACCAGGAGCGGCGCGTATGGGGGGGGGGGCGGTATATGGGGGACATTTTATACTCTGATTATAACTATGCCATCTGTCACTGGTAACAACCACACAATGCACTAAATGATCCTGATCTCAACCCAAACTCACATACTTTCGGGCAAATAAGTTATTTCTTTAGATTAAGAGAACCTCAGATAAACGGAGAAACCCCTCAAACTCACATAGAGAACAGACCTCTTCCTTCTGATATTGCCATGACCTCACTGGCCCCTTTCTAAATAAAATATTAAAGTTGTCATTCAGAGGGGTCCCCTGTTTAGGAGCCACCTCTATAAAGCATAGCAGAGAGTCACTAACGAGCAGCGCCTTGCTATGGCGATTCAGCCATGTATTACAACATTCATACATAGAATACCGTACTATATGAGCACCCGTTTCTCATAGGTAAATGAGAAGCCCACTTCCCATAGCAAATCATGCTGGGGATCCAATTTAAATGTGTTGTCTGTGATCAGATAGTCCCTAAAGCAATATTCCAAGTGCAAAGTGTGAACAATGTTACAAAGTGCAGTACATAAGAAACAGAGGTGGACTGGGAACTTAAAGTGGCCCTGGGAAAAAAAAAACTAAAAGTGGCCCCATGTTATAGGTGTGTCCAAATTGATAGAAGATGGGGCAACACAAGCAGCAAGGGACAATAGAAGTAAACAATATCATAATGCAGCACAAAATTCCACCCCAGGAGAACCAAATACCATAGTGCAGCACGAAATAATGACGCTCTCACCACAGTATTCAACCTCATCATTGTCCTGAGGACGGCTATACAGTTGAATTCAGAAGGGCACCTGTGGCTATTGGACAGATGCATAAGTACCTGAAGCTCCTACATTAAAGGGATTATCCCATGACAATCTCTTTCTAACAAAGCTAGAACCAGCCCCGTGCCTCACATGGATCATTGATCTCCCCATTCATTGCTCTGCTAGATTTACATAAAGCTGACAGCTTAAGTGGAGAGTATTTTCTGCTGCAGCTCAGGGGGAGTGTCTTTTCTGCTACATCTAAAGGGGTGTGTCCATGCTCTTCCTATCACAGCTCAGGGGAGTGTCTTTTCTGCTGCAGCTAAGGGGCGTGTCTAGGCTCTCCCAATCACAGCTCAGGAGGTAGTTGAAGGATGAAACTGAGCATGTGCGGCCATCTCAGTGAGCAGGACAAAGAAATAGGAAGAAAAAAAAACTGATGGCGCTATACAGATATATTTTATTGAATAACTCAGTAGCTATGCTAGATTACTTGCAAAAGTATTCAGATCCAGGTTCTGATTTGAAAGCTGCAGAATGTTTTTCATGGGACAACCCCTGCTGAGAGCACCAGATAATTATGTACCTGGCTGTGAGGAGGGCTTGGGCATCAGCCCACCAAGAAATCTCCCTGTAAAGTCTATGCTCAGTCCACCCCCTGACACAATTGGCTGCCCATACACCTTCAGGTTTTCTTGTAAAAATCTTTTTATAGAATTTTTTCATTTTGAAAGCATCACAATTATAACATAGAAAAAGGAAAAACGAAAAAAAAAAACATTCTTCCAAGCATTAAGTATATAATGTGCATAAAGTCGTTTTCCGTACAGTTTCAGTAATATTGGTAGAAATCTTATATACGTAATGGATTCTAACAAAAAATGTACTTTTTCTAATGCAGTTTTCATATTAAAGACAGCTGTGGATTCACAAGAGAGTCTTCCTGTTATACTTTCTCACTCTTTTTGGTCCCTTTATGATCATAACCTACTTTTGGAATAAAAAACTGCATAAAAAAAAACCTGATCAGAACCTGACCACATACTGGAGACATTACAGTCATACAGATCCCAGAAAATCTTACGGATTCTTGACTCGGTATCATAGAGCAGTCGCATTGTATTTTCAATTAACCACGCTCATAGATAAACGAGCAATCCCACTACTGTCAGAAACTGAAAACTGCAAATAGAGAGAGAGTACGGAAAAATAATCCCCATGGATTAAGAAGTAAAGCCCTGCGCATGTGCTCTGATGGAGTCTGTTACTTACAGATGTGCTTAATAAGTTTGTCAAAACACAAATCAGAGAAGAAAGAATTTCAAACCCAAGGCAAGAAGGAAACGATGATTAAAAGGGCCGCCGGACAGATAAAAGGAGGAAAGATAAGATGCTTTATTTTCACGTCAAAGAAGCCAAACTTCAAAAATAAAGCAAGAAACACAATAGCAGCAACTCTGAGAATGCAACGTGAAATGCGAGAGGTTTCTGATTTAGAAACATCCACGTCTCTCAGCTAACCCGTCACAACTTCCTTGCCAAATGTGGAAATAAACACGGACTTGGGTTATAATGGTAATAGACAGAAATGACGAGAAAATAAACAGGTGACTCGTTGTAAAGTGTTCAATTTGAGCGAGCCGTAAACAGGAAGCGGCGCATTTCACCATCAAGAACCGGCTGAACGAGATTTAAGTCAACAGCTTAGTGGCTGCACTAATTGTAAATGATCGGTATCGCTGAAAAACGCACCCCTCGTATGTGTATTTCTAGGATTAGTGTAAATATAGCGGGGTGACTGGTTATATGTCTTATGATTAAAAAAAACATACACACGTGTGCAACGATTACAGACGTTCAGGTTTAGAAAAATAATTCATTTTTATTTATTTTTTGCCAGAAAAAGCATCATTCTAGTCCGGGGGTTGTGCCTAGTATTGCAGCTCAGTTCTGTTTAAATAATTGGAGATGACCTGCAATACCAGAAACAGTCCACGGACCAAATGACGCTATTTGTAGATAGGATCCCTACACACACAAATTTGTTCTGGTGTTTTTTGCTTATTGAAAAGTCACTATTTTTTTGTACATACCGCATTTTGTTTTATGGTGGTTTTTCAGCTGCATTTTCTTTCCAAACTGTGTGAACACAATTTGCTTTTCTGAAGATGATAACATGTCAGAAAAAAAACGCAATAGCATCAATATGCTGCGTTTCCTAAATAAGGAAATATAAAATACGCCACCTAAAAAAAATGCTTATGTGTCCTGCGTTTAATATTTCCCATAGACCTTCAGCTAACATATGGAGCTGGCTTTTTTTCTTTTTTTTTTTACCACAAAAAAGCACAAAACCCCAGGTGCAAAAACACTCCACTAGAAATGCAAAAGTGCAGAAAATCGCACTAAAAACCTATATGTGAACCTACCCTTAAGGGCGCATGCATACAAATCTTTTTTTTTCCTGTGTCCTTTCTGGGGGTTTTTAGGTCCGTATGTGGAACCATTTACTGCAGTGGGCCGCAAACCCTCCCCCCCCCCCCCAAAAAAAATACTCTGTGTGCACTCCGTGTTCTTATGTCCGCATGACCATTCCACGAGAAAATAGAATGTCCTATTATTGTTCGCATTACTGACAACCATAGGACTGTTCTATTAGGGGCAGGCCCTTCCGTTCCGCAAAAAGCAGAATAAACACGGCCGGAATGTTTTGCGGACCCGCAATTTGAGAACTGCAAAATATCAAACGATCAAGTGCATGAGTCTTAAGGCATAATTCACAAGTCATTGTTTGGTTAGTGATTTCAATTAGTGATTGTTAGACAAAACCAGGAGTGCAGCCTGAACAGAGATGAGATGTAATTCAAAGATTTGTACCTGTTTGTGGTTTTTGGCTCGTTTCGGCTCACAGTCACTGATGAAAATCACTGAACAAACACTTAAAGGGGGTTGTCTGCTTTTTCCTATTGATGACCTATTTTCAGGATAGGCCATCAATGTCAGAATGGTGGGGGGCCGACTCCCAGCACCCCCGCAGATCAGCTGTTTGAAGAGAAAGCTCGACATTGCAACTGCAGCGGCGATCAGTGTAATTACAACTATGGCGTCTGCATTCACTTCTATAGGGGGGGGAGGCTCCTGTCTGTTCAAGTGAATAGGACAGAACTGTCCCAGAAGTGAATGGGGACGCCATAGTTGTAATTACACTGCTTGCCGCGGCAGGCAGGTAAACAGAGAAACGAAGGCAGCACTTGTCAGACAGCTGATCGGTGGGGGTGCCGGGAGTTGGCCCTTCACTGATCTGATATTGATGACCTACCCTGAGGATAAGTCATCAATAGAAAAAAGCGGACAACCCTGTTGTATGAATAATGGTGCATTTAGATGCTGTGAGGAGCCGCCGATTGTCTGGAAGGAAGCATTTTATCTGGACAATCAGTTGCTTGTTAAGTGGAGGTAAAGCGCAACGTTTATACAGAATGCTGTTTAGACACCATGATCTGCTGTCTGGGGATGATGATTGCGGTGTCTGCACCTCCGATCATTGCACCCGATGAGCTAGAGTTTCGCTCTTTTATCAAGTGGTCTGTGGCACCCTTGGACGGGCAGATTATCGGGAAAGAGTGTTCCCGATAATCAGCTCAAATATCGAGCCTTGAAATCCTGCTTTAGGCCTACTGAGGCCTGCAAAATATGCAGCCAAGGTAAAGTAAGCGCACACAAGGGGACATTTACTAAGAATTCCGTTTTCTTAGTTGGCAGTCCATGTGCCTATATGAAAAACTACCCCAATTTATGGCTAGCGTAGTTTTTAGTCTGCTTTTTTTTGTCTGTTTCCGGGAGAAAAAGTAATATGTATGCAGGGGCCGAATTTCTGGCGCTGGCACAGCCACTGCTTCGCCCCTCTGTCATACTTGTGTAAAAAATGCCGTTTGCAACAATTTTTACACCAGAGGAGCAAAATAAATGACCCCTATGAATTACCACTAATTGCCAGAGTGCACTTGTACTTGTAACTTCATCAATGTCACACAATGTGTATGGACACTCTAATAAGGTCTAACCTTGCAGTCTATGTAAACTTTAGGCCTCATGCACACGACAGTTTTTTTTCACGGTCCGCAAAAACTGGGTCCGTGATCCGTGACCGTTTTTTCGTCCGTGGGTCTTCCTTGATTTTTGGAGGATCCACGGACATGAAAAAAAAGTCGTTTTGGTGTCCGCCTGGCCGTGCGGAGCCAAACGGATCCGTCCTGAATTACAATGCAAGTCAATGGGGACGGATCCGTTTGATGTTGACACAATATGGTGCCATTTCAAACGGATCCGTCCCCATTGACTTTCAATGTAAAGTCTGGAGTTCTTTTATACCATCGGATTGGAGTTTTCCCCAATCCGATGGTATATTTTAACTTGAAGCGTCCCCATCACCATGGGAACGCCTCTATGTTAGAATATACTGTCGGATATGAGCTACTTCGTGAAACTCAGATCCGACAGTATATTCTAACACAGAGGCGTTCCCATGGTGATGGGGACGCTTCTAGTTAGAATACACTACAAACTTTGTTCAAGACTGCCCCCTGCTGCCTGGCAGCACCCGATCTCTTACAGGGGGATATGATAGCACAATTAACCCCTTCAGGTGCGGCACCTAAAGGGGTTAATTGTACTATCATATTCCCCTGTAAGAGATCAGGGCTGCCAGGCAGCAGGGGGCAGACGACCCCCCCCCCTCCCCAGTTTGAATATCGTTGGTGGCACAGTGTGAACCCCCATCGGACCCCCCCTTCCTCCCTCTAATGTTAGAAATCGTTGGTGGCACAGTGTGCGCCCACCATCGCCCCCCCCTCCCTCTATTGTAATAAATCGTTGGTGGCACAGTGTGCGCCCACCATCGCCCCCCCCTCCCTCCCTCTATTGTAATAAATCGTTGGTGGGACAGGTCCTATTTTTTTGACGGACAGGATACACGGATCACGGCCTCGGCTGCAAAACGGTGCATTTTCCGATTTTTCCACGGACCCATTGAAAGTCAATGGGTACGCGAAAAAAAAACTGAAAACGGCACAACGGCCACGGATGCACACAACGGTCGTGTACATGAGGCCTTAGAGAAACATTTTAATGTTAGAGTCTATGCCCTGTTCACATGTGGTAGATTTTCTTTCTGGGCTCTGCATGTATGATGCATTTACTATGTAGTTTTGAATGCAAACTATATGTAGCACTGCTTGTCTGCATCTTTAAGACTTTACAGATTTGTCTTAGAAGTGGGGATTTGCAGTGGGTAAAACTTTAGCAAGATTTGTATGTAACAGATGCAATTTTCTGGCCATTCCCACAGTTAAAAATATCCACTGCATGTGAACCTTGCCTACTCCACAAATAAACCCCCACCCACTCATTGGCATGCTTATTTTTGTAACACTTCATAGTGAAGCTGCAGAGAGATTAGCTGGTAACTGGCTCTGCATGGTTCAATTTATCTATATTTGACTCCTTAAAGGGGTTATCCAGGAAAAGATATACCGTATTTATATCCTCAGGATAAGTCATCGGTATCAGATCGCCGGGGGTGCGACACCTGGGAACCCCATCAATCAACTGTTAGAAGAGGCCTTGAGTGCTGCAGCCTCCTCCTAGGCCAGTGACATCACTGTACATTGATCACATGACCTAGTTGCAGCTCAGTCCCATTCAAGTCAATGGAACTGAGCTGCAATACCAAGCACTGTCACTATATGATGCACGGCGCTGTACTTGGAAACTTGGAAACCTGCCGGGAGCCTGCATCGCTCACAAGAGTGATTTGAGAACAAGAAAAGTTATTTTTAAATGGGGTTCGCGAAAAATGCGGCATACAGATGGACCACATCCGTATCGGTGGATCCATGGTTTGTGGACCGCAAAACTGATATGGTCATGTGAATGCACCCTGAGCTGCAGTTAAAGCGTGAGAATACAAATAATTCCAAAATATAAGCAGGAAATGCATATAAACACAAATACAGACAGACCTGTGGGGAGCAGTCGCAAATCGTGCATTAGTGGAGAGTGTAAAAGGAGGGAAATACCTAAATCATCCATTTCTAGTGTCTAAACTGTACCCTGATGTGCATCATGTACACCAAATTTTAGGACAGCTACGGTTATAATATAAAACCTATTTATATGGGGGAATGTGATTGATAAGAGATTTTCATTGGGCATTAGTGGGGAGAGTATCCGCCATCCAGTGAAGGGCAATTGCTTTCCGTGCCATGAACAAAGATTCATGGAGGAAGATACTGGTGGGAGCACTAATTATCATCCATCACCCCAAACAGACATAGCAAAGGTAGTAGACATAGGAAAGTAGTAGCCAATATAGCACCTAGGGCACACGTCCATATCATATGTCAGAAATTGGCCAACAGTACGGTATTGATGATCAATGCCTGGGATAGGTAATCAATATCTGATCAGTGGAGGTCAACTCCCAGCACGCCCGACCCAACAGCTGTTTGAAGAGGCCATGTCACTCCCTTGAGCGCTGCAGCCTCTTCCTAGGCCTGTGACCTCAAATGAATGGACCTGGGCTGCAATGCCAATCACAGCCACTATACAGTGTACAGCGCTGTGCTTGGTATGCCATGAGGAGGCATCAGGATAGATCATCAGTATCAGATCAGCAGAGGTCCGATTCCAACACCTCCACCTGTCCCATAGAAGTGAATGGGACAGCTTGTAATTACACCCGCTCACCACTACGGTTGCGACAGCGAGCAGGTAAACAATGAAGGGAAGGCAGCATTCACATGGAGCGTGGCCTTCTCTTTAAATAGCTGATCGGAGGGGCTTCTGGGTGTCGGACCCCCTCTGATCAGATACTGATGACCTATAATGAGGATAGGTCATCGATATAAATAAATCAGACAACCCCTTTAAAGGGCTTCTGTCACCCCCCAATTAGCAATATTCATTATTGGACATTAGCTATTTGCCAATGTCAGATGAGTCCATATATATCACTGTTACCTGTCTCTGTGCTGTAATTTCAGTAAAAATCGTACTTTTATAATATGCTGATTACTTCACTTCCAGCAAGTTGGGCAGTTACTTGCTGGTAGCCGCCGCATCCTAGGACTATAAACACGCCCCCTCCCCCCTTTCGAACTCGTCTTCGAGCGTACACGTGGACGCACGAAAGGCTCTGCGAGAGTGCGCGAGCGCGTCGACATGGACATCGAAATGGAATCCGCAATAGGCACCGAAGACAAGCTCTGCCGCAGAGTAGTGCCGCTAGCCCGACCAAGCTGTCCCCGAAACCCATGCGGTCTTCTCCTCCGGCGCACATGCGAACGCTTCCCCGCGTCGGTTCGCAAAGGGGTCAGAGCTGGTGTATTAGTGGAGACACACGTAACCTGTCCCGCACCTCCATGAGGACCCTTTTTGGTCACACCGGAGTGCGAGACAGGTGAGGATCTTACACAGGGGGTCTATTTTCGGACATGTCTCTAATACATCTCAAAATTGGTGAGAGGTCTTCTTTCAATCCCCTAACATCTTCCTCGATGGGAAGTCTGGAGCTTCTCACACCAATACTAGACAGCCAATAACATTCAGCCAACTTTTATCTAATCTGCTTGGAAAAAAATCTCTCCATTGAAACAACTTTTCCTGTGCAGTTCATGTTCTAGCTGTGGCCTAAACTCTCTGCGGTAACTTCCCTTCTGAAGCTGATGCTCAGGATCTAGTTGCCATTTCTCTCTCATGTCATAAATTGAACATTAGGTAAGAGACATGGACAGTATGGCTGCAGCCTTCCCTCAGAGCTCTTGTAATTTTATTATTCATGGCTTTATTTCATTAACGAAGACAGAGGATAAGGTCACCCCGCATCTGTAATGATGTGCAACAGATAACAGGAGCCGGCATCACTTACCAGTATTGTGCAGTGTTCAATTGCATTTTCTCAACATTTCAGAGAAAGGGGAGAGATGTGACCTTCTTATAAGATTGTGGTATTAGTTAGGGTTCTTTTACACAGGGCAAGTACAGCCCAGAATAAGCATCAATTGGTGTAACACAAGGCGATTGGAATTGACATCTCATGGGATAAACGGATGTTATTGCGATCATTCATCCCCTGTTCAGTTTGCATATTGTCGACACACAGGGCGATGTGCTGCCACCAAACAACAATTTTTTGTTGCCATATAAAAGATGCAATCACCTGATAAACAAATGATCGGTCTACAGGGGCAGTTATCTGGAAGGAGTTTTTGTACGATTGTTTGTTCCCAATGATTGGGTCGATCATCTGTAGGTGTAAAAGGGCCCTTACTGTTCATGAAAATTTTGTGACATCAGAGATGGGCTTTCTCGTCCATGATATAGCTACATCACTCTTTATAGCATTCATATACAATATACACATCAACTATTCGTATATATAGTAAGGTAAGCAGCGTATAGCCAAGGGAAACATATCCAGGCCATCAGAGCTAGTGCATCCCTTCCAGGAGAGGCAACCTGTGCAGCTACCCTGGCCGAACTCTCCTAAGGCCTGCGTGGCAACATTTGCCTACTGGGAAAGGCTGCATCGATTTCCTTGTCTTATGCAGAAATGCGAAGTTATTCCCTTATGGGGCATTCACACGACCATAGCCAATTTGTGGTCCTCAAATAACGGATCCACAAAATACAGATGCGCTGTAACATTTTTCGTGGGCCTCATTCTAACAACGGACAAGAATAGGATATGCTCTGTCTTTTTTTTTAAGACAGCGGAAAGGACATACGGATGCGGACATGCAGCGTGCTGTCTGCATTTTTTGCGGTCCCACTGCAAATGAATGGGTGCAAGGGACTTTATGTCCAAAATGAATAGGCCAAGGCTCCTTAGTTTTTTTTCTTATATCAGCGCTGTGTCGAGAATTGCACCATAGTCCCATACGTTTAGAGCGGCACTCTTCTGAACAAAAAGCTGCACTCTCACTATTTTAGGCATAGGTGCAGGTACCTGTGGTTGGACCACCACCCAACAGACATTGGCCTTATTCACATTTCTGTGTCAGTATTACGTACGTGAAAAAAGCGTCCTTATTTAATCCGTGAAGATGTCCGTGAAGGATCCATGGATGGTCCCTGTGTCATCCGTAATCCACGGATGTTGCTCAACTCAAAATTTATTTCAAGAGCATTTCGTATCTGTCTTCCATAAAAAGGGACGCACCACAGATGCCATCTGCGTTGTGTCTGTGATTTTTCACAGACCCATAGATTTCAATAGGCGTATTTGGTCCGCATGAAGGATCAAAGAAATGCATGTCTCCAATATTTTGTTACTGACTGTGAGTCAGTAAAAAAATCATGATGTGTGAACAGACACATTCAAATCAATGGGTTTGTGTTCTGTCCGGGGAAAATGCAGACAGCACATGTCAGTGAAAAACGGAAGTGTGGACAAGGCCTTAAAGGGGGTTCTCTCATCATGGAGCACTGGCTTGGCTATTTCCATCGGCCCCATAGAAATGAATAAGAGCGGGGTCCGCGCATGCGTGGTATGCTCCCATTCACTTCTATGGGGAGCCGGCCTCCAGCCACCACCTTGCAGGGCTCCGTTCTCAATATCCTAGTGATATGCCTCCATTGTCTATGATGAGACAACCCCTCTAAAGGGGATAGCCGACCCTTAATTTCTTATTTTAAATAACATATTACAATGTTGTAAAATAAACAAAAGAAAAACTCTTACCCTCTCCCCTGCTGATCTCTGTTCTTCACTCTCCAGCGATTAAGCGTAGACACGTCTTTGCTGGAGCAGTAAGAACAGAGACTGTCGGGGGGACTGGGAAGTGTTTGCATCAGAGCAGAGTATTGCACTTGTTATTTTACACTACTGTAAGCTATTTATTTTCCAATACATTTGGGTCAGATATCCCCTTTAAAGGGAATTTAAGTCTAGTAATTATTGTTTAGATTAGATTAAAATGCTCTTCTGCTTCCATCTCCTTGCACATACACAGTGGAAGCTGATCCGCCGTCTGTCTGAAGCGCGTGCCTAATTTGCGCGCATATTGCTGCTTCGAGCTGAAGTGGGAAATCACACCTCCGTTTCTAAATATTTGTATCATTCAAAGAGAATCATTTGCTCCAGTGCACTTTCATCAAACGCGGCCCCGCACAGATCCAACTCCTGACAGAACAACTGATTGGATTTAAGAAAAATAAAACTCCCACTTTTCTGAAGAGAGGTTTCTGGTGTTACTGGAATGATGGAATTTCTTCTGACAGATGGAAGAGAAATTAATGTGTTTATGTGTACACACGGAGCACTATGGCAGGGACATGAAAAGACCAATCAGAAGGTTAAACGCGCTGCATCTGAGTGTATTAACCAGAGGACATGAAAGCGATGCATGGGCTGTTAATGTAGAGCTCTCACTTATGGAAACAGATGGACGTGGGCTATAGTGCAACATATCACATTACATTCCACCCTTTTAAGCTAAATCCCATGTATTACCTTCCAATACAGAGATATAATTAAGTATAGTAGCAGCCAGATTTCTGATTAGATAAGTCAGTTACTCTAGCAGCACATGTCAGTTTTGTGGCTCATGCACACGAACCTGTGCCGCCCATACCATTCATTGGGGACCGCAAATTACGATCTCCGTGTGGCCAGTGCTGATGAATGCAGACCCAGTAAACTTGAATGGGTTTGCGATCCGTCAGCACCGCAAAAAAAATTAGAGCATGTTCGAAGGCATGGACTGAAATGCCACAGAAGCGCTTCGTAGTACTTCCATGGCCTTCCTCTCTGTGCCTCCGCTCCCGTATCTTCCGGGCACACCGGCACACTTTTGTGTGCATGAACCCTTAGTGATTATTCCTATTCTCCATGAAATGACAATTCTGGGGTATCTTTTATTGGTATTCACCATTGTGCTGTCCCTCTGTTATCACTCCTAGTAATCAGTACATTAATTCCTCTCAATCTGAGGAATAACAGAAGAAAGGCACAACACTGTGTTCTAAGAATTTTAGATAATTTTTTATGACCAAGGCTTTATTCACACGTCAGTGTTTTTAATCAGTGATTCCCATCAGTAATTGTGAGCCACAATATGGCTCAAGAATCTGCACAGAGATAAAGTATATTTAAAGATTCGCACCTGTTCTGTGATCTGTACCTGGGTTTGGCTCACAATCACTGATGGAAATCAGACAGTGTGAATAAGGCCTAACTTGACAGATTTAAAGTGCTTGGGGAAAAAAAAGGGTTTGACTAAGCAGAATTTTAAAAGTGCTCAATAAGTAAAATATTGGTATATATCTACTGTACGTGTACATGAAGACACAGACGTGTATCAGGCATAGCAAGAATTATGTACGTCACATGCGCCATTTTGATCAATCCATCTCAGTTTGTGCTGACCTCCTATAACACTTTGGATAAATCTATTATAGTAACATTGTCGATGAGGTTGCAGCGAAGGCACAGGTCCATCAATTCCAGCATATGATCTTACTGTGTTGATCCACAGAAAGGCAGCCCCCCCCCCCTTGGCTCCATGAGATGAATGTCTATTGACCCATATTAGGCAAAAACAATTCCTTCTCGACCCCAGTTATAAAAATCTAAATAAAACTTTTATATATTTTTTTTATATAATATTTTTCAAGAAAGGCATCCAGCTTTAACATCCTAAGGCTACATGCACACGACCGTATGTGTTTTGCGGTCCTCAAATTACGGATCCACAAAAATATAAAATGGATGACATCTGTATGCAATCCGTTTTTTTTGCGGATACATTGTAACAATGCCTAAAACGGACAAGAATAGGATATGTTATATTTTCTTTCTTTTAGATGCAGAGGTAGCTCTCTTGTCATGGTTGCAGCCTAGGGCTAGCACATGGGATAGACAAAGTAGGCAACCACTTAGGCTGAGTACACAACAGTGTTCAGACTTTCCGTTCTTCTGCTCAGTTATAGGAACAGAAGAATGGTTTCGGCCCATAACTGAGCTGAACGGAGCCTACGGGCCCCATAGACTATAATGGGGTCTGTGAGGGTTCCGCTCAGAGGAAGATTTTTGAATCTGAGACTAAATCCATGCATTCAAAAGCCACGCATGCATCTATCTATCCATGCATGCAGCTTCAAAAATCTTCTGAGCAGAAACCTAACGGACCCCATTATAGTCTACGGCAGGGATGGCCAACCTGAGGCTCTCCAGCTGTTGCAAAACTACAACTACCAGCATGCCCATACTATCCGACAGCTATCACCCTACAGCAGGGCATGGTGGGAGTTTTACAACAGCTGGAGAGCCGCAGGTTAGCCATGCCTGGTCTACGGGGTCCGTAGGCTCTGTTCAGCTTGGTTATGTACCGAATCCGTCCTTTCCATTATAACGGAATAGAAGAATGGAAAAGGCTGGACGCTGATGTGAACTCAGTCTTAGGATTCAGTTTATAAATTTAAAAAGGTCCAACTTTTAGCATAATATATAGCTTGTCCATCCCCTGTTTATAAACTTTGACCACATTATACAAAATAAAATTCCAAATGTAATGCATTATACTGTAGGATCTAACATCATAAGAATCCCTATGCTAGGAGAGATAAATAACCCATGCTGCGGTGCATGGCTCTGAGAGTCAAGGAGGTTGCATGCATGCATTTAATTATCTACTAAACAACGCAAATAAATTACTCACAAGTTTATGTTCCTATGAATGTCCCGAAATGATGCTATTATTACTCTATCGATGCATCAATCAATCGAGACCTTTAAATAACGCACAGCAAATCCAAATTTATACTCCCATAGATACATCCTGACAGCAGCATCATTCAAAAGCTATTTCGTGACCAGACGTAAGGCTTTATATTAATCCTGCGCTATATATCTCAGCTGACTGCAAGAGGTAACAGAAAAATTTGGCAAACAGCTGTGTCTGTGTAAGTGGAAAGGCCAAAAGTGGAGTTTGGCAGCAAAATCACAACTATGCACGCAGGAGAAATTAATTTAAGGGTCAGCAGGGATGCATTTCTTGAAATTAATATTTTTCTTGCTACCTGGTTACCTCATCATGGCCTCTTGTCTATTACAGTTGAGTGTATACAGAAAATTGCCAAGCCTTGATAATGTAACTCTTTAGTGTCCAGTGCATCCTTAATATTGCTGCAGAATGGCAAGAATTGCTTGTTTTTGGACATCTCTTTGCTAAATCACCTTTAAAGAGGGAGTATCACGTAGACCCACCTTTTTTTAATGGAGGCATCCCAACATCAAAAACTCCTGGGGATCAGCTGTTATCAAGAAGACACTGGAGCAAGCTATGCAAAGTGAAATGTAGTGTTGCCATGGGCAGAATGGGTTCATCAAATTGGGAGCCTCTTAGGATATAAGAAAGAGGTTGTCTTTATAAGAAAGCACATTAGAGCACATGAAAAGACACTTACAGTAATAAATTGTAGCCTAACAACAGACACAGAGGAAAAAGGATTGGTGCTGAGATTGCCTCGCTGAGAGAGGGAGTGAGAGAGCTGCAATGACCACATGACAAAAAAAAACAAATAAAAACATGATATTAGGGGCATCAATGGGACCTGGAATGGTTCCAGATTCATTTTCTCCCTCTTTATATATCTATCTATATCTTTTTTAAGACAACTGTGGGAGATAACATGGTATAGTTATATTTATTTTCCAATTAGGATTTTTACAAGGAGTTCTGAGCTGTAAATCCTAATTATGTGATAGAAGCTTCTTTGTATTCATCTACAAGCTGTGGAAATTGGCAACAAAATTATCTTGTATTTTGAGTGCTGTCATTTTAAAAGGAAATTTTAAGTATGCCTGGGAATATGCGAGTGAGGGCTCATGCACGCGACAGTGCCGTTTTTTGCGGTCCGCAAATTGCGGATCCGGAAAAAACGGATGCCGCCCGTGTGACTTCCGCAATTTGAGGCATTCTAGAGATGCCGATTCTTGTCCGCAAAACGGACAAGAATAGGACGTCTCCTAATTTTTGCTGGGTCACGGAACGGAGCAACGGATGTGAACAGCACACAGAGTGCTGTCCACATCTTTTGTGGACCCATTGAAATGAATGGTTCCGTATACGGAATCAAAATACGTTCCGTATACGGAACGCTAATAAACGTTCGGGTGCATGAACCCAGACTGTGTGAGGCAAGCTACAGTGTATATACCGTATGTTTCCAGGTTAGAAATCATTTTTACATAATCAATTAACATGACATGGTGTTTAAAAGTGACTAGTGAATAAAATTCCATATTTCCAGATGAATAAATTGCTTGACAAAGACCGCATTGAGCAATTGAAACGTTGCAGTGTGGTGAAATAAAAGGATTTACTTCTACCGGAGTGCTGCCTTCATATTGTTTCATTAAATATATATATATATATATATATATATATGTGTGTGTATATATACAGTACAGACCAAAAGTTTGGACACCTTTTCATTCAAAGAGTTTTCTTTATTTTTATGACTATGAAAATTGTAGATTCACACTGAAGGCATCAAAACTATGAATTAACACATGTGGAATTATATACATAACAAAACAGTGTGAAACAACTGAAAATATGTCATATTCAAAGTAGCCACCTTTTGCTTTGATTACTGCTTTGCACACTCTTGGCATTCTCTTGATGAGCTTCAAGAGGTAGTCACCTGAAATGGTTTTCACTTCACAGGTGTGCCCTGCCAGGTTTAATAAGTGGGATTTCTTGCCTTATAAATGGAGTTGGGACCATCAGTTGCGTTGTGGAGAAGTCAGGTGGATACACAGCTGATAGTCCTACTGAATAGACTGTTAGAATTTGTATTATGGCAAGTAAAAAAAAATAGTGGCCATCATTACTTTAAGAAATGAAGGTCAGTCAGTCTGAAAAATTGGGAAAACTTTGAAAGTGTCCCCAAGTGCAGTCACAAAAACCATCAAGCGCTACAAAGAAACTGACTCACATGCGGACCGCCCCAGGAAAGGAAGACCAAGAGTCACCTCTGCTGCGGAGGATAAGTTCTCCCGAGTCACCAGCCTCAGAAATCGCAGGTTAACAGCAGCTCAGATTAGAGACCAGGTCAATGCCACACAAAGTTCTAGCAGCAGACACATCTCTAGAACCACTGTTAAGAGGAGACTGTGTGAATCAGCCTTCATGGTAGAATATCTGCTAGGAAACCACTGCTAAGGACAGGCAACAAGCAGAAGAGACTTGTTTGGGCTAAAGAACACAAGGAATGGACATTAGACCAGTGGAAATCTGTGCTTTGGTCTGATGAGTCCACATTTGAGATCTTTGGTTCCAACCACCGTGTCTTTGTGCGACGCATAAAAGGTGAACGGATGGACTCTACATGCCTGGTTCCCACTGTGAAGCATGGAGGAGGAGGTGTGATGGTGCTTTGCTGGTGACACTGTTGGGGATTTATTCAAAATTGAAGGCATACTGAACCAGCATGGCTACCACAGCATCTTGCAGCGGCATGCTATTCCATCCGGTTTGCGTTTAGCTGGACCATCATTTATTTTTCAACAGGACAATGACCCCAAACACACCTCCAGGCTGTGTAAGGGCTATTTGACCATGAAGGAGAGTGATGGGGTGCTGCGCCAGATGACCTGGCCTCCACAGTCACCGGACCTGAACCCAATCAAGATGGTTTGGGGTGAGCTGGACCGCAGAGTGAAGGCAAAAGGGCCAACAAGTGCTAAGCATCTCTGGGAACTCCTTCAAGACTGTTGGAAGACCATTTCAGATGACTACCTCTTGAAGCTCATCAAGAGAATGCCAAGAGTGTGCAAAGCAGTAATCAAAGCAAAAGGTCGCTACTTTGAAGAACCTAGAATATGACATATTTTCAGTTGTTTCACACTTTTTTGTTATGTATATAATTCCACATGTGTTAATTCATAGTTTTGATGCCTTGAGTGTGAATCTACAATTTTCATAGTCATGAAAATAAAGAAAACTCTTTGAATGAGAAGGTGTGTCCAAACTTTTGGTCTGTAATGTGTGTATATACACTCACCTAAAGAATTATTAGGAACACCATACTAATACTGTGTTGGACCCCCTTTTGCCCTCAGAACTGCTTTAATTCTACGTGGCATTGATTCAACAAGGTGCTGATAGCATTCTTTAGAAAATGTTGGCCCATATTGATAGGATAGCATCTTGCAGTTGATGGAGATTTAAGGGATGCACATCCAGGGCACTAAGCTCCCGTTCCACCACATCCCAAATATGCTCTATTGGGTTGAGATCTGGTGACTGTGGGGGCCATTTTAGTACAGTGAACTCATTGTCATGTTCAAGAAACCAATTTGAAGTGATTCGAGCTTTGTGACATGGTGCATTATCCTGCTGGAAGTAGCCATCAGAGGATGGGTACATGGTGGTCATGAAGGGATGGACATGGTCAGAAACAATGCTCAGGTAGCCCGTGGCATTTAAACGATGGCCAATTGGCACTAAGGGGCCTAAAGTGTGCCCAGAAAACATCCCCCACACCATTACACCACCACCACCACCAGCCTGCATAGTGGTAACAAGGCATGATGGATACATTTTCTCATTCTGTTTACGCCAAATTCAGACTCTACCATTTGAATGTCTCAACAGAAATCGAGACTCATCAGACCAGGCAACATTTTTCCAGTCTTCAACAGTCCAATTTTGGTGAGCTTGTGCAAATTGTAGCCTCTTTTTCCTATTTGTAGTGGAGATGAGTGGTACCCGGTGGGGTCTTCTGCTCTTGTAGCCCATCCGCCTCAAGGTTGTGCGTGTTGTGGCTTCACAAATGCTTTTTCTGCATACCTCGGTTGTAACGAGTGGTTATTTCAGTCAACGTTGCTCTTCTATCAGCTTGAATCAGTCGGCCCATTCTCCTTTGACCTCTAGCATCAACAAGGCATTTTCGCCCACAGGACTGCCGCATACTGGATGTTTTTCCCTTTTCACACCATTCTTTTTAAACCCTAGAAATGGTTGTGCGTGAAAATCCCAGTAACTGAGCAGATTGTGAAATACTCAGACCGGCCCGTCTGGCACCAAAAACCATGCCACGCTCAAAATTGCTTAAATCACCTTTCTTTCCCATTCTGACATTCAGTTTGGAGTTCAGGAGATTGTCTTGACCAGGACCACAACCCTACATGCATTGAAGCAACTGCCATGTGATTGGTTGACTAGATAATCGTATTAATGAGAAATAGAACAGGTGTTCCTAATAATTCTTTAGGTGAGTGTGTGTGTATATATATATATATATATATATATATATATATAATTTTGTAAGGATTCGCTCTGGTAGGCATGGTAAGCGGACACAGTACAGAGGCAAAAACCAGTTTGCAAAGCAAAACTGTGTTTATTCACACATAAGGTATAGCACAAAACGCAAGTCTTTGCAGTCTTGGTGTTTGTTCGCACACACGAAAAGTTCATAAAGCAAGAAAGTCACCTTATCTCCTGGGTGTTAGTTCACACCCTGCTGGCAGTTTTGCCTAACCAAGTCCATAAGCAGGCTTCTGGATGGCTGTTTCCCCTACATCCGGGTCTCAGCCCTCCAACTCGGCACAAGCCTTAGATCCCAACAAAGAGATCCCCTCTTCTGAACCCAGCTGTCTTTTAAAGGCAGCTAGTTGTTGCCAAACCCCGGAGCGGCAATTAAAATCCAGTCCGGTATTTGACTCCACCTAGATGCAAATCAGCCCAGCAGCACACGATGGGAGGAAAATACCTGTTTTCCCAGACTTTACCCTTCACTGTGTCATATACCCTCCCTACCCCTTTGTTCAACCCTGAGGGGGTGAACACTCGACCGACCATGTACTCGGGACAGGGCATCCGTGTTTCCCTGTAACCGGCCTGCCCTGTGTTCTACTGTGGTCTAGTCGCAGAGCCTCGGGTACCCGGTATGGTTTTAGCTGGACTTTCACCTGAGGCTCAGTGACAATGTCATGCCGAATTGTGGAAGTGCGTCCAGGGAGGTCCGAGAACACATCCGTGTTCCGGCTAACAAACTCCCTGGCCTCCTGAGCCTGTTTAGATGAGAGGCTGTCAGCAATTTTTACTGTGGCAACCGCTTCCCTTGTATCAGACAGAGGGTCCGGAGCCTCTTCCCCTAGAAAACCTGGCCGCGGGCTGTCTTCAGTACAGGTTTCCCTATCTTTTCAAGGTTTGAGTAAAAAAACATGGTAAACCTGCTCCAGCTTTCGCCGCCCTGGCTGGTGTACCTTGTAGTTTACATCTCCAATTTTCTCGAGTACCTCGTAGGGCTCCTGCCACCTAGCCAGGAACTTACTGTCCACGGACGGCACCCGCACCAAAACCAGATCACCCGGGTTACAGTTACGGACCCCAGATGCTCGATTATAGGCCCGACTGGGCTGGCTGAGCTATCTTCCTATGCTCCCTACCTATCCTATTCAGTGGGATTGTCTCCCCCTCAATGTCACGGACGGTGTATAGGAACCAAGACAAAGCAACATGCATATATGACTGAGTGGATCCAAAGCTAAGGAACCAAAAGGGAGACCCCTGCACAAGACCTGAGACTTTTCTCTGGCTGCTCAGCCTATGCAAAGATCCGAAAGGTGGAAGGTTGCATATCCCCGTACCTCGACTATATAACCCCTGAACACCCTACAATAGTGAGGGGACACGACCACCGGCTCCCTACACCAGACACGGAGGGAGTCAGGGTCACCTGGGATCCAGCAAACAGAAAATAACTGATAAATGTTCAGCACTTAACTTCGTAGCAGACAGGAAAACAAGATCAGCATGCACACACACTCCAGGAAGTAGTATAAGCCGCCCAGTAATGCATTATGGGGCGGAATTTAAAGGGATGCAATCAGTCCAACTCCACGACAGCTGAGAGAGGCTAACGAGATGAGGAACTGAACAGCACAACAAAGAGAACTCAAGGAGGAGGTTCTGAAAGGCCTCTGTCAGAGCTTCTCAGCTGTCTGGTTGTGACACTCATCCAGCGGACCTACCATGTGCCCCTCCAACTTGGATTTCCAGTGTTCTAACATCAACTGGGCTAGGCCTCGCTACTGGAGCTTTCCCTATCTCTTGGGAATCAGTATGTATAACGGCCGGCCACAGGGCTGGGAACAATGGAAAGTCTCTTCCTAGTATTAAGTTATAGTGCATGCTCGTGGTTATGGCCACCTCATGGATCCGCCTGCCGACACACGTTCTTAGGGACACCAGAGCAGTGGGGTACTCTTTTAAATATCCATGTAGGTTGAGCACCCCGACTTTCCGGCCCGTGAACTCAGTGGGTTGCACCAGGGAAACCCTCACAAAGGTCACCCGACTCCCTGAATCCAGCAAAGCCGGCACGGGAGTGCGTCCCACCTCCACTTGACACAAAGGTTTGTTATGCAGAGCCTCTGGAGTGTCTGACGCACCGACCCTGCTGGCATACAATGACTGTCGATACCCAAAGTTTGTGTCCATGGGCTCGACCATGTGGGGACAGTCAGCCCGTACATGGCCAGGCTCACGACACCGCCAGCAGATTATCGAGTCTTGATCCCTAAAGGGTCTTTCTCAGCTCAGGCCGCCGGGTCTGGGGTGGGCATTTTCGGGGGTTTATTATGCCCTTCCCCAAAGTTACCCCCTGGAGTCCCTCAGTAGCCCCATACCGTTCGACCAGGTCTGCCATCTCCAGGGCAGTAGTAAGAGATGTCTGGCCAACCCGCTGGAGGGGTGGTGGCAATGCCCTCCAGAATTTGTCAGCTACAATGCGGTCCAGCATGGCAGTGGGACTCAGTACGTCAGGCGGTAACCATTTTTGCAAGAGATGCAGCAAATTATAATACTGGATTTTGCTGGCTTAGCGATACCTGTTTTCCCAGACCATACCCTTCACTCTGTTACAATATATAATCCTTAAGGCTCACAGACATGTCTGTATTTCAGTCCCATCAATAGAAAGAGCTATTCTAGGACATGTACTATAATTTGCAGAATGGCTATGCAGATCCACAATATGTATATGGGAACTCCCTAAGGGCTTATGCGCGCAACCGTAGTTTTCATCCACATCCAATCTGCATTTTTTACGGATGCAGACCCGTTCATTTCAATGGGGATGAAAAAGATGTGGATGGCACACCATGTGCCATCCGCATACGCATGTCCGTTCCGAAGCCCCGCAAAAAAAATAGAACATGTCCTATTCTTGTACGCAAAACGGCAGTTCTAACACAGGGCAGGATGTACCGATATCCTCAAAAATGGCTACTGCTGTGTGCATGAGGCCTTATACTAAAGATTTTCTCTGTGTATTCGCTGAACATAGCAACCAACCACAATGTAAAATACTATAGGCACTAGGTTTAAATTTATTATGATTGACCGTGCTCTATAGATGCCTGCAGTGCATTTGCCATGTACTTTCTCTGTAAAAAATGCATGTGTTTGCATCTTTAGTGATATTGAATCTCGTGACTCATATGTTATCCTATAAGGCAAATAAAAATCCAGATGTCTGTCTATCTATCAGTCCTTTCCAAAAAAGACGCTCTTTTGATATGTTTGGCCTATAGATTCCTGTAGGTACATTTCTGTATGTATACCTCTGTTTCTTATACAAATGTATCCAATATGTAAAATTTCAGCCCGCACAACCCCTAGCAGGTGCAGATTGCTGTGGCGAAATAGAGATATAAATGTGACGCGGTGAGTGGCTTATTACGCTTTGGCCAAAATGTACACCAATGCCTTATTCAACATCCAGCATAAAGGCAAGGCAGAGTGCTGGTTGCAGTGTGCGATTGCATTTTGTGTTTTTACATTTATACCTCTATTTCGCCATAGCAATCTGCACCTGCTAGGGGTTGTGCGGGCTGAAATTTTCCATATTTTTCTCTTTGTAGTATATATTGGAGGCGTGGCGATCTCCAAGCAGTCAAGCACACCTGTCCAGAATCTGCCCCCTGGAGGCTGGTTTTAAAGTCAGTATAAAACTGAGTCTGCTTATACAGCACCTACCAGTAACCATTAGGTTCCAGGAGAAGTATAAAGTGGGCTCAGCATGCATGTGAGTACTTGCATCCCTGGATCCGATGAAAGCTGTAATGGCACCGGACGGGGTTAAAAGCAGAGTGTGCTTGGCATGCATGCTGTACCTGCGCTCCCTGGACTTTATGTGGCTGTCATGGCCCATAAAAGGTAGGAACTAGTGTTAGGGACCACTCATGAAGGCAACCTTGACGCGGTGAGTGGCTTATTACGCTTTGGCCAAAATGTACACCAATGCCTTATTCAACATCCAGCATAAAGGCAAGGCAGAGTGCTGGTTGCAGTGTGCGATTGCATTTTGTGTTTTTACATTTATACCTCTATTTCGCCATAGCAATCTGCACCTGCTAGGGGTTGTGCGGGCTGAAATTTTCCATATTTTTCTCTTTGTAGTACGTATTGGAGGCGTGGCGATCTCCAAGCAGTCAAGCACACCTGTCCAGAATCTGCCCCCTGGAGGCTGGTTTTAAAGTCAGTATAAAACTGAGTCTGCTTATACAGCACCTACCAGTAACCATTAGGTTCCAGGAGAAGTATAAAGTGGGCTCAGCATGCATGTGAGTACTTGCATCCCTGGATCCGATGAAAGCTGTAATGGCACCGGACGGGGTTAAAAGCAGAGTGTGCTTGGCATGCATGCTGTACCTGCGCTCCCTGGACTTTATGTGGCTGTCATGGCCCATAAAAGGTAGGAACTAGTGTTAGGGACCACTCATGAAGGCAACCTTGACGCGGTGAGTGGCTTATTACGCTTTGGCCAAAATGTACACCAATGCCTTATTCAACATCCAGCATAAAGGCAAGGCAGAGTGCTGGTTGCAGTCTGCGATTGCATTTTGTGTTTTTACAGTATATACTGATGACCAAGCTTCAGGATAGATAATCAATATCAGATAGGTGGGGGTTCGAATCCCATAACCCCCGCCGACCAGCTGATTAAAGAGGAGACTGCGGCACTCGTATGGACTCTGCTTCCTCTTCCAGATTACACTGTCTTGGAAGTCTCGGTGGCGCAATGCAATTGGCAAGCGCTTGTTCCATTCACTTGAATTGGACTAGCACCTTACTAATTTCACTGTGCTACTGCTGCTGCAAGCAAGACAATGTGCAGTGTAACGTTTAAGAGGAAGCAGAGCTCATAACAGCGCCGCCTTCTCTTCAAACAGCTGATTGGCGGGTGTGCCAGGAGTCGGACCCCAACCAATCAGATATTGATGACCTATGCTGAGGACAGACCATCAATCATACTGGCTCCACAACCCCTTTATTGCTTTCATAAATGGCTCTCAGTCCTCAATGTACCAAGTGTGAGACAATGTACCACCAGCCATGCCTACCATTTCTCAGAAACTACTTAAAATGACCATTGTCTCTTTGGTAGATATTGTCATGCTCTTATTCCGTCTCTATGAGCAGTTCTCGGGAAAATGGCAGCATGAAAACTCAACTGTTTGCAGTAATATGGACAGGTTACTGTCCGTTTAGATGCGGCTTATTCATTGCAGACATTTCTGAAAAACCCATGCAAGTGAATGGGGCTGCTTTTGCAACATGTGCGAAGATTTCTGCAAACCCCATTCAGAGGAATAGGATAATCACTGCAACAAATCTGAACATACCCCATAGCACACGTTGATCTAACAAGCGGACGGAGTTGCATGGTTAACCATGGTGCCCGAAATCTGCTCTGTAAAGTAAGGGCAACTACAGGACCCATTTTGCTAGAAGGGTTTAGATATTTCCTGCAAATTTATGGACTAAAAAAACTTTTTAGAATAGTGATTATAATATTTTTTTTTGCATTTTGGAGCCATGTATTCTAATCAGGCAGCCATACGTGTTAAGCAAAGAGTGTCATCCCGGGTAGAAACTGTTAAGGGCTGTTTCACACGAGCGGATGCCGTGCGTGACATCCGCTGCGTGAATGACAGCCAAGACCCGATGCGGACAGCAGAAGCACGGAGCATTAACATGACTGATAATGCTCCGTGCCTCTCTGTGATCTCTTTACTACGAAATCACAGTTAGATAAAGTTGTCACCGTGATTTCGCAGTAAAGAGATCGCAGAGAGGCACGGAGCATTATGAATCATGTTAATGCTCCGTGCTTCTGCTGTCCGCATCGGGTCTTGGCTGTCATTCACAGAGCGGATGTCACGCACGGCATCCGCTCGTGTGAAACAGCCCTAAGTATGTCTCAAACCCTCCAAGAAAACATTATTTATTAGCAGTTTCTTTTTGTCAGAAGCCGCTCCTCCATACTATTATTTACCCGTCCTCAGCTGCCAGCTCCACAATAATGTAATTTGCCAGCCATCAGCGTTGTTTGTCTTTAAGATAGAAAGAGGGCAAGATGTTAAAACGCTTTCAGGCCCAGAAACTTGCAGAGAGCAGTGCCCCAGAAGTGGAAAATATATCTTGATTAGAATAATTATACCGGTCTGTTCTTGGTTCGATACAAACTCCAAGATGAATTATCAGCTAATTTCTCCATGACCGAAATGATCACAGGCGGAATTATAATTAGATGCCAGCTTGTATTAAGGCATACAAATCAAAATGGCTCTTGTCAATATGTGACAAAAGTGGCTTTTTGTAGGCACAAAAAAAAAAAAGCCATAAACAACACAAGTAGTGAGGGGATTTCTCCGAGGTAGGAAATAACGAAAGAACAAATGTTTATGAGAAGAGTTCTGTCACTGCCATCTCTCACAGCTCAACCGAGACTGGGAACAACTAAATTAAACTGGCATCTAAAAGACAAGTTGATATAATTTTTACAGATTCCAGTGAAAGAAAATTGTAGCTTAAAGGTAAATCCGTCTTTCAAAGCAGACAATTAAAATCATGTTTTGTTTACTCGTTGCTTTTAATGCCTTTAAATGGAGTCCTGCCACTTACAATTAACCTTAAATACGGAGAAGCCGCCACAATTATGCTGCTGGCAGAGGAGGAGAAAGCAGCTAATTGTGTAGTGAGGAAAGTACAATAACCGTCGTCAACGAGGCAGTAAGGTAATGAGGAGTCAAGAGCAGATTGACAACCAATTTGTCTATACATTTATATTGGGCTCTTGACGCCTCAGTGACTGTTATTATTGTACTTACCCCCAACAATCATGCAAACAGCATCCTAGAGTCCCTGAAGTGAATGGAGCGGCTGCCACTCCATTCATTCTCTTTGAGACTGTTGGAGATAGCTGGCACTGAAAGGCCAAGGTGAAATTTCCAGGTGGGTCAATGCCCAGGGGGACCACCCAAGCCCTCATCATGGCTGCCAGCCAGGTTCATAAAGATCTGATGTTGTGAGGTATTAATTAGTGTGCGAGTATCAGGCATTAATGCACCAGTGGCCACAGGAGCCTCCCTAAATTCAACTGTATTGCCGTTCTCAGGATGATGATAGTTTCATACTGTGGCCAGTGCAGCAGTATTTTGTGCTGCACTGTGGTTGATTCTGCTGGGGTGGTATTTTGTACTGCACTAAGGTATTTCCGGCCCCACCTTCTGTCAGTTTGGACTCACCTATAACATGGGGCCACTTTTACGTTTTTTTGTTTGTTTTTCCAGAGCCATTTTAAGTTCTTCCCCTGCTGATTGGCATAGTAGTGCATATGCTTAGTGAGGGTCGCAGTGGTCAGAAACCCTACCGATCAGATACTTTTTGCCCATCCACAGGATAGGTGATAACTTCTTTTGGTGGAACAACACCTACAACTCCCAGACCCCTCATACTGATTATACATACCCCACTCCCCGGCACCCGTGTCACTTCTGATCCCCACACCTCTGCCGCTGCATCTCCGTGGATCAAAACATCCAAGGTAAATATAACCAATATGAGGGTCTCGGGCATTATAGGGGTTGGATAGACTGTGTAAACATTTACAACCAAATTTTCTTTTACTCCTATACTTCTCAGTAAAAAAAAAAGGAAGCAATTCGTCAGATGGTCTTGATTAAAAGTATCCAACTGTCTTGTGTATACATCTCCTCTAATGTGCAAAACTATGTATCTCCATAGTAACAGACTACAACCTACCAATGAATCTGTAGTCATATTACTTCTTTCCATCTATCCCCTTCTGATGATTGTAATTTAAAGACCCCAATGCAAAATCTATAATATGTAGCCCCCCACCTACCATGTGCCATTTATATTACTAATTTCTTCTTGTGTGGCAGGAAGCTGTATCATGTATGTATAAGGACAGAGTAGAGGAGGTGTATCTTGCACCAAAAACACAATCGGCTAGAATTTGACCAGTTGTAAAGCAAGAAGATTGGTTTCTTCTATATATTTTTTCTATCATTCTCTTTTCTTGTGATAACTTGACAGATTGCACACTACTCTTTTAATGTAGCAAGGCACATCTCACTACACTATTAATGTAGCGCGCCATTGTAATAGCAAGTGTACTAGAACGGCACGCAACGTTAATAGCTACATCTATAAACCATGATGATCTGAATGAAACCACATTGTAGTGTTTTCATTACACTCACAATAGCCGAACCTTCAGCAGTTCTATTAAACTACACGTATATCACCAGTACAGCCCTCTGACACTGGTCTAAGGGTCCTGTCTATTTAACTTTTGTTGCGTTTTGTCCCATTGACTTCAAGCGGATCAGTCAAATTTCAACACGTAAATAAAATAAATAAAAAAAGCTACAGAGCTGCAATTGCAAGCATAGCTGCGACTGAACAAAAGGAATTTAGTAGCAATTTTGTGTTAATAAAAATGTTCCATTTGCTTTAGACCTAAAAGCTTTCAGTGACTGGCAGCAAACGCTGTAAGGAATAATTCACAATCTGACAGCCCTACCCTTCCCCCTCCCGGTACTCATATAGTCCCAATTGCTTTCTTTAGGAACACGGAGGTAGTTATGGCTGGGTACGGTATCCACGCGACACAGCTGTTATTTGAGGAAGTTGGCGCCGCACCATGTGACCACTGTGTACAAGCCCATGGGATATTTACTAAAGTCATGAGCGGCCACTTTCCAGATAAACACCAGCAGCCAGGTGTTTCCTGCCCTCCTCCTTTCCCCGCACTGCTCAGGAGCACAAGTCACTAGGACTTAGACTTTACAGATTGTCTGCTGGATTGTATATGATACAATGAGCAGATATATCAATAGCTGTAGTAGATGGGGGTCTCCAGAATGATTGTGCGTGAAGTGATGGCACATTTTTGGGCATCCATTTTATCTTGCCCAGATATTTTTGAAGAACTCTGATAAGAGACTAAAGGTCCTTTTACTCAGGTCGGGATGAGCTTTGTATAACACTTGTCCATTGGGTGATCGTGTTGTTCTGCAGGCACCAAAAATCATCGTTTATATGCAGCAGATTAGCCTGAGTCAACAGCCAATGATTTTCTTCAGGGTCAAGCAGCGATCGCTTGTCCAATACAGCAGGGATGATTGCCGCATCTAAATGCAGCACACATATCCGCTAACAATCAAGCAATTGTGGGGAAGTCCTGCTTTGTTCCTAATAATTGCCAGACACATCGGTCTGTGGAAAAGGAACTTAAAGGTCTCTTTGTATGAGCGATCATTCCCTATAATTGTGCCACACACAGGTGCCATCAATGACCCAATGAATGAGCAAACACTCATTCATTGGGTGAAAGCATCGTTGATGCCAACACCAAAATTAATGTTTCTAGGCAGCAGATTGTACTGTGTGAACAGGGATCTGCTGCCCAGCAGCAGTGGATCTGTATAGGAATGATTAGTCACAGTAGCGATCTTTTGTCTCATACAGCAGAGGCGATTGCTGTAAATGCAGCTCTCACCTCCGAGGAGCAGGCAATTTTCGTGAACAGTTTGTTCCCAATAATTGCCTCTTGATTTAGTCCATCTAAATCCAAAGTACACACAACATAGAGGCAGGCCACACAGCTACTATGAGACCCATGAGAGGAGCAGGCTAAGGTTGGCAGCACTCCGTCCTTCTTTCTGTCTGTTCTATCCTGTGAGACCCGGCACAGGACTCCCCTCATTTTTTTTTACTCACATATGGCGATGACATATTCTGCAGCACTTTACAGACATGAAAGTGCAAAACAATCATACAAGTGATGGGAAATGTCACTGCTCTCTCGTTCAAGGAATTGGAAGGGGTAACATGCACGAGTATATCACATGGTTTGACAGTATGAACTAGAGCAGGGGTGGCCAACCTGTGGCTCTTGAGCCACATGCGGCTCTTTGCTTCTTCAAGTGAGGCTCTAGCTGTGAAACCAGGAAGCACTCTTCACCCCATGCTCAGATCTCTTTTCCTAATCGGGCACTGCTACTACTTTGCAGCTCCAGCTCACTCTCCACTATGTCCTGATGCACACAGTGTGAGAATGTAGTACATGGAGACACGCACTATGACCTGACATTGTGCTCATCAGGTCACAGTGGAGATCATGTCAGACCTGCAGAGTAGCAGGTGCCCGACCGAGCAGGAGCCCAGTGCCTGATCAAGAGAAGGAAGAGATTTTTTTTTATTATAAAACTGAGAATGTGGGTCTGATCTGGGGGGGGGGGGGGGTCCTGATCTGGGCAATGGGGGTCTGATCTAAGCATGGGGGGTCCAGATCTGAGCAATGGGGGTCTGATCTGAGCATGAGGGTTCATATTTGAGCATGGGGGGCAGATTTGAGCATGGGGGTATTGTCTGAGCATGGGGGGGGGGGTCAGATCTGAGAAGGGGAAGATCTGAGCATGGGGGGGGATCTGAGCATGTGGGGAAGCTCTGAGCACTGAGGGTCTGACACACGGAGTCTGATTTGTGTTGTCTGATCCAAGCATTGGGGGTATGATTTTGGAAGTCTGATGAGGTTTGGGGATCTTATTGTAGGTCAGATAAGGATTGGGTATCTGATTTAGGAGTCTGATCTGAGGTCTGATGAAAAATATATTTTAGAATTTTTTCTCTGCTAATGAACAATAAGAAAAAATATTTTTAGCAGACCTCAGAGCAGATGAAAAATATATTTTTTTAATCTTATTTTTCTTTGTTAAAACCTAGGTGCATCTTGTAGGGCGAAAAATACAGTAACTGTGTGTAAATGTGTAGCTCGTGGCTCCTGGTAGTCATACGTTTTTTTTTTGTTGGCTCTTTGTGTATGTAAGGTTGGCCACCCCTGAACTAGAGTAACATCCATTTTTAGCAGTTGCAACATTTGATGGCTCCTAACACGTACTGGAGATCCCACAGTACTGCATACTATAGTTGTATGAACCTGTATTATATTACCAACCTCGTTATTCTATAATCAGAGATTTCAATCACTATATAGCAGGAAAAGCAGGTGTTCATTGGACTTTGCCTTTAAGCCAAAAATAGATGGGCAGGTCTAGAAATAGGAAAACAGCGCCTGGCTAGTTTTATTTGCCAAAAACAGAAACAAAACAATTTTTTTAAAGCAGTCTGAGGAAAAGGGAGCTTTCAGGCCATCATATGAGAACATACATGAAAAAGAAACATTTTGGGACACTGCCATAAGAGTGATATATCGTTAAAAGGGGTTGTCCAAGTTATTTTTTTGTTCTTTGTATGTTTCTAACTAATTAAATGTAAAGGCTTTACCATGCACTTACTGCATCTACAGTTGCTGCTTTCTCAGATTTCACTGAGGGTCACATGACCTGTGATGTCAGCTTCTCTCATTGCTCTGATGATGTTTGGTGCACAAGCCTGAGAGAGCAGATGTGTGTCTGTACACCAGATGTCACTGTGCTGGCCATGGCCTCATGCACTGCCTGCTCTCTCCCTGGATTTTTCAGGAAAAACTTTAGCAGCACAGACTCTGGGCTGCAGTCTTTACTGAGTAGCTGCAGGCAGTGAGGAGACAAATGCTGGGTACAGGAGCTGACAGACTAGAGGAGTTCTGCAGAGCATTGCACAAGAACAGGTAGGGGGAAGAGCCTGTGTGTATCAGCAGTGTCATTGTACAGCTGGGACTTGTAGTCCTACACATACAACATGCTGCTGAGTCTCCCATTTCACTCAGGGTAGCACTTATTCACTCCCTTTGCAGAGCAGGGGGAGGGGCAGAGATTGTTGTTATTGCAGGTAAACAAAGGGCCCGAAGAGGACCAGGGAAATGAGTAAATACAGACATTTTTTTTTTTTTTGCCCTAAACTTGCTTAGGCCTCTTTCACACTTGCGTTGTCCGGATCCGGCGTGTACTCCACTTGCCGGATTTACACGCCGGATCCGGAATAACGCAAGTGTACTGAAAGCATTTGAAGACGGATCAGTCTTCAAAATGCTTTCAGTGTTACTATGGCACCCAGGACGCTATTAAAGTCCTGGTTGCCATAGTAGGAGCGGGGAGTGGGAGAGCGGCATACTTACAGTCCGTGCGGCTCCCGGGGCGCTCCAGAATGACGTCAGAGCGCCCCATGCGCATGGATCATGTGATCCATGCGATCACGTGATCCATGCGCTTGGGGCGCCCTGACGTCACTCTGGAGCGCCCCGGGAGCCGCACGGACGGTAAGTATGCTGCTCCCCCGCTCCCCACTACACTTTACCATGGCTGCCAGGACTTTAGCGTCCTGGCAGCCATGGTAACCATTGAGAAAAAGCTAAACGTCGCATCCGGCAATGCGCCGAAACGACGTTTAGCTTAAGGCCGGATCTGGATCAATGCCTTTCAATGGGCATTCATTCCGGATCCGGCCTTGCGGCAAGTGTTCCGGATTTTTGGCCGGAGCAAAAAGCGCAGCATGCTGCGCTATTTGCTGCGGCCAAAAAACGTTCCGTACCGGAACGGAAGACATCCTGATGCATCCTGAAGGACGGACTGTCCATTCAGAATGCATTAGGATAATCCTGATCAGTATTCTTCCGGCATAGAGCCCCGACGACGGAACTCTATGCCGGAAGACTATAACGCAAGTGTGAAAGGGCCCTTAGTTTAGTTATATATTGCTGCCCATCAGCTATATATTTTTCCATAACTCAGACAACCCCTTTAACGTATTTTTGATGTTTATTTTATTATGGCAAGTACAAATAAATTATGTAATTGCACAATTTTCATGTGCTTGCACCTAGTATTACTGCAGGCTGCCCTCTTCCCCCTCCCCCCCCCCCAAAAAATAATAATAATAATACAATTTTACAGCCTACAGTAAAATGTAAAGGTGTTCTCTGCACTTTTTAATAATCCAGCAGCCTTCTGACCCGTTTGGACAAAATGGTTTTCTTCAGTATCCCTCTGATGTGACGCCGATCCCGCCATCTCCCTACCGATCCCTACCACCTGGACTGGTCACAAAAAAAAAAGCCTCAGAAACCGCTTTTTTACATACCCCATGCATGCATTCTAATTTCACAGTTGAAAAAAATCTATTGCTTCAACAAGCTGTGTTGAAAGAAAAAAAAAAAAAGGGGGCCAGAGAGACAAAGGGTCATTTACCATAGATCTGCGCCAGTTTTCTGGCACAGAAAAGTCACAAATTTGCCACATGGTGCCATTAGGGCAGTTTTATACAATTAAAAATTTTTAGAATAGCAGTTTTTCATTCAGTTTTTGTTTTTGTTTGCCATAGTCAAAATAAATAGCAAGTTTCACATCAGCGTGTTGGGACGCATTTCATAGAATAAATCTCTGCTCCTCTGACCCGAACTCATAACATATGATGCTGTCAGTTTCATCAAAGGAGCAGTGTTTGGGTCTGGCAACTGCAGCTTGGAGTCCCGGACCGTTCATGCTTGTGTGAAACTGGCTTCTCCTTCCTGCTGGATTCACCTCTGTCTTTGAATCATAAGAACTGCAGTGACATCTTTCCACTACACATTTTTTTTTTTTACTGAAAATCAACTCCATACATCTGATGGGGTTGCTTCTACAGCGGGTCCATGGATTTCTGCAAGCCCTATTCACATAAATTGGAAAGTCTACAAAGGTCTATGGAAAAGCTTTAGAATAAGGTCCCTCATATAAAAGATACAAAAAAAAAAAAAAAAAGGGTACAAAGTAGAATTTATTGGGCATGTATACTGGTTAGGGCAGACACAGCTTGGATGGGATTTCTTGTTAAAAAAAAAGAAATGCAAAAACAACCAAGCTGGATTTTTTTCTTGTTTATTTTAGGGTCACATTCAACATTTTGGAGGACCTACATGCTGCATGGCTCTAGGTACTCCATAGTTCTGGACTTGCTCAGCGTCTATTTAAATTACTTTCAAAGTACAGCTAGCTCGCCAGCGCCCCTTCTTGAACATGGCTCCCTATGAGTCAAAATCCAACAAGCCTTGGGATTTGACATGGGAATATAGCCAAGTCAGATATCCATCCATAGACAGCTATTAAGGGGTTCTCACCCCTTGTTGTTACGGAATAGGAATACGTCTTTGCATATTCATTTCCCATGGAGCATTGCCAATGTCTCCATTCAGAGCTGGTCTCTGCCAAAGTAGAGCTAGAGAAGGAAAAGTAAACTCCAAGAAACCTACTTGGCGAGTAAGTTCCTCTAAGGAGGCAGATAAGAAGTGGCTGGTTAGCCAATTTCTAGAATGTAGGTCATTTAAGCTGTGACTAACACTGATAAGAAGTTGTTGCTTCCGGGTAAGAAAGTAAAGCCCAACTCCTATCAAGTCTGTCATGCCGCATTAAACTGTAATTCCCAGATGTTATTTCTCTAACCATTTAGCTGCCTGTACAAGGCCAGAACGTGCCTATAAGGGATCTCTCCTGGTACTGAACACTCAGTTACTAGTGAGAATTGGTCACAGGAATTTAATTTGGCACAGAATATTTCAGAGAATTAGCTGATATTTTTCCTGGAGCAATTTATTACTAATTTGTAGAGAAATACTAAAGAGCGATAAAACAGAGAATTAATACATTAATGTCTGTTGTACGGTCACAGAATATTATCTGGCTATATAAGTGATTGGTTCAGTGGAGGTCACAAGCTCCACACCATCAGGTATACTATACTACCAGACAAAGATGAGTGAGTTCAATGCGAGAAACTCGCTGCATGTGGCAGTGCGAGTTCCCTGTTCTGACCTCTGCTCCTGACAGGATTGCCCAACATTATAATTATTTATCAGACTGTGTGACCCTAAGGCCTCTTTCACACGGCCGTCGCATGTGAGGGCCGGACAAGATGCAGGTGTGTTGCGGGAAAATGCGCTGATTTTTTAGCGCGAGTGCAAAGGAGTTTTAATGCATTTTGCATGGACCATGTGATGAGCGCAGTGACGTCACCAAAAGTCCTTTTCCTCCCAGGTCCTCAAAGAAGAAGAAAGAAGACAAGCCAGGCTGCGCGAACAAGTGGATGAGGTGAGTTAAATTATATATTTTTTTTTTAACCCCTCCATCCCTAATTTACTTAGCATTCTGTATTAAGAATGCTATTATTTTCCATTATAACCATGTTGTAAGGGAAAATAATTAAGATCGGGTCCCCATTCCGATCGTCTCCTAGCAACCATGCATGAAATTCGCACCGTATCCGTACTTGCTTGCGAATTTCATGCAGCCCCATTCACTTCCATGGGGCCTGCGTTGCGTGAAAAACTAACAATATAGAGCTTGCTGCGATTTTCACGCAATGCACCAGTGATGCATGAAAATCACTGCTCATGTGCACAGCCTCATTGAAGTGAATGGGTCCGGATTCAGTGCAGGTGCAATGCGTTCAGTAGTTCAGTTTGTTCCTCCCTTTCAGCGGGTGAAGTAGTAGTTCAGTTTGTCCTCCCTTTCAGCGGGTGTAAAAAAGGTCCCCATTTTGGACCGTTAGCAGGGTCCAACAAGGTGGAGTGCCAGAAGTCCTCTCTCTGCCAAATGGTGACAATTCAGCTGTCACTACGCAAGCAAGTAAGCATGTATCGGGCCATTTGTGCAAGTGACACGGAGGGACTCCCCGCCTCCAACTCCACTGCATACTGCCACAGTGTGTCTGGGTCCTCCGCCCCATCTTCCTCATTGCCCTGTAGCTCCTCCTGCTCTTCTGTCACCTGTGTATAAAAACCACCCATGTCGCTACACATTGCTTGTGCTCCAATGTTCTTCTCCTCCTCCTCCCCCAGTTCAGCCCCCACAGGGCTCATGTGGCCGTGAGATCTAGGCGCCACGTCTCCAGTCCAGTGACCAGGAAGATTGACCAGCATCTGTTCAGGACATGAAGCAGTGGAATGACGTTGTTCCTCCCGTAGTCCTGGCGACTGACAAATAACGTGGCCTCCTCAAAGGGCCTGAGCAAACGGCAGGTGTCACTCATGAGCTGCCACTGGCTGATATCAAAGTTACACAGGGGAGTACTCCTGTCCACTTGGGTCATCAAAAAATCGATTATGGCCTTTCTCTGTTCGTATAGTCGATCCAACATATGGAGGGTGGAATGCCAACAGGTGGAAACGTTGCATATCAGCCTATGTTGGGGGATGCCCTTCTGCTGCAGCTCAAGGAGGGTGTGCTTTGCGGTGTACGAGTGGCTGAAGTGCATGCAACGTTTCCTGGCCAATTTTAGGATGTCTTGCAGATGGGTGGAAGACTTCAGGAACTGCTTGACAACCAGATTGAACACGTGTGCCATGCAGCGTCAACACCATGTTCTTCCTATTGTCAGTCACGATTTTGAATTGTCGCAGAGAAAGCCAGGATTTGATTTCTTGATAAAGGACACAGAGTAGTTTCTCCCCTGTGTGACTTCGTTCGCCCAGGTAAACGAGGTGCAGAACAGTGTGACACCGCTGTGCCCTGCACATGTGGTATGCTGGAGGTGCACTGTTTATTGTCCCTGCAGTGGAGGCTAAGGACACGGTGGAGGATAAGGAGGCAGAGGCGGACACTGTCGCAGGACCAACAGCATGAGAATGTGGAGGCGGAAGCGGCGTCACCTGGCCAAGTTGCTGGTGTGGCTGTGCAGAAACCATTTTCATCCAGTGGGCCGTAAAGGACATGTATTGTCCCTGACCATAGTTATAGCTCCACACGTCGGCACTGCCGTGCACTTTGGCAGACACCGACGGCTCAAGGACTGGCCCACCTTCTGTTCTACATACGTGTGCAGGGCTGGTATTGCCTTTTTGGCAAAGAAATGACGGCTTGGGACTCTCCACCTCGGCTCGGCACATACCATCAGTTCTCTGAAAGGTGCAGAGTCTGAAAGGGAGGGACTGCAGCACCAGCAACTTGGCCAGGAGCACATTCAGCTTCTGCGCCATTGGATGAGTGCATGCATACTGTTGTCTCTTGGCAATTGCTTCGGTGAGCGATTGCTGACGGAATGACTGACGAGGAGTAGTAGGAGCCGCAGCAGCATCAGGACCAGCAGATGATGGGAAGAACAGACAGCTCCCTTCGGCTGAGGTGGTGGAGCCTTGACTGCTTGAAATCGGGTGCGTGCCACTGGGCGATGCAGCGGTAGCTGCTGCAGGCTGGACCACCGCATCGGAGCCCTGGCCATGCTTTACCTTCTGCCCACACATTCTACAAATGGCCATGTTCAACTCTTCCGGCGGCATAACAAAAAACTGCCACACCGCTGAGTAGGTGATTCTACCCCCAACGCTCCGCACTGACTGACTGCTACCGCCGCACCACTACTTTCCGGGCAGGTAGGCTCCTGCGAAGCGGGTTTTCTACCCCGGGCACGTTTGGCTCCCTACCTCCCACTGCTGACTCCCTGACACGCTAGCGACTTGCTGGCTCCGCTGCTGCCTCATGGGCAAGCTGCCACCCTCTTCTCCTGATGATGATGAAGCCCCTAATTCACCCAGCTCCCAAGTGCGATCAGCTACATCATCATCATCGAGTACTGTCTGCACATCACTGATGCCCTCCTCAACGGTCTTGGGGTCAGGAGCCTGACCGCTCGCAACACCAGCTCCTGCGCCACTCTCCTCATCATTACTTGCCCGCCTACCAGAGGAAGCGGTGGATGTCTCCTCCACATCTTGGCTGGCCAGCAGCTGCTGACTGGCCTCTAGTAGCTCTTCCTCGCTGTATAGTGGAGCTGAGCCCACAGCATATAATACTGCTGAGGGAACAGAAAAGGACAGAGGCAGGTTGAAGACAATTAAAGGGTACAGGGCCTGCCCCCGGGCCAATCCAACTAAGGGTTGTGTCTGACGAACCCACCGACTCTTGGCTGTGGGTTTCTGATGTCACTTGGGACAAAGTGGATGACAGTCAACCATTCAAAAACCGCTGGGTTGCTGGTTAAGATACGACCGCTAGATGACACTGGGAGCCTCTCGCTGCGACTCCTGCTGCCACGCCCCCTTACTCTGCTGCGACCTGTGCCTGCGGAAGAAGCATTTAGGCCTCTGCCACTCCCCTGTGCAGGGCCTGACACTTCTCTGTCTGACATACTGTTAGATCAAATAAATAAAAAGAAAATTAAAACACCCCAAAAAAGTCTGTAATTTTCTCACTTCACCACACAACGGCTAATAAGCCCCTTTTTTCCCCCTCTGATACATGCCAAAAAGGGCTTTAGAACATATAACTGCACCACTGATATGGCAAATAGGCCCTTATTTTTTTTCCACATATACCCAACACAAAAGGCTTTAGAACATATAACTGCACTGCTGAATGGCAAATAATATATCTTTTTGTGCCACTAATACACGCCAAAAAGGGCTGTAATTTTCTCACTTCAGCAGACAACGGCTAATAAGCCCTTTTTCCCACTAATACAAGCAAAAAAATGCTTTAGAACATATAACTGCACCGCACAAGGGGAAATAAGACGTAGAAATATTTCCTTGTAATAAACCCTGTTAATGGCTGTATCAAACAGCACTTGCACCCCAATAACAAAAACAGTTTTTCTGGAATTACAGAGCTGTATAATGGCAATTTGGATCTGCAGTCAGTGCAGCAAGGTGTAATAGGATTGTTCCTATTACCCAGGCTGTAACCTCCCCTACTGAACCCTGTTCTGCTTCAATGCTGTGGAATGATTCCTCCCTATCCTTTCCCTGAACTTCTATACAGCAAAATAAAAGTTTTAAAGTCTTTCCTAGCACTATCCCTAGTGCCTGCTGACGTCTCTCCCTGCCGCGGAAAGGACATACGAATGTGGACAGTATATCTTTTGTGGCCCCACTGAAATGAATGGGTCCCTATCCGATCTATTTACATTACAGGGCACATTGTTACCCAGGGAAGGTTCCTATTGAATGACAGAAATCATAAATCTTGAAAACTGCAAGGAATTTATAGGTATATAGCAAATTGTATACTTTTTGAATATACAATAAATACATTTTATGTATGGAAACTATACTACCACTTTAAGGCTGTATAGCCTGGCAATAGTGAAAATCATGGACCGCTATGGTATGACAGAAATCAGCCAATCATAACCTTGTGACCTGCCATCATACTAATGCACCTAGCAGTACACATGGAGCATGGCGCATGGCGCTAGTCATTTAGCCTGTGGCATTATTATCCTGTTTTAGCACTTCTATATAATGTTAATGTGCAGATAACAGACTCTCCGTCACTAATGGCTGTGGAGATTAAGGAGAGACTTTTATCCTGCCCAACAAGTCCTAGACCCTGACACCGAGGAACGTCATCTATCAATGTTCTTGCCGGCTTCTTTTTTCCTCCTCCTTTATGACATATCATCCTTCATGTCTCACTTGCAGAGATTTGGAGGATGTGAAAAGGCTTCTTGGCAGTTAAGCACAATGTAACAGCTGTAAGTGTTTAGCTTGTCAAGACCAGTGACTTACAGCCCGGGAGACAATGCTTCATCACCACAGAGGACTGATTGCAAGTTGATTTCTGAAGCCAACATGAAAAAATTACTGGAAACCCCTGTCTATTGGCTCTAGAAGCCCCAAACAAGCCCTTTCATCTAATAATGCTCAACCCCACATTAAAAGATTTTTGCATGTGAAACATCCACAGATACATGTGCAAAGGCCGCAACCAGCAGTATTTAGTCATATGCACCCTTCCGGTATATCAGAGGCATAGTCTGCCACTGCTGGAGATCATCCTAAGCAATTACATAATGGTTGAGTGACAACAAGCAAAAACATGGGCATCACCAGCTGCTCACACAAGGATGCATATCTCAATAATATCACAATTGCAATGACTTCCCATACAATCCACCCAAGTTACTGTAAGACCCCTTTCACACAGGGTTTTTTAGCTAGCATAATATGGTGCAGAATCCAGAAACCAAATTAGTCAGTACATCCTGCAGGGTTACATAAATATGCAGTTGCATATAGTCATACTTAAAGGGAAAACAAGGAATGGCAGCATTCTATAATCGTACAGCATATGATCTATATATAATCTAATACCACATCTAAGATACAGTTAAACATGAGATGCTTAGCAAATGTATTTTGATCAAAAAAGATCTGTGCCCATCCACCACAGCAAGGTGACCTCAGTATGGATAAGAATCTACTCTAATACCTACATTTCTATGCCGTACATAAAAATCTAAATTCAAAGAGAGCAGCACAGTGACTACTATAATTGTTACCTCTCTGGGTTAGCAGTACATGACCTGTTGTGTCACATGGGCCAGCAGACCTGCTCTGAGCAGGGAAAGCAAGACTCAGAGAGGTAACAATTATATCAGTCACAGTATATATGTGAGTTCTGCTCTTCTTGAATTAGGATGTCCATGTACAGTATGAATACTAATCCCGTAGGACAGAGGGATAAAACTTAACATTTCATTTTTGGTCAATCTAAAATTATAGACACCAGAGGAGGAGCCTCTATACAAAACAAAATTTAACAAGACAGCCCAGCGGGCAAAATGGTACATATAAAGACAGTGTGACCAGAGGTTTGGAAAAAGCAGGAGCGTTCTCACCCGGTTGTGGATCAGGATGTCTCATGAGGAAGACTGGAGGTGGAAACGGTCCTTTGATGCTTCTCGTTCACACAAAAAGGATAGGTGTGCCCCTTCGGATTGGGTGGATAACGGGGTGGTTAGCCCTAGGCAACCCTAAGAAGGGGGGGCAGGGGCTAGTATGCCCTACCTATCTACACGGGGACTTACCCCGCAAGGAGCGTCCCCGTCCGGATACCTGTCCCTGTGGGGACAGAAACCCTAGTAGTCCCTAAAAAAATGCTCCCGGGAGCATTTTTTTAGGGACTACTAGGGTTTCTGTCCCCACAGGGACAGGTATCCGGACGGGGACGCTCCTTGCGGGGTAAGTCCCCGTGTAGATAGGTAGGGCATACTAGCCCCTGCCCCCCCTTCTTAGGGTTGCCTAGGGCTAACCACCCCGTTATCCACCCAATCCGAAGGGGCACACCTATCCTTTTTGTGTGAACGAGAAGCATCAAAGGACCGTTTCCACCTCCAGTCTTCCTCATGAGACATCCTGATCCACAACCGGGTGAGAACGCTCCTGCTTTTTCCAAACCTCTGGTCACACTGTCTTTATATGTACCATTTTGCCCGCTGGGCTGTCTTGTTAAATTTTGTTTTGTATAGAGGCTCCTCCTCTGGTGTCTATAATTTTAGATTGACCAAAAATGAAATGTTAAGTTTTATCCCTCTGTCCTACGGGATTAGTATTCATGCTACATAATTTTGGGATTTAGTGGGCCTGTCTGACATACCTGGCCCTATAGTTAATTCTGTCCATGTACAGTATAGAAATTTAGGCATTGGAGAAGGTTCCCATCCGTCCTGAGGTTACCATACTGTGGTTGGATAGGCATAGATATTTTTTGATCAAAATATATTTGCTAAGCTTCTCATTTTTAATACTGTGTATTAGATGTGGTATTAGTTTATATATATATATATATATATATATATATATATAGATAGATCATTTACTGTACATTTATAGAACGCTGCCATGCCTTGCTTTCTCTAACGGTGTGGCATCCACACCAAAAAGTTGCCGGCAGCAGTGCTATTAGTTTTCAAAGGGAGGCCACGCTGCACTTAATGCCCATATGACCATCCTGAATCACTGGACTTATTTATGATAACATTATCATAGTAATAATGAGGACGATCTCGACATCCATCAGTTCACTTGGAAACCAACACCATTGAGGTACTTCATACCTCCCACATCACCTACGTTATCTATTTTCATATAACATGGGCTACCTATTGACTTAGGACTCACAGGCTTGGAGCTGGTGAGTTGAGTATGGGACTCAGTGTGGCATTGTACATGTACTGTATATTCAGAGCTATTCTCCCCCCCCCCCCCCCCCAAAAAAAAAAAGCAATGGCTCCATACTTCTGCCATCTGATGCTACAACTTACTAAGTTAAATTTTTTGTATACAATTCTACAGAAAACAACCTCCATATGTCTCCTTGTCAAATCTGAGCAGTTTCTTAATTTGTTCAACCATGGGAGGCCAGCCCCCTTTTTCTTTTTATGTGCCATGAGTGGTGTAACCCCCCCCCCCCCCCCCCAAAAAAAAATAGCAATTTTTTTTACACAATAAATAATGCATGTGAATTTTTGATCTTATGGTGCAAAAGCCATAAGGGGATTTTACCCACAGTAATGTATTAGTCATACAATGTGTGCCACCTAAAGCGCCCAAGTATGCATGTACCTGTCACCAAAAGTTACCTTAACAAATTTTACATAATGCAATAAACTCTATAAAAGTGTATGAAAATGGACATAGTTTACTTCTAGAGGGAAAAAGTTGCATTACTGTAGCCGCTGACAAAAGACATCATACAACAGACGTCTGTCTGGCCTTAGTTGCCCATATATAATAGATAAATATTGTCGATTCTTGAATTTTGGTAGGATTCAACAACAATCTGGACTGTCACGCAATATACAGGATTGTTTGTTTTGCTGGTAAACATGGTTTAGCCCACTGGTGCCACCACTGATGGTAGCAGACGTTGGATATTTTGCCCTTTTATATAGATAGTTATACATTCATTGCTCGGCCACCTTGGTCTATAAGGGCTCATTCACACAGACGTTGTTCAGCGATGCCCGTATTGCGGCCCGCAAACAGCGGGTCCGCCATATATGGGCCCGGTTGTTTTTGCACTGGATCACGGATACGGACCCAATCACTTGAATAGGTCCGCAATCGGGAAGGTGCGGTATGGAGGCACAGAACCCCATGGAAACACTACGGAGTGCACCTGTGGGGTTTCTGTCCGTGCCTCCGCACCACAAAAAAGGCGATCCTACGGTCGGTGCCCGTGAATTGCAGACCGCAGCCGGTACACTGTGATCTCGTTGTGTCAAGCAGATTTGACATTTCAGGACAAGAGGAATAGACTAGCGTGGGTATATTGCCAGACCTGTCAAGTACAATGCAAAGAGATCAAAGTGGCAAATGAAGACATACCAAGGATGTACACATATAAGAAGACAAATCTCCATCTTGTATTGAGTAACTTTGAGGAAATCCCTATAAATAAACGGTATTAATTATGTTAGATCCAGAGTTTCAATGAAAAAATCTGGAATCAATCTTAGGCCTCCTGCACACAACTGTGCTGTGGCCTTGTTACGGACTGACTTGTCCTATATTTCACCGCATCTTGCAAATCTGCCAAAATCAATGGGTCCGCACTGCAATGCGGAGTGCACACATCTGGTGCCTGTGTTTTGCGGACCTGCTGTCCGTGGTCCACAACAAGGGAACAGCAGCCTCTTGGTCGTGTGTAGGAGGCCTTATAGTACCAGATGCATCCCTAAGCTCTAGGCTTATTTAAAGCAGCCTGTGGTAACACATGTAAAAGGGTTTACTGGCCTGTAGTTTCCACAGAAAATAAAAGCCAAGGGGTAATAATATAAAAAACTAATAGGATGCAAGCAACATTTACCATGTGCCTGCTGCAGGGTCGCTGTATTGAAAATATGCTGCAGAATAACCACAAATCTATTTAACATGTGAATCCTGCGTAACCACTGATCCGATATCCTACAGAGCAGCGGTGCACTACCCTACATGATGGCGAGATGTCATTCTGTGTGGACCCCAACCATCAGGCACCGTTATGGGAGTACTGTGTGTCTTGCAAGGTAACTGGCTGTATAAGTTCCAGTTTAAGCAATGCAGACAAAACGGTCACTTGTTTAGACATAGCAAAGAATCTCCATGATGAATCCTTGGCAATTGCACACCAAAAATGTTGCATCTGAAAACCCGCTCATTTGTATTGTGCTGTAAATTGTATAATTAAATTGTTGCAGGTTAGTGGTACAGAATCTGCAGCGTGCCGGACCACAGGGGGAAACACGTGAGGTTCACGGTGGGCAGATGGGTGCAATAGTTCATGTACTCACGGTTAGCAGGTGCCTCCCTGGGTCAGCAGTGCAGTGAAGAGCCGGGGCACACTCTATTACAGGGGACACCGGGCAGGTGGTGATCGAGGTGCCTTTGATGGCGATTAGCTTTTCTGGGTGCTTGTGCGGCTGGGCCCCTGAATTAAGGTAATGTCGTGACACCAGCACCTTGGTGGTGCATATTGATGAGAGTGATTGTAGTATGGAGGCAGGGTTGAATCCAACTGAGAACTTTACTGTAAACAGGGTCTTGATAGCAATTTACATCCAGATATAAAACAGTCTCCTATGAATATGGAGGTTGAATGCTGTAAATCCAGGTAACAGGCTGTATATGTGGCCATATCTCAGGCTATAGTAGGAGGTTGTGTACTCACTGGTATTTAGTACTGAATCTGATCCTGGTCTCAGTGACGGTGGTTTTAGGATCCTAATCTTCTACTTCAGTGTTGCTACAGATGGCCTTTCTGTATCTGTAATAATAAACGGTGAGGCTGCCGGAAGCTATACGTCCTTCACCTGTATACAAAGGTGCCTGAAAGTCTAAGAAAATGGCTTTTGTCCTCCTTTGTCTTTATATAGAAAATAATATTTCACTGGGCACCCCGGAAGGGTATACCGTAGAAGCAAGGTCCCACCTTTTGCCTATTCCTTGGCTTTGATAACCGAGATAGGTCTGGGCTACTCTGGGCCGTGGAGCGGCTCCTCTCCTTCCCCCTGCTCCTTACTCCTCCTTCTCTTAAACTAGCTAGCTAGCCTGAACTGTGGTATATATACTTTGGTGCTATCCCCATCTAGTGGTGGAATCTGTGTAGTGCACCTAACTGCCTGTTAACAGGGATCTTTATACAAAAGTGCAATACAACATACATCATAACAAGATTTGCAGTGCCCACGTATACAAGTGGGACGCTGCAAATCCACTTATGAACATACCCTTACCGTGTTATGTCTACTGAAAACCGTGACTGGTATTCTCTCTCTACTGCTGTTTGAATCACTACCTCAGGCCCTGAACGAGGCAATCCCGTGTCCACAAGATAAGTGCTAATAAACGTTAGGTTGTGGTGTCCAACTAATGAGACCACCAGCGGTCCCGAACTGAATTAGAGCGGTAGTGCACATGTTGGCCCATTGCTTAATTCAGCTCTATGGGACTGATGGAGCACTTTCTACCTCAGGCCCATAAAAGCAAAAGGAGTAGTGGAGTTGGACCCTCTCAGATCTGATATTAATGACCTATCCTGATGATAGGTCATCAATATGAGAAAACCCCTTTAATGAAAGGGACTTGGGGACCCATGTTCTTGGGATCACTGGAGGTTGTAGTGGCCAGAACCCCAGCAGTCCAACATTTAGCACCTATCCTTTTTTTTTTTTTTCCATATTTTGGTTCTTCACAACCTGGAAGTAACATGGATTGTTTGAGGATTTGCATAATTTAATTTACACAACATGCCCACAACTTTATGAAGCAAACAACAAATAGGACAAAGTAACAGAAAAAGTCAATGTGCAGAACTATTTACCCCCTAAAGTCAATACTTTGTAGAGCCACCTTTTGCGGCAATCACAGCTGAATCAAGTCACTTTGGATAAGTCTCTATGAGCTTGCCACATCTTACCACTGGGATTTTTGCCCATTCCTCCTTGCAAACCCAGACACTTTAGCATGTCTATAACCGGGTGGGGCAATTCCTCCGCATGCGGTCCGCAGACAACGGCAATCCCCAGCAAAATATGCGTACAATGGAGGATGCCGGGGCGGACCGCATGCACCACAAGAACATCTTACACAAAACGATACATTGTGCAGATGAAAAAATATATATACACAATTCACTGCAAAAAATGCACCAAAATGATACGCAACTGACAATACTAGCCAATTCCTCAGGCCGATGTTAAAAGTTGAGAACTTTGCCAATATCTTCCAGTCATGCACCACGTCACGGTGTCTTAGCACGCATAGGGTCCTACCACTCAACTGCCTGTGGTGTGTGAACAGGGTCTAAATCAGTGCTAGAAATCAACTCACAGCCAGACTCTCACATGCCTCCATAGTGGTATCACCAGTGTCTGGATTTGGAACATTTTCACCCGTTTAGGGTCCATTCACACGTCCGTTGTTTCTTTCCTGATCTGTTCCGTTTTTTGCGGAACAGATCTGGACCAGATCTGTACCCATTCATTTTCAATGGGTCCTGAAAAAAAATCAGACATTGTGCTGTCCGACTTTTTTCAGGACCCATTGAAAATGAATGGGTCCAGATCTGTTCCGCAAAAAACGGAACAGATCAGGAAAGAAACAACGGACGTGTGAATGGACCCTTAGGCCACTTTGTTCAGTGAGTTTTTTGTCTTTATGTGTATTTTGTTGGTAACGTTCTTTTGCACCTGGTAGCTTGTGTGTCACATGGTCTGTTGTGGGTGCGGCTCACAGCTTTATCCTACCTCACAGTGCATTGGTGATACCCCTATGGAGGCCTGTGAGAGTCTGGCTGTGAGTTGATTTCTAGCACTGATTTAGACCCTGTTCACACACCACGGCCAGTTGAGTGGTAGGACCCCATGCGTGCTGAGACACCGTGACGTGGTGCATGAGGGGCTCCGATATGTTCCTGACTGGAAGATATTGGCAAAGTTCTCAGCTTTTAACATCGGCCTGAGGAATTGGCTAGTATTGTCAGTTGCGTATCATTTTGGTGCATTTTTTTGCAGTGATTTTCACCTCCTAGACCACTCTAATCCAGGCCCTGACTACCTATCAATATGAATAGACCTTGAAGGTAGGAATATTCATATGCAGTATACCTAAGCCCTGTTTTCCCTATAAGGCCCTGGAATAAGTTTAGGGAAGTCTCTGTCTCAGGCCCAGATACAACAAGGAATATAACAAATACAAACGCGACACTTAACTTCAGTTCTGGGTTTGCTTTTCACAAGAAGCATTGCCTGATGTGAATGATGCCTCGCACAAAATATCTCTCAGAAGACCTACGATTAAGAATTGTTGACATAAAGCTGGAAAGTGTTATAAAAGTATCTCCAAAAGCCTTGCTGTTCATCAGTCCACGGTAAGACAAATTGTCTATAAATGGAGAAAGTTCAGCATTGCTGCTACTCTCCCTAGGAGTGAGTAAAGATGACTGCAAGAGCACAGCACAGACTGCTGAATGAGGTGAAGAAGAATCCTAGAGTGTCAGCTAAAGACTTAAAAACAAAAGTCTCTGGCATATGCTAACATCTCTGTTAGCGAATCTACGATTTGTAAAACACTAAACAAAAATGGATTTCATGGGAGGATACCACAGAGGAAGCCATTTCTGTTCCAAAAAAAAAACAAAACATTGCTGCACGTTTACAGTTTGCACAAGAGCACCTGGATGTTCCACAGCAGTACTGGCAAAATATTCTGTGGACAGATGAAACCAAAGTTGAGTTTGGAAGAAACACACAACACTATGTGTGGAGAAAAAGAGGCACAGCACACCAACATCAACACCTCATCCCAACTGTGAAGTATGGTGGTGGGGGCATCATGGTTTGGGGCTGCTTTGCTGCGTCAGGGCCTGGACAGATTGCTATCATCGAAGGAAAAATGAATTCCCAAGTTTATCAAGACATTTTGCAGGAGAACTTAAGGCCATCTGTCCACCAGCTGAAGCTCAACAGAATATGGGTGTTGCAACAGGACAACGACCCAAAGCATAGAAGTAAATCAACAACACAATGGCTTAAACAGAAGAAAATACGCCTTCTGGAGTGGCCCAGTCAGAGTCCTGACCTCAACCCGATTGAGATGCTGTGGCATGACCTCAAGAAAGCGATTCACACCAGACATCCCAAGAATATTGCTGAACTGAAACAGTTCTGTAAAGAGGAATGGTCAAGAATTACTCCTGACCGTTGTGCACGTCTGATCTGCAACTACAGGAAACGTTTGGTTGAAGTTATTGCTGACAAAGGAGGTTCAACCAGTTATTAAATCCAAGGGTTCACATACTTTTTTCACCTGCACTGTGAATGTTTACATGGTGTGTTCAATAAAAACATGGTAACATTTAATTCTGTGTGTGTTATTAGTTTAAGTAGACTGTGATTGTCTATTGTTGTGACTTAGATGAGGATCGGATCACATTTTATGACCAATTTGTGAAGAAATCTATATGATTCGAAAGGGTTCACATACTTTTTCTTGCAACTGTATATAGATATACATAATTTGGCCTCATAGTGTCAGTTTTTTATATGTTTCTGCTCCTGTACCTGGCTTGTTGAGCCCATTGTTTGCTACATTGACACTTTGGCCTTTTACAGGTACGCACGTATCTGGAAGGGCTGTGTGTGTTCGGTGGCGATTTATACTTTACCAGATGATCACCAAGAACAGAGCAGAAACCATAAAATGCAATGTTCCACAACTGTTCTTCCTGGCACAGCTAGTAGAATACAGGCAGGCTGCTTCAAATCCTCGTCCAAAAAACTAATTGTGAATGTAGCCTAAGAACAGACAGCATTGCCCGACCTTTCTCCTCTGGTATGTCCTGACAAAGCCACCTTTGCATTTAACCTTCGGCATCTGCTAAACAGGGTTTATGTGTATGCCTGGACTGTCAGAGGTAGAGCAGGTGCTGAGTACCTAGACACACCTAGGTTTTAGAAAAAAATATTTTGAACAAAAGGTGTGACATGGACAAAAAAAGGCATTTCTATTGGGGTGCCGGCCGTGTGCGGTCTGGTGTTTTGCGGATCCGCAATTTGTGGACCGCAAAACACTTGCGGACGTCTGAATGGACCCTTATTGGGAAAGAAGGGGTGGTCCAGTGACACTTTAATAAGGGGGTCACTTTATTGGGAGTGGGGTCGCTAGGGGTACCTTAGGGATAACTTTATGGCAGGGCTCAGGTCACAGCAGTCGCGGTGCACATAGTCAGGAGCAGGCAGGTGTGAAGACTGAGAGGCGGAGCACGCATATTTGACAGGGAAGGCTGCTCCGCCCCTCGTCTCCCTGCTCCTGCGCTCCCATTCATATTTCCTCCTGCTCCATAACAGCGCATCTTCGGGACGGCCAGTCCCTACCACCCAGCACTTGCTGCGGCTGGCCAGCTCCTACCACAGACAACCCGCAGAGGTGACCAGCCCCTACATCCCACCATCTCCAGCAGCAGTCGGTCCCTGCCTCGAAACACCAGCAGCGCGCCCAACCTTTCCGCCCAGTACCCAGAGCGTGGCCGGCCCTTTCATCCCAGCACAGCAGTGGCAATTCAGAGGCCACTCCAGGTAACTTGGGAGGCCACAAGCCAAGCTCTGGACATTTTTCTTTCTATATTCACCCCATAAGATGCACTAACCAACCCTAGAGATTTGTTATGCAGAGCTTCTACCTGTGCATGTTCCGCTAAGCTAAATCCAGGCAAAGCACATTGGTACAGGAAGCCAGGACTCAGGTGAGCAGCGATGTACGATCCTGCCAGCACTGAGCTCTCTGCGGCCCCTATTCCTGCAGAACTGTGGAATCAATATACCCGTACACTACAGGCATGTCTGTGGTGTATGATTGTACGGTTTCCTAAGTGCTACAGACACCATTAAGTTTGGGGCCTATTTTTTGCAGTAAAACAGTCAAATTGATTAAGTATATGTCAAAAGTGAGTTGTAGGGCATTTAGAATATTTTTTTTAAATAAGTTGTATAAAAGTTTAGCTATCCTTTATATAATAGGTGGTGCTTACTTTCAAAAGAGCATCAATCCTGTTCAGCTCATAAAATAAGTGAATTATTGAATAATGGCATTTCCTATTTTGCTCTAAAGGTTTTCTTTCTAAGAAAAGCAAGAAATGTATACTTCATTTCAGGAATATTTTGCACTCTGTTTCATGTGATTTATAAAGAAGATAGAGCCAATAAACCTGAATCACTGTTCCATATGAGTGGTGGGAAGACAGAATCAGTCTATATTACATGCATTTACCTAGCAGTACACATTTCCAGTGTGTTGAATTACACCTGGGGAACAAACTGCACCAGGTTTTCCTGGTCTAATTTGAGGAATAACTTACATTCTGCATTATTTTGCAACTCTGTTTCTGTGTTTCGGTGACATGACATATAAAAAGTCCTGTATAGTAAATCTTCATCCTACTGTACCTGCAGTTTATTAACCACTTCAGCCCCCCTAGCTCAAACCCCCTTAATAACCAGACCACTTTTTACAATTCTGCACTACACTACTTTCACGGTTTATTGCTCGGTCATACAACTTACCACCCAAATTAATTTTGCCTCCTTTTCTTCTCACTAATAGAGCTTTCATTTGGTGGCATTTCATTGCTGCTGACATTTTAACTTTTTTTTTTATATTAATCAAAATTGACCGAAATTTTTGCAAAAAAACATTTTTCACTTTCTGTTGTAAAATTTTTCAATTAAAACTACATTTCTATATACATTTTTCTCTAAATGTATTGTTCTACATGTCTTTGATAAAAAAAAAATGTAATAAGTGTATATTTATTGGTTTGGGTAAAAGTTACAGCATTTACAAACTATGGTGCAAAAATGTGAATTTACGCACTTTGACTTTCTGAGCACCTGTCATGTGTCCTGAGGTTCTACAATGCCCAGACAGTACAAACACCCCACAAATGACCCCATTTCGGAAAGTGGACACCCTAAGGTATTCTATGATGGGCATAGTGAGTTCATGGAAGTTTTTATTTTTTGTCACAAGTTAGCAGAAAATGATTTATTTTTATTTTGTTTTCTTACAAAGTCTCATATTCCACTAACTTGTGACAAAAAATAACATTTTACATGAACTCGCTATACCCCTCACGGAATACCTTGGGGTGTCTTCTATCCAAAATTGGGTCAAGTGGGGTATTTATACTGCCCGGGCATTTTAGGGGACCTAAAGCGTGAGAAGTAGTTTGGAATCCAAATCCGTAAAAAATGCCCTGTGAAATCCTAAAGGTGCTCTTTAGAATTTGGGCCCCTTTGCGCATCTTGGCTGCAAAAAAGTGTCACACATGTGGTATCTCCGTACTCAGAAGAAGTAGGCCAATGTGCTTGGGGGTGTATTCTTACATATACCCATGCTGGGTGAGATAAATATCTCTGTAAAAGACAACTTTTCCCATTTTTTTTATACAACGTTGTCATTTTACAGAGATGGGTAAATTCTAATGAGTATCTTTTTGGAGGGCATTTTTAGGCATTTGGATTCTCACGCTTTAGGGCCCCTAAAATGCCAGGGCAGTATAAATACCCCACATGTGACCCCATTTTGGAATGAAGACACCCCAAGGTATTCCGTGAGTGGCATTGGCGAGTTCATAGAAGTATTTTTTTTTTTTGGCACAAGTTAGCAGAAATTGATTTTTTTTTTGTTTTTTTTCTCACAAAGTCTCCCTTTCCGCTAACTTGGGACAAAAAGTTCAATCTTTCATGGACTCAATATGCCCCTCAGCGAATACCTTGGGGTGTCTTCTTTCCAAAATGGGGTCATTTGTGGGGTGTGTTTGATGTTCTGGCATTTTGGGCGAGGCTAAATTGTGAGCAACCCTGTAAAGGCTAAAGGTACTCGTTGGACTTTCGGCCCCTTTACGCACCTAGGCTGTAAAAAAGTGTCACACATGTGGTATCACCGTACTCAGGAGAAGTAGGGCAATGTGTTTTGGGGTATATTTTTACATATACCCATTCTGGGTGAGATAAATATCTCTGTAAATTGGCAACTTTGTATAATTTCTTTTTTTAAGTTGTCATTTACAGAGATATTTCTCACACCCAGCATAGGTATATGTAAAAATACACCCCAAAACACATTGCCCTACTTCTCCTGAGTACGACGATACCACATGTGTGACACTTTTTTGCAGCCTAGGTGCGGAAAGGGGCCCAAATTCCAATGAATATCTTTTAGGAGGGCATTTTTAGGCATTTGGATTCCAGACTTCTTCTCACGCTTTAGGGCCCCTAAAATACTAGGGCAGTATAAATACCCCACATGTGACCCCATTTTGGAAAGAAGACACCCCAAGGTATTCCGTGAGGGGCATGGCGAGTTCCTAGAATATTTTTTGGGGGGCACAAGTTAGCGGAAAATTATTTCGTAAGAGAAGAAAAAAAAAAACATTTTCCGCTAACTTGTGCCAAAAAAAAATATATTCTAGGAACTCGCCATGCCCCTCACCGAATACCTTGGGGTGTCTTCTTTCCAAAATGGGGTCACTTATGGGGTATTTATACTGCCCTGGCATTTTAGGGGCCCTAAAGCGTGAGAAGAAGTCTGGAATATAAATGTCTAAAAATGTTTACGCATTTGGATTCCGTGAGGGGTATGGTGAGTTCATGTGAGATTTTATTTTTTGTCACAAGTTAGTGGAATATGAGACTTTGTAAGAAAAAAAATTCCGCTAACTTGTGCCCAAAAAATAAATAAATCTTTTTTGAACTCGCCATGCCCCTCAAAAGTGATCTTTATAGCGCCGCAGCGATTTTACAGTGTTTTTGCAGTTATCAGGAAAAAAAAATTCTGTCACTGCGGTGGGGCGAACTGAACGCAAGTGTGCGCACAAGATCAGGCCTGATCGGGCGAACACTGCGTTTTTTGTAGAGCCTATAGAACATGTCCTATTCTTGTCCGCAATTGCGGACAAGAAAAGGCATTTTCTATATAGTTCTGGCAATGTGCGGATCCGCAAAATGCGGAAAGCACATTGCCGGTGCCCGTTTTTGCAGATCCGCGGTGTCCGTGTTTAGCGGATCCACAAAACACATACGGACATCTGAATGGAGCCTTACAGGGGGGTGATCGATGGCAGGGGGGTGATCAGGGGTTAATAAGTGACGGGGAGGGGGGTATAGTGTAGTGTAGTGCTACTTATTACTGAGCTGCCTGTGTCCTCTGGTGGTCGATCCAAGCAAAAGGGACCACCAGAGTACCAGGTAAATCAGACGCTGTTTACAAAACAGCGTCTGATATACCTTTCAAGGGTTAAAAAAAAAAAAATCGCATCTACAGCCTGCCAGCAAATGATCGCCGCTGGCAGGCTGTAGATCCACTGGTTTACCTTGCGATCCTGTGAACGCGCGCTCCTGTGTGCGCGCGTTCACAGGAAATCTCGCCTCTCGCGAGATGGCGCGCCAGCGCGTCTAGGAGGAACAACAGGGCCTCTGCCAGAATGCAATCCTGCGTGCGGCGGTCCTGAGAAGGTTAAAGAGGTTTTCCAGGCTCCTGTTATTGATGGCCTAACCTCAGGCTAGGTAATTAATATCCGGTCAGTGAGGGTCCAACACCTCAACTGTAACCTCCAGCACTGGAACAAGCACTTTGAATGGAACAGGAAGCACAGCTCCGACCAAAGTGTAGTGGTCATGTGGGATTACTGCAGCTCAGCATTTCAGCGGGAGCTGAGCTGCAGTAACCCAGCACGGCCATTACACATTGAACAGATCTGGGCTTCCTGCTCCATTCACAGTGCAAGTTCCAGCTCTGGAGGGAACTGCTGATTGTTGGGGGTGCAGGGTGTCAGACCCTCATTGATTGGATATCCTGAGGATAAGTCATCAATATCTGGAAAATTCCTTTCAAAGTGACACTGCAGAAAACTTATCATGATATATCCACAATAACCAGTGTGAATGCAGATTTACATACAGGACACATACAACTCTGTATACATAAGACGTTAACAGGAACTACTTTACCAGATACAAAAATAATGGGGGAGCTTTCTTAGGAACAGTGTATGCTGCTCTTAATTTTTCCTGCGCTGGTGTGAGATGCATCACAATTATCAAGAGGTGCACTTGGGTCTTCTTCAGTTTCCTGTCGCACATATTTTTATTATTTCTACAAAAGTGGTGAAGGTGTCAGAAAGGGGGGTGGGGGCGGGTGAGAAAATTTGGTGCAAATAAACTTGTGTCAAAATGTGTATGTGCAGTATGATGGCGTAGAAGCTTAAAGGGGTTGTCTCACTTCAGCAGATGGTATTTATCATGTAGAGAAAGTTACTACAAGGCACTTACTAATGTATTGTGATTGTCCATATTGCCTCCTTATCTGGCTGGATTTATTTTTCTATTACATTATACACTGCTCGTTTCCAGGGGTTATGGCCACCCTGATGACCTACTTGAAAGCACCTTTAAGTCTGTAGAGTGGTATAAAAGCATCAAAGGAACAATAAAGGCTCAAATAATTATTTTAGCTATCTAAGGTCGGGTTTACATCAACATTTATTTTTCTGTTCTTCTGAACAAAAAAAATGGATCCTGCATTTTAAGCATCTGTTATGCTCAATTATGCACATTTTACATTGGTTTTAGACATTTCCGTCTGAGATCGGTTATTTTAGGGTACTTTCACACTAGCGTTTTTCTTTTCCGGCATAGAGTTCCGTCACAGGGGCTCTATACTGGAAAAGAACTGATCAGGCATATCCCCATGCATTCTGAATGGAGAGTAATCCGTTCAGGATGCATCAGGATGTCTTCAGTTCAGTCGTTTTGACTGATCAGGCAAAAGATAAAACCGTAGCATGCTACAGTTTTATCTCCGGCGAAAAAAACGGAAGACTTACCTGAATGCCCATAGGAATGTATTAGTGCATTCAAAATACCGTAATGCCGGATCCGTATGACAAGCAGAGAGACGGATGCGTTCTTGCAATGCATTTGTGAGACGGATGCGGATCAGTCTCACAAATGCTTTCAGTCACATCCAAATTGGTGGATCGGGCGGGCAGTTCCGACGACGGAACTGCCCGCCGGATCACACTGCCGCAAGTGTGAAAGCAGCCTTAGACGGAAAAAAGTCCTACACAAAGAAATTTTTTTATGTCTAAAATTGAAAAAAGCGGGTTGGATGCAGACCAAAAATATGGTCGTATGAATGGGGCCTAAGTGCAACACCTGTAAGACTTTATAGAGCACAACACACATTGTTTAGGTCCATGCTTAGACTGATTTAATACTAAGTACAGATTTATCAAAACATAATTCCGACATAATAATAACAGCAATAAAAAAAAATGAAAGCTACAACAACAAAATTTCAAGTACTAGTAACCCAATAAACACTAATGGGTCCAAGGCCAAAGAGAACTGACCAAAATAAACGGAATTTTGTAAAGTCTATTACAAAACTTTAATTTTATTTGCAATTGTGCTGATCACAGACCAGCATAATAGATACAAGTCCATATATTACAAGATCACTGGAGAATGAGCTCCGCTGTTATCCATTCCACGGTAATCAATAACCATCGTCGTCATCCAGCTCACAGCCGTAATCTGAAAAAAAAGGGAAATGTTACTCTTAATGTGCAGCTCTGTAATGACGGCAGGAAAGGAAGCGTTCAAGGTGTTGTCTTGTTAATCATGAGATTTATGTTCAGATTAATTCCTGCTATGCCATAAACACAACATGGGAGACAAAATTATGGCGGCTGATATACTAACTCACTGGAAATGCTGGGTTAGTATGTGTAAATCCTCTTTTATTCTACTGATGCTTTCTTTGGGGCAGTAAAATGGAAGAAACGAATTGTTTAGAAAATGTGCAGATATAAAATGAGGGGATATTTGTAATACTAGGTTTTGTGAATTCATTCTTTTACCGTATTCAACAAATCACTGCCGGAACCCTGTTGACTATAATGGGATCCAGCCGCCACCTAGCATAAATGCCGGGTTTTGACCGGACAAATACTGCTAAGGTGTGACCTACTTGATGGGCAGAGGCTAAAGCCTGTATTACAGCTGCCGATTGTTCCACAGATTATCGCTAGCGAGTGCATCAATGCTTGTTGGTGATCATCTTGCAGTGTAATACTGCCACCGATTACCTGATGAATCATCAGGCAATCCAAATCTTTTGACATGTTAATAAATTATTGTTTGCAGGCAGCAGATCGTGGTGTCTAATAATGATCTGCCGCCGACAAACTATACAGCATAGGGATGAGCGATGGCATAGCTGCGGAGGATATCACTGCATGTAATAGCAGCGGTCTCCTCCACTAGCGAGCATGCGATTGCCGGGAGGGAACTCTTCCCTCCCGACAATTGTCTGCCACATTGGGCTGTGTAATACAGCCTTTAGGTGTCAGGAATGAATGGTCACTGTACTTTCACACAACTCAACAGTAGAGACAAACAAAAGACACTTTGAAATATACGGTATCAGAGAAAAATATCTTGTTCTCTACCGATCATCTGTTCTCCCTTTTATAAACTAACTTTCTCTCTGAAGTTTGTGATAAATCCATCTTGCGATACCAACGGACTGCCTGCTCACTGAGGGATCAGATTACATCATCCTATAGATAACATATAATAAACGGCTGGCTCACAGTATTTTTGCATACATATACTTATATATTATTATATAAACCACTATCACATTTATAAAAAGTTAAAATCCTATTTCATATATAATATTTTCATTAATCCCTTCCAGCATTAATGTACATAAAAAATGAGGAGATCACGCATATAAATAAATATGAGTTTGGAGTACTCCAATAATAATGGATTACAACATTCACACAGTGGTATAGATCACACTGTAATACAGATATTATTATATCTTATTAGTCTCTCCAATGGGGTATATTGAGTCCTTTAATAAACTATATTGCCTCCGGTAATTAAATGTGGCTACTTTGTTACATTACCACTTGTTGGAACCCTCCTGGTTCAGATAGTTATAATGGCGCCCAATCCTCCTCGCTTGTGGGTGCTCGATCCTCCTCTTTAGTGGCCTCAATGACATGACAAACCTTGCTAAGCCGGATATGGATACAGCACGATGTTACAAGCAAGCACAGCGAATGGATGGAGCAGAGTCCGCACTGGTATTAGGAGTAAATCTCACAAAGCCAGGAGTGGACACCACAGAGTGTTAAGGACAAACCCAACGAATACAGGTCACGTTTGTATCGATAGATGTAGCAGGGTCCGTAATTATAAAAGTAAATCTGACAACACCAGGAGTAGACACAGCAGGGCGTTGAGAACAAACAACATATTGTAATCCATTATTATTGGAGTACTCCAAACTCATATTTTGTTTAATTATATGCGTAAGCTCCGCATTTTTTATTTACATTAATGCTGGAAGGGATTAATGAAAATATTATATATGAAATAATAGGATTTTAACTTTTTATAAATGTGATAGTGGTTTATATAATAATATATAAGTATATGTATGCAAAAATACTGTGAGCCAGCCGTTTATAATATATTTTCTATTTATATTATTTTAGCAAGCTGGTAACTATCAGGCCGGGCTCCAGTAGTTGCTGGTTGAGCTTCTCTATAGTTTATCAATATCATCCTATAGATGTCTGAGGAAGGGAATGGGGAGGGACTGCAAAGAGAAACAGAAACAACACAGGAATAACTGAGCAGCTAAAAGTAAAGTTATCTCGCCTGTAGTGCTTTAGTCACATCTATACTGCTCAGTACTTCTCTATAAATGTCCTATATGCTGCTTCTAAGTAAAAGAGGAATCATAACCTGCTGCCTCCATATGTTTTCTAGTCTCCCTGCGCCAGCTCAGAGACAAATGAGAATTGGAGATACAAGTTATATAATCACCAGATGACGTGCTATGTACACACAAATGGCAGCTTATTCGGAAAAATGTATATGAAATAAGAGGTTAAAGGCTCCCGAAATGAAATTTGCTTCCGACTTTATAGAACAATATAGCTATGCTTACCGTTGCCCCCCAGCATCTGCAGTGCGCTGACACAATGCTCATCTTCCTCCTCCTCTTCTTCCTCTACTTCTTCCTCATGGTTATATGCGACTGGTCCACTCTCCACCACTACAGACTCGTTTACCACAGGGCTGCTTGACTCCTACAAAATAAAAAATAGCACCAGTTAGGGTTAGGATGATCTTTGAATTAAGAAACTTAAATCTGTTTTTACACCACATTCCCAGTAAGGCTGCCCATACATATATACAATAGTTGTCACACACGCACATACCAGCCGAGTATATGTAGATTTTCACAGGGGACAGCGGAATAGGCTGCTACCAGACTACAGATTATTGACCGCTGGGACACAAGATCAGGCATGTAGGAAGCCAATATGCCTGAACTTCATTCTCTCCCCAATGGCAAATGTAGCAAGCCAATCCAGCCAAAATTGGTGAGTTCAGCAGACTTATCTAATGTGCAGGGCACCTGTACTAAACATGTGAGATGAAATGTGAGTGCAAGTGATTAAATGGCCACATCTTTGTAATACTAGGGATCCTGGATTCAAGCCCACAGGATATAATGTGCATATATAAAATACTACACTGATCACAGTAACAAGATGCATACAAACAAAAGTCACTGTCAACTTCATCGATCCCCCTCTGCTCCCATTCCAACACTTGCCGGTCACCGCTTCCTGGTCCCTCTTGACACACAGGAAATAGCTGTGATTGCATTTCCACTGTCTTAAGAGGCACCAGTGGGGGCCTGGAGAGCTTCTGAATGGGAGCAGTGGAGTTCACAATTAAAAAAAAAAAAAAAAAAAAAAAAGCCCAGCCATACAACAACATTAGGGCTCATGCACCCAGTGCCCTGTACTGCGGACTGCAAACAACCCATTGACTTGAATGGGGCCGCAATTCTTAATATGCGGAGCGGAGGCATGGATTGTAAGCACTATGAAGCGCTTCCGTGGGACTTTGGTCTGTGCCACAACAAAAAAAATATAACATGTCCTATTTTGTTTGAGGTGCGGACCCTTTCTTGCGAGTCGCGGACCCATTCAAGTCAGCGGGTCTGTATCCACAAACGGCATGCACACGGCCTGCTATTTGCACTCGTGTGCATGAGCCCTTAAAAGGGATATTCCGGTTATAGAAAGTTATCCCCTATCCACAGATATTCGGAGATAGCCGAGGGCAGCACTTGGCTATCTCCGCCGCTCCCACAGAAATAAATGGAATGGCAGCGTGCTTTTCAGACCCCATTTCAGGGGGATTCCACTCACTGTGTATGGGGCCCCTGTTCTCATTATTGGGATCCCAGTGGTAAAACCCCAACAGATCTGATAGTTATTGCCTATCCTGTGGATAGGGGGATAACTTTCTATAATCGGAATACCCCTTTAAATAACCTCAATGGAAACCATGCCCAACAGTCTGTGCACCCGAAGAATTACTGCTGATGCAGACTGACTACAAAGTTCCTGGATTTCCTCTAGCAGTAGATACAATGCATCCATGATAAAGACCTATCAATTAGGAACTAGCAATAAACAGTCATATACACATTGGGAGAGATACATCAAGACTGGTGGTCCTATATGCCCCCCTGTGTGCTGCGGTAAGATGCGCCTAATTTATTAATAGGCAGTCACATCTCTGGCACTCCATGCGTCAAAAACTCAATATTCAACTGACTGCTGTCTCCCCTGAATCACCCATAAAGCACACTCAGTCTGGCCACGCATGCAGGGTAACTGCCACAGGGAAAGAGGATATGCTGATGCCAGGCACCTCTGGCTGCACTCATCTTCCAACATGCCAAATCTTAGTTTCATTCTGGCTCCGCATGCTGGGGAGCAGTTTATCTGCCACTGTACATATTAGGGCTCATGCACATGACTGAATGCATTTTGCAGTCTGCAAATCACGAAACTGCATGCTGCCATTTCTTTTTTTATACTTGCAGAAATGTCCTAAACTTATCCACAAAACTGACAATGGAACGGGGCAACGGATGTGGACAGCACACAATGTGCTAACTGCATCTGTCGGGCCCCATTGAAATGAATAGGTCTGTATCTGATCCACATTTTCTGCGGATCGAACCAAACATACAGTCCTGTGCTTGAGGCCTTAGTTTGTGAGAGAGATGTGATGATCTGTGTATGGCCAGCTTTAGGTAGGAGCTAAACCCAGACAGGCTCAGAACTAGGGACCATCCTGGAAGTTTAACCCCTTAGATGCCACAGTCACTAGCTACTGACAGAATAATCTAAGCACCTCTGTTACTTCATCAGTCGACCTGGCAGCATGGTGACCAAAATGCATGTAGAGGTGTGGGAAGTTGTGCAGTTACATCAAGGTGTGAAAAGGGGTTAGCAGGGACCAAAGGCTGGAAGCTTACTAAGACATGCCAGTCAGTGGTGTAGCTATAGGGGGCGCAGGTCACAGGGCTCCCCCTTGCCAGTTGTGCACCGCCAATTACCACATTTTTCACTTTATAAGATGCAGTGCGTCTTATAAAGCAAATACTAGTGAGCCCAGAAAGCGGAGGTGCGTAAAGCGGTGAGTGAAGCCTTGTACTCCTCCCTGGTCTTCTCTGGGCACGCGCTGCATTGTCCTGATTGCGTACAGCGTCAGGACGTAATGCGTGCACTATGAGCTGACGTTGTAGGCAGTCAGATCACAGTGCAGCGTGGGCCTGGAGAAAACCAGGGAGCATAACTGCAGGGAGGCTGCGGAGCAGGAAAGGTACCATAAGTTAACTTATTTATTTTGGGTTTAATCTGAGGTCTGCTTGGGGTCTGACATGGAGGCCTATCGGGGTCTGATCTGCGGGCGGCACCCTGGCAGAGTATTAGCTTAGCACAATTATATTTGTGGGACATCATGTTTATGACACTGTTTCCTGGGTGCAGTTATATTTAAGGGCACTGTGTGCCAATAATTATTTAAGGGGGCACTATCTGTGTGGTTCTAGTATTTTCAGGGGGATGTTTCTGCAGTATAGTATTGGGGAGCACAGTGGGCACAGTATTGGGGGTAGCAGGATGGGATGTTCAGAAGGTGGGAGGATGATGGAAAAGCAGGAAACTGAGTTGTCTATTTGTCAAGAGATCGCTGAAAGAAATCATGATGGTGGTCTGGTTTGAGAAGAAGAGGACAGAGAACATCTACATCAGAAGAGACATCACTGGATACAAGAGGTATGTGGCGCTGTATTACCCTGTATGTTTTGTAGAGCTGTATGTAATGTTTTCCAAGTGTGTCTTTTACAGTAGGGATGAAGGGAAGAGGTTTGGTTGAGAATTTGGCATGGGGGGTGCCCTTTAACTTTTTACCTCAGGCAGCAGAAAGGCTAGGTGCACCCCTGCCCCTTGCCACAAAACACAATGGACTATGCATGGCAACCTGTGGATCACCCGCTGTTGTGGAACTACAGCTCCCTGCAAGCCCTAATAGTGTGAGCTGCAGTTTGGAGGCCAATGATGTAGGGAGAATACTTTTATGACAAAATTGAAAAATAAGACACCAATCAGTTTCAGTATCCAAGTTGTTTTCTACAAAACTCTGCAACACCAGGACAAATGCTAGAGGCCTAAGATCTATAGCAAAAAATCCCTCTAAAAGGATGAAAAGAAATCAAGATAATAAATATTTCTCAAAACCAGGCACAAAATGGCGGCCAACAGAATTTCATGGTCATCATCTAGATCTTCTCTGCTCTATACTGGAGTTAAGTATTAAACTAGTCATACATAACCAATCCTAGAAAAAGGGATTAAGTGGCACAAGGAAAACTTTGTTCCTTGGGACGGATTCATGCTGAGAATTTCCATCCAGCATGATAAATGCTCGTAAGTGGTGTGGAACCCAAAGTAAGCTGCTCATTGATTCGTGGAGTCCACAGGAAGAAAATAAACCATCTAATTAAAATATGACCTCTTTCTAATTATCCTGCCTATTTCCATCCTGCAGCACTTGTAACGAAGGAGAGTAAAAAGTGATAATGTGAGTCCCGAGGCAGCACACTTATTGCTACTCTTTATAATGCCATTATCTAAATTCTAAATGTAAGGCACTTGGTGTTTTAGGCAGAATTGATGAAAATTGAAATATGCCAATCTGATAGTAAGTGAAAGAATTTCAACGAGTATTAAAGGAGTATTCCAGGACATGAATATCGATTATCTATCCTTAGGTCATCAATATCAGATGGGGGGTAGGGGTCTGACTCCCATTACTCCAGACCATCAGCTGTTTGCAGGACCATAAACTGTAACAGCTGGAAATACGCTTAAATAAGGCTGAGGTAGCAGGACATTTCCCAGTTGTTATCGAGTGTATGGAGTATTGCTAGTTATATGTAGATTTTCAGAAGTTGGAACTCCGCTGATCTGATATTGATAACCTATCCTTAGAATATTAAAGTCAGAAATACCCCTATAACCACTTTCCAACATCCGCCGTACATGTATGGTGGATGTCAGATGTTTTAGGATAGACCCGGAGGCATTGTCTCTGATCAGCGATGATACCGATCACCTGCATTTAACCCCTCAGATGCCGTGGTTAATTGTGACCACAGTACCGACATCGAGGGAGCCATTAGGTTGCTATGGCAGCCTCGGGCCTTCTGAAGGATCTAGGGCTGCAACAATTAATTGACTTTATCGATAATCGGCCGATTCGTTGCTATGCGGGCGGGAGCGGCCGGTCAGGCGCTATACCTGCGGGCCCTTGAACTTTAAATCACCCCATCTTTATTACCTTACAATGAAGCTCCAGTAACAGGCAAAGCGGGTGGCAGCGTAATGTCACTTACTCACGTGACGCGCAAGCTCCGCCTGCTTCATTCATAAAATGGGCGGAGCAGGCGCATCACGTGAGTAAGTGACGTTGCGCCGCCGCCCGCTCTGACTGTTACTGGAGCTTCATTGTAAGGTAATAAAGATGGGGTGATTTAAAGTAAAAGTTACTGCCGGTTAAGAAATACTGCTGTGAGCGGCAGGGCCGGGGCTGTTATGGGGAAGGGGATCTGTAGATGGCACTGTTATGGGGAGGGGGATCTGTGGATCAGATCCCCCTCCCATAACAGCGCCATCCACAGATCCCCCTCCCCATAACAGTGCCATCCACAGGTCCCCCTCCCCATAACAGTGCCATCCACAGGTCCCCCTCCCCATAACAGTGCCATCCACAGGTCCCCCTCCCCATAACAGTGCCATCCACAGGTCCCCCTCCCCATAACAGTGCCATCCACAGGTCCCCCTCCCCATAACAGTGCCATCCACAGGTCCCCCTCCCCATAACAGTGCCATCCACAGGTCCCCATCCCCATCCACAGATCCCCCTCCCCATAACAGTGCCATCCACAGATCCCCCTCCCCATAACAGTGCCATCCACAGATCCCCCTCCCCATAACAGTGCCATCCACAGATCCCCCTCCCCATAACAGTGCCATCCACAGATCCCCCTCCCCATAACAGTGCCATCCACAGATCTCCCTCCCCATAACAGTGCCATCCACAGATCTCCCTCCCCATAACAGTGCCATCCACAGATTCCCTCCCATAAAAGTGCCATCCACAGATCCCCCCCATAACAGTGCCATCCACAATTTGTTTTAATATGGCCTTTGAACATAATTTTTCAAGTAAAATCATATAAACCCCTTTTTTTTTTGTCATTTTGGTGTTTTTTCCCCGATTAATCGATGAAATTATCGACAACTAAACGATTATTCAAATAATCGTTAACTGCAGCACTAGAAAGATCTTAGGCCTGCCACAGCGATGTTCGTATGGAGCCCTGCCTGTGGCAGAGCTCCAAAGGAACATAGCGAATCTCCCATAAATTGCAATGTTAAATCATCATTTTCTGGGATTTATTTTATGGCCATCACTGTGGTATAAATAATATAACTTTATTCTGTTGGTCACTACAATTATGATGATAATAAATGTATATGTTTTTTTTTTATTTCCTCCTGCAGGCTGTGAGCTACCTCACTGCCCCCTCTCCTCCTCCAGGCTAAAGGGGGAGGACTGCTTTAACTTTTCATAGCTTGGGCTGGGTAGCAGCTAGAGATATAGGCCTGCTTGCTGACTGCCAGCTTTCATGTTAGCTTTAAAACCAGAACCACAGCATTATCTCAGGAGATATAGCTGTTAGAAACTGGGAGGTGAAAGCAGCTGAAAGTGAAAGGTAAAACAAGTTTCTGCTGCTTTCCTTCATGGCAATCCAGGCTTTACATCAAGTTCAGATCCATATCTCTAGCTGCTACCATGGGCGTTCACGCAACGGCTTTTACAGTGGCATTTTGGCGCAGACATGTCTCTTCTTGACACAGCCATGGCTATAAGCCGCCGCTCTGCGATTCTCAGCGCTGCCTTCCACTGAGATGTATGGGAGGCCAAAATTCAGCTGTAAAAGCAGTCATTTGAAGTCCTTTTTTCAAAGCCAGAGCAGAGTACAAGCAAAGCTGTTAAGTGGTTAAAGGTATTGACCTTCCTCAAAATGTGCCGTAATCGGCATTAAAAGACAGTAATATATTGTTATTATGAGATCAGCCTAGATGTCCTCTTTTGTTAAGTTCTGCCCCCTTTTTTAGTACACACTTTTCTTTACCTGACGCTCCAATCCCAACATGGCCACTGATGGTGGAGCATGTGACCTGACCTAGCCATCGGCGGTCTTCATTGAATAACACTGCACTCCATCAGCAGCCAGGTTGTGATGGAGAAGATTGGGAAGAGGGTCACAAAGGAGGACTTCTAAGCTGGTCTCCTGACAAAGCCTCATTCACACGTGGGAGACAAGATGGTCAGTGGTTTATCTGTGAAGATATCCGATCCATGTTTGCTCCATGTATCTTTTTTTTGCCCTCTGTGTATCATCCATATTCCACGGATACTGCTAGCATATCCTACCAAAGGTTCAAGAAAACTGGGAACCAAACACGAATAATACCCACATCACAGGTGCATGAAGGATCCGTAGTCACGGGCGTACGCCTGTGATGGCACCAGAAACCCATGGTCCATGGAAAACCACTGATGTGTTAATAGATACGTGATCAGTCTGTGGATGGACAGCACACATCTGTGATTCACAGATGTGTAAAAGAGGCCTAACAATTCATTAGTAAGTGACTTATAACTATTATATTATATCTAATCCACAGACTGGCATACATAGGCACCAAGCCGCATGTTCAATATCAATCTGTACGTACGAGGCCCAGGCACAATCTGTTAGAACATAAAACGATGGCTCATTTCATAACACAATCCGTTCTAATAACAGGCAGCCAAAGGGTTTTTAATATTTGATTTCAGTTCTATGCAATGAATGTCACTCTCGCTTGCAAGCATCTGTCACTAGAACTAGGCATTCTGGGCTCGTTCTGCGCTGGCAGACTAATCAAACAGAGTATTACTGATGATTGACCCAAGACAGGCAGGTGTGCGTCTTTGCGTGAGTGCTCACCATAGGGGACAATATCACCGTCTCTGACAAGTATGGAGAGCCCACAGTAAAGTTCTCGATGGCTTTGCATGGAGGATATGTGAATGCAATCTACGGCCGGAGAGCTGCATTCTGTCTGCTGGAAGGACTGCAAACAAGACTTGACTTCAGTCTCTTTGCTTTCCAGCTGTAACGTACCCTGACCTTTATTCTCATAAAATGCAATCTGACGGTTACCTGGTCCAGCGCTGCCTTCTTAGGTGGTTGCGTAGAAACCAACGGCTTCAATCTGAAAGACAAAATGGAAAGTGATCACCAGTGCTCCTCGCCATTAATAAAAGATGAGGGAGCAAGCGGGGCTCAGCAATATCAATATACAGCAGTGCCTATGACCAGGCACTGGTAATATCCACAATATAATAAGTATTAGAGAACTCGCGGCATCTAGCCTGCAGGCGGCACTATTCCCGGTTACCTAGCAACCACTAAGCTTCCTTTCTCAGTGACTACCACTATCGGCAATGCAAGAGACCTATTTATGATCTATTCTAAAGTCTAATTTTTTCAGCTCCAATCAAGATGATACTACATAGATTTGCTACTATAGATAATGTTGTGATGGTAGAAATTGCAAGTAGAACTGCTGCTCTGTGGGAAATATGGCTGAAAACAGTCCCATAATAACTACATGTTATGGATACAGGACAGATTGACACTATACAATGCGCCAACCAATAATCCCCGGGATATGTCTACGCGGGGCATGGTTGTTACTTGCCAGATTCACTTTAAAGGTCACCATCTTAAGAGCACAGACATCTTGTCCAATTCCCAAGACTAGTAACAAGATAGGACAAGAGGTCTACTGAAGATTACAGAGATAATTAAAGCCGCGAGTCATATACACGAGCAGAATAGAGACGTGTGCGACGGAATAGAGCACAACAATTAAAAGGGATAAAGATAAAAAAAACTCCACGTTTACGGTCTTCCATATTATGGGACATTGAAAAGGTTTTCCTACCAAAGGAAGTGATGGCATATTTAGGAGGAGACCTGCATTTTTCCCAATGAAGGATCTGCAGACTGATTTAAAGGGTTACTTTCACCTAGGCCATTTATGGCATACCCATCTCTGAGACCTGCACCAAGATTCATTTTTTATTTCACAGAACTACAAGTTCCCAGCATAGACAAGAAGGCAAATTTTTTTAAAAAAAATTATAACCATGTGCCATGTTGGTTGCAGTCACCACTAGATAGAGCTTAAGCGCTAGTATACACTAAAAACACAGTAGGCGCCCTCTAGTGGCTGCTGCAAGAAGCCAGGATGGATTTTTCTTAAAGAGGACCTTTCACCAGGAAAAAGTATGTAAACTGACTATACCGACGTGTAGAGCGGCGCCCAGGGATCCCCCTGCACTTACTGTTATCCCCGGGCACCGCTCTGTTCTCCGGTTATAGCCTCCGGTATGTTCCTACTTAGGCTCCACCCAGGGGAACCTGCCGCGGTCTCTTTCTACTATGCTGTAGTGCTGGCCAATCGCAGCGCTCAGCTCATAGCCTCACAGAGCGGTGCCCGGGGATAACAGTAAGTGCAGGGGGATCCCTGGGCGCCGCTCTAAACGTCGGTATAGTCCGTTTACATACTTTTTTCTGATGAAAGGTCCTCTTTAAACTCTGGAGCTATTGGACATATTAAGAACTAATCAGCATGAACATTTGGACTGATTTTGACTAACAAAAAAAAATGGTGCTGAACGGTGAATTTCATTTTAAGCCCTTTTATTTTTTCCAAGCTTTTCTTGTAACCATCATCTTAATATTATTTTTGTTAGTAAGAACCTGAGGGTGTGCTCCTGGAATTTCCCACATTATGTTAAGGCTCATTCAGACGAACATATCCGTTTTTTAGGTCTGCAAAACACGGATACCATGGATACATTTAGCGGAATGGAACAGCCAGCCATATGATAGAAATGCCTATTCTTGTCCGCAATTGCGGACAAGAATAGGACATGTTCTATCTTTTTTGCGGGGCCACGGAACGCAAGTATGGATGCGGACAGCACATGGTGTGCTGTCTGCATCTTTTGCAGCCCCATTGAAATGAATGGTTCCGCATCTGTTCTGCAAAATTGTGGAACCGATGTGGACTCAAATATACGGTCGTGTGAATAAGCCCTTAAAATAAGAATAAATTGGAGGTTCTCCAGAGACTTCTTAGGTTCTTCTCTGGTCCACCCAACAAGAACAGATCTAGAGTATCTTTTCCCCCAAGTCTTAACGGTCGAGAAACTGAGAAGCTGCTGCCATGGCCACCATATGGAAGTTTATCTTCCTGGCTGCCATGACTACATCTACAGTGCCTACCAACAATGCGGAGCTGGTGTGCTGTAATATGCCAGCTCTGGGTCATTCTTCAGTGTGCTGGAGGACGGTTTGTCACTGCTCAACAGGACCGATCTGCAGGGAACGATAAGCAGCTCCATTCATCCAAAAACCCACATGTTAATTTCACTTTATCTGACTTGCAAAGAATGAAGAAGGAGAAAAATGGAAAGGAGGGAGGAAGCAAAAGGCAAGCTCATCTGTTTAACAAAGAAAAGATTGAACTAGGGGAATGGCTGCTATAATGTGCGCGCTGTTACACAGAGAGGAGCAGGTTGTGACAAGGCCCCTGAACAATGTAAGAAAAGGCTTTGGGAATTGCTTAACATTCTCCCTCTATCAATGTGTCCATTGTAAAAGGAATATATCATTAACAATGCTATAACCTCAATTACACCGTCAGCTCACAATAGAGATTCTCCGGCATATTCTTATGTACTTGTGGATGACAGGACTGGAGGGGATTACATGTAAATTATTCAGTAGGTGGAGATTCCATATCTGTATATCTATATATATATTTATATATGGAAACGGACAGCACTTCCAAGAGAAAACCGTGATTTATTCAGCCCAAGTGGCACAGTGAGGCAACGTTTCGGCTCGGACACAGAGCCTTTCTTAAGCTCTGTGTCCGAGCCGAAACGTTGCCTCACTGTGCCACTTGGGCTGAATAAATCAAGTTTTTTTTTTCTTTTGGAAGTGCTGTCCGTTTCCTTCTATATTTTTGGGTAAGAAGCTACACCCTGGGACATAGCACCCGTGACTATTATTGTGAATTTTTATCCTAATATTTAATCAGTTTTATCCTAATGCATTCTGAATGGAGTGAAATCCGTTCAGGATGCATCAGGATGTCTTCAGTTCCGGAACGGAACGTTTTTTGGCCGGAGAAAATACAGCAGCATGCTGCGCTTTTTGCTCCAGCCAAAAATCCTGAAGACTTGCCGCAAGGCCGGATCCGGAATTAATGCCCATTGAAAGGCATTGATCCGGATCCGGCCTTAAGCTAAACGTCGTTTAGCTTTTTTAGAGTGGCAGCCATGGTAAAGTGTAGCGGGGAGCAGTATACTTACCGTCCGTGCGGCTCCTGGGGCGCTCCAGAGTGACGTCAGGGCGCCCCAGGCGCATGGATGACTTGATTGCATGGCACGTCATCCATGCGCATGGGGCGCTCTGTCGTCACTCTGGAGCGCCCCGGGAGCCGCACGGACTGCAAGTATATCGCTCCCCGCTCCTACTATGGCAACCAGGACTTTAATAGCGTCCTGGATGCCATAGTAACACTGAAAGCATTTTGAAGACAGATCCGTCTTTAAATGCTTTCAGTACACTTGCGTTTTTCCGGATCCGGCGTGTAATTCCGGCAAGTGGAGTACACGCCGGATTCGGACAACGCAAGTGTGAAAGAGGCCTAAGCAGACTGCGATTGTCTATTGTTGTGACTTAGATGAAGATCAGATCACATTTTATGACCAATTTGTGCCGAAATCCATATCATTCCAAAGGGTTCACATACTTTAAGTCAACACTGTATATATATGTGTGTATATACACAGTTGCAAGAAAAAGTTACTTTTATTCTACCAGCAAATAATTTTTTGACGGGAAATGACATAGGTGTCTCCCAAAAGTTAATAAGACGATGTACAAGAGGCAATATTGTGGAAAAAAAAAACATTTCTCAGCTTTCATTTTCATTTGAGCAAAAAGTGTCCAGTCCCAAACTATTCATACCCTTCTCAATAATCAATAGAAAAGCCTTTATTGGCTATTACAGCAATCAAACGCTTCCTATAATTGCAGACCAGCTTTTTGCATGTCTCCACAGGTATTTTTGCCCATTCATCTTTAGCAATGAGCTCAAAAATTTTCAGGTTGAAGGGTCTTCTTGCCATCACCCTGATCTTTAGCTCCCTCCACAGATTCTCAATTGGATTTAAGTCTGGACTCTGACTGGGCCACTCCAAAACGTTAATGTTGTTGTCTGATAACCATTTCTTCACCACTTTTGCTGTGTGTTTTGGGTCATTGTCATGCTGAAATGTCCACTGGTGCCCAAGGCCAAGTTTCTCTGCAGACTGCCTGATGTTGTCATTGAGAATCCTCATGTATTGCTCTCTTTTCATGGTGCCGTTTACTGTGATTAGGTTTCCTGGTCCATTGGCTGAAAAACACCCCCAAAGCATTAGGTTCTCACCACCATGTTTGACGGTGGGGATGGTGTTCTTTGGGTTGAAGGCTTCTCCTTTTTTACGCCAAATAAAGGAAACATCATTGTGACCAAACAATTAAATTTTTGTATCATCTGACCATAACACAGAAGATCAAAAGTTGTCTTCTTTGTCCAGATGAGCTTTTGCAAAGGCCAAGCGGGCTTTTGTGTGCCTTATCTGGAGAAGTGGTTACCGTCCTCCTTGGTCTGCATCCGTGGAACCCAGCAGTGTGCAGTGTCCGTTGAATGGTCTGCCTTGAGACATTGCCACCAGCAGATCCCAGATTCACCAGGATGGTGACACCTGGCCAGCACAGGTGTCACTTTTGGCTTCCGACCACGTCCTCTGAGATTTTCCACAGTGTGGAACATCTTTTATTTTTTGCTCAAATGTAAATAAAAGCTGAGAAATGTTTTTTTTTCTCCACAATAATGCCTCTTGTACATCGTCTTTTTATCTTTTGGGAGACATTTCCCGTCAAAAAATGCTTGCTGGTTGAATAAAAGTAACTAAGTCAAAATTTGCCAGGGGTATGAATAATTATGGGCAGCACTGTGTGTATACAGTGGAGGAAATAATTATTTGACCCCTCACTGATTTTGTAAGTTTGTCCAATGACAAAGAAATGAAAAGTCTCAGAACAGTATCATTTCAATGGTAGGTTTATTGTAACAGTGGCAGATAGCACATCAAAAGGAAAATCGAATAAATAACTTTAAATAAAAGATAGCAACTGATTTGCATTTCATTGAGTGAAATAAGTATTTGAACCCTCCTAACAAAAAAAGACTTAATACTTGGTGGAAAAACCCTTGTTTGCAAGCACAGAGGTCAAACGTTTCTTGTAATTGATGACCAAGTTTGCGCACATTTTAGGAGGAATGTTGGTCCACTCCTCTTTGCAGATCATCTCTAAATCCCTAAGGTTTCGAGGCTGTCTCTGTGCAACTCTGAGCTTGAGCTCCCTCCATAGGTTTTCGATTGGATTAAGGTCCGGAGACTGACTAGGCCACTCCATGACCTTAATGTGCTTCTTCTTGAGCCACTCCTTTGTTGCCTTTGCTGTATGTTTTGGGTCATTGTCGTGCTGGAACACCCATCCACGACCCATTTTCAGTTTCCTGGCAGAGGGAAGGAGGTTGTCGCTCAGGATTTCACGATACATGGCTCCGTCCATTTTCCCGTTTATGCGAATAAGTTGTCCTGTGCCCTTAGCAGAAAAACACCCCCAAAGCAAAATGTTTCCACCCCCATGCTCGACGGTGGGGACGGTGTTTTGGGGGTCATAGGCAGCATTTTTCTTCCTCCAAACACAGCGAGTTGAGTTAATGCCAAAGAGCTCTATTTTGGTCTCATCAGACCACAGCACCTTCTCCCAGTCACTCTCTGAATCATTCAGGTGTTCATTGGCAAACTTCAGACGGGCCTGCACATGTGCCTTCCTGAGCAGGGGGACCTTGCGAGCCCTGCAGGATTTTAATCCATTGCGGTGTAATGTGTTTCCAATGGTTTTCTTGGTGACTGTGGTCCCTGCTAATTTGAGGTCATTAACTAACTCCTCCCGTGTAGTTCTAGGATGCTTTTTCACCTTTCTCAGAACCATTGACACCCCACGAGGTGAGATCTTGCGTGGAGCCCCAGAGCGAGGTCGATTGATGGTCATTTTGTGCTCCTTCCATTTTCGAACAATCGCACCAACAGTTGTCACCTTCTCTCCCAGCTTCTTGCTAATGGTTTTGTAGCCCATTCCAGCCTTGTGCAGGTCTACAATTTTGTCTCTGACATCCTTGGACAGCTCTTTGGTCTTTCCCATGTTGGAGAGTTTGGAGTCTGCTTGATTGATTGATTCTGTGGACAGGTGTCTTTTATACAGGTGACTAGTTAAGACAGGTGTCCTTAATGAGGGTGACTAATTGAGTAGAAGTGTCTAACCACTCTGTGGGAGCCAGAACTCTTAATGGTTGGTAGGGGTTCAAATACTTATTTCACTCAATGAAATGCAAATCAGTTGCTATCTTTTATTTAAAGTTATTTATTCGATTTTCCTTTTGATGTGCTATCTGCCACTGTTACAATAAACCTACCATTGAAATGATACTGTTCTGAGACTTTTCATTTCTTTGTCATTGGACAAACTTACAAAATCAGTGAGGGGTCAAATAATTATTTCCTCCACTGTATATACAGGGTGGGCCATTTATATGGATACACCTTAATAAAAATGGTAATGGTTGGTGATATTAACTTCCTGTTTGTGGCACATTAGTATATGTGAGGGGGGAAACTTTTCAAGATGGGTGGTGACCATGGCGGCCATTTTGAATCCAACTTTAGTTTTTTCAATAGGAAGAGGGTCATGTGACACAAACTTATTGGGAATTTCACAAGAAAAACAATGGTGTGCTTGGTTTTAACGTAACTTTATTCTTTCACGAGTTATTTACAAGTTTCTGACCACTTATAAAATGTGTTCAATGTGCTGCCCATTGTGTTGGATTGTCAATGCAACCCTCTTCTCCCACTCTTCACACACTGATAGCAACACCGCAGGAGAAATGCTAGCACAGGCTTCCAGTATCCGTAGTTTCAGGTGCTGCACATCTCGTATCTTCACAGCATATGCTGTGCAGCACCTGAAACTGCGGATACTGGAAGCCTGTGCTAGCATTTCTCCTGCGGTGTTGCTATCAGTGTGTGAAGAGTGGGAGAAGAGGGTTGCATTGACAATCCAACACAATGGGCAGCACATTGAACACATTTTATAAGTGGTCAGAAACTTGTAAATAACTCGTGAAAGAATAAAGTTACGTTAAAACCAAGCACACCATTGTTTTTCTTGTGAAATTCCCAATAAGTTTGTGTCACATGACCCTCTTCCTATTGAAAAAACTAAAGTTGGATTCAAAATGGCCGCCATGGTCACCACCCATCTTGAAAAGTTTTCCCCCCTCACATGTGCCACAAACAGGAAGTTAATATCACCAACCAATCCCATTTTATTAAGGTGTATCCATATAAATTGCCCACCCTGTAAATAAATATATATATATGTGTGTGTGTGTGTGTGTGTGTGTGTGTAAAGCGTGTAGGTAGGTCTTCTTTATTCACCATCTTTTATCATTTCTCTCCCATTTACTATTCAGTGTTTATATAACACCAACATATTCTGCAGCATTGTACAAGCTCATTATTAGAGAACCTCTTTTATTTTACTTTTAAAGGGCATCTGTCAGCAGATTTGTACCTATGACACTGGCTGACCTGTTCCATGTGCGCTTGGCAGCTAAAGGCATCTGTGTTGGTCCCATGTTCATATGTGTCCGCATTGCTGAGAAAAATGAGGTTTTAATATATGCAAATGATCCTCTAGGAGCAACGGGGGCGTTGCCGTTACACCTAGAGGCTCTGCTCTCTCTGCAACTGCCATGCCCTCTGCACTTTGACAGAACAAAGCAGAGTAAATGTCATCACACCTGGCCTTGTTAATCAAAGTGCAGAGGGCATGGCAGTTGCAGAGAGAGCAGAGGCTCTAGGTGTAATGACAACGCCCCCGTTGCTCCTAGTGGCTCATTTGCATATATCAAAATATCATTTTTCTGATCAGTGCGGGCCAGCACAGATGTCTTCAGCCGCCAAGCGCACATGTAACAGGTCAGCCAGTGTCATAGGTACAAATCTGCTCACAGATGCCCTTTCCTACATACATGTTAAAATATGCATCTGTTTTTGTCCGGCTGGAACACGAGCACAAGTCATCCCGGAAACCGGACAGATCCCATTATATTTAATGGGGTCTGGCAGTAAATGACAGTATCTAGCTATGCCGAATACAGTGAACTCCATCAGGCTATGCCTCTGCCAGACCAGGTAAACGGAGATGCGAAACAAGCTTTACCGATGAGTGCTTTTGTTATGGTTACCCCCTGACTGTTCAGTGTCTGCACAAAGCTCAGTCACACGAGGAAGAGAAGCAGAAAGCATTTTAGGAGCTTCGCTAAACTGCTAATAGTCCGTCAAAAGTGTTACTTGTCGCAGCTACAATTTTACATGACTGGTAATCAGTGGGTACAACCCAAGATCAGAAAAAGTAAAGCAAATTATCCGTAGTCTCATTTTTTCCATATACATTATCTAGATGTATAACAAGGAGAGTTAGTACCCCCCAAATCCTGACCTAGGCCTCTCATAAGCCAGTCCTCTCTGCTCTGCACTGATGAGGGGCAATCACCCTGAAACAGCTGTCTGCAGATGAGGTGCTGGCTTAGGCTACTTTCACACTCGCGTTTTGGCTTTCTATTTGGGAGATCCGTTCAGGGCTCTCACAAGCGGTCCAAAACGGATCAGTTTTGTCCTAATGCATTCTGAATGGGTAAGGATCCGCTCAGAATGCATCAGTCTGCCTCCGTTCCGCCTCCATTTTGCTCTGCTTGCAGCGTTTTTGTGTCCGCCTGACGATGCGGAGGCAAACGGATCCGTCCTGACACACAATGTAAGTAAATGGGGATGGATCTGTTTTCACTGACACAATATGGCACAATAGAAAACGGATCCGTTCCCCATTGACCTTCAATGGTGTTCAAGGCCGATCCGTTTTGGCTATGTTACAGATAATACAAACAGATCTGTTCTGAACGGATGCAGACGGTTGTATTATCCGAACAGATGCGTTTGTGCAGATCCATGACGGATCCACAGCAAATGCGAGTGTGAAAGTAGCCTCATTTAATATCAGTCATTTCTCAAGGCTTATTTAAAGGGTCGAACACTGACTTATAGGATGGCTGCCTTACATCTGGTGGCATTAGAGGCAGAGCTTGTTAACAGCTTATTTGCTTCCCTTTCTTCCCAGAATTCCAGAGGAGCATGTATGGCCTATAAGTCTCCTCACACCGACTAAGGTGCTCTCTCCCCAAGGAGAGACAGTACCCCCCAAATCTAGATATATAGCATAAATGCTGGTCACGTGAAACATGCCTGTTCTGTACTCAGGATGCAGGCTGGTATCCCTCCAACTCTAAAAAAAAAATATACTATACAGACGAGATTCTATGTCTAATCTGCATGTTCCATAAAACTGTGTACTTACCAGCCAGTCCAGAGGAGTAATTATTTTGCAGGCGGCTGATGATTCATGCTCTATAATGCGTTTTTCATAAACAGACACGTCCATTAGAAATAGTTCATCGAGAAGCTATTTACCAGTCATTTTAGGGAGGATATTCAGCTATATCTAATGAAAGTTTGGTCAGTAGCGGGCAATGCTTAGCTAATGTTTATGGTTCATGTCTCATTTGCCATAAGGCTGGGTTCACACATGACTGATTAGGCTGCGGATTTACAGTCACAGATTTCCGTGCAGAAAATCTGCAGCATTGTACAGACAGTACCAGCAAAGTGGATGAGAATTTCTGATTTCTCACCAATACACGGTGTACAAAAAATGCAGTGTAAATGGAGCTGCGTTGCGGATTTCAAATCTGCCTCATGTCAATTTATGGTACGGATTGAAGTCCATTCGTTTTTCGATGGCAAAAGCCACATGTAATACATGCAGGTTTGGTGTTGTTGTGGTTTTTGCTGCAAAAATGCAGCAGCGGATTTTTCTGCTGTATTTTGAGTCACGTGTGATTTAACGGCGCCTTCAGATTTGGCAAATTTTGTTGCCTAAAATTTCTGCGACTGAAAATCAGCTCCATTCATCTGAATGGGACATGCAGCAATCGACGCGCCTCCAAACAATCTCGTTCAGATGAATAGAAATGATTTTCAGTCGCAGAAATTGTTCTTTAAGAAATGTGTTGTGTGATCAGGCGCCCTAACAGGTCTGTGAGCAGTACTGCAGTACACAGGAGGCAACAGGGAAATATAATATTCATATTGTTCCCTACGATAAGTGCGATATAAAGCATCACATTGTGTTACTTGACAAGGATACACGTTGACACACTTATACAAGGGCATATATTTGTTCATAGTTTTGCATCATCAAAGTTGTGCAAAATGTACTGGACACCTGCCAATAGAGCAAGTACCGGCAAGACTGCGGCTTAATGGAGACTTGGGTAAATCTGATCACATCTCTCCGCATATAGGTACCATGCAATGTGACTACAGTATGATGAGACGCTGTATCTCAGGGTGTAACAGATAACCATGGGGCCCCACTTCACAATGCCCAGCAAGTTCCAGAAGGAACCATCAATATCAAACTCATGATTCCTTTGCGGCAGAAACGCAGCGTAGTACAGTACCTGCAAAGTATGAGATTACACAAATGTCACGTGCACTTTGCGGATGTTTTCTGTGCGGAAATGACCTGTCGGGTGGATTTCCAAATCTGTTGATTATGTTTCTGGTTTTAGCTGCAGATTTCACCCTTTTCCAATGAAGGGTGAGATCTACGTCAAAACTGCATCAAATCTGCAACCAAAGCGAAATTGCGGATTTTGGTGCAGAAACATACAGAAACCTGCAGATCTTATGTGCGTTCAGCCGCACTCATGTGCAGAAGGGCTAAGGGCCAGTTCATACAACTAATTTTAAAAAACATTTAAAAAAAAAGTGCGGAATACACATTTTTTTTGTTTTCTCAGAGTGAAAAAAAACTTGTTTTTTGTGCCGTTTTTGACATGGTTTTGATGCTTTTTTTAACCAATGATGATCTTCATTAAATTCATTGCTGAATTTTCAGCTTAAGGTTTTTGAAGCAGATCTGCACCAAAAAAAAAAAAGGATAATGCAAAAAAAATGCATGGACTTATTTGCAGCTTTTTTTTTTTCAGCTTTCTATTCATTTAAATAGGAAAATCAGCGCTGATTCTGCTCTAAGATAGTGCTTCCTCCCTTTGAAATGAATGGGAGGCTGTTTTTAGTAATTTTGGAGCCAATTTGGGTATAGATACGCTCCAAAATCTGAGTAAAAAAACTCTGAACTGGCCCCTATAAAGGTTTTTCAGCTTGCAATAGTGTAAACTACAAACTCAGTAATACTCACCTTACAAATTGCCTGCGGCCCCTGTGCCAACGCTTTCCTAGTCCGCAGCTGGTCTCTGCTTATCTGTTATGGTGCATTGATATGACAGCTGCAGCTAAACAGTAGACGCAGTGGCGACCTCACTGGTGTCAACACGTCTCCAGTGATTGACTGCAATAGGTCATGTTTTGCCATGCCAGTCACTGAAGACTGATGGGGGCCAGTGAAGCATCGGCATGGGGGCAGAAGGGATTGAAAAGGAGAGCATTACTCCAATTGTTTTACAAGATGTTTGCAAAAATAAAATAATAAAATGGTAAATACAAAATTGTACTGGAAACATCTTTCATAACACCTAGGCTGCCATGCCTGTGCCAGATGCCACCATGTAGCCCTAGTCTGAATGCTACTAATATACAGTATATATAAGCTGTTTATACAGTAAAGGCATCAGAAAGTAAAAAATAAGTCCTATATGGATTTCTTCTCTCGTACCGGAAAGCAATGCGCTCCTCGTGTATAATAACGCACGGACAAGAAGCAGCCAGACAGATTCCAGCGTTCCCTTCTCTGGTGCAGGTTGGATGCCGCTCTATCAGCAGACTCTCTCTATAGACCATCATCGTGTGCGCACTTCTGCTGCTGGTCAGTCATGATTATATAATACAACGTAAGCTACTTTACCAGCTGGAAAATGTGTTTGGGGGGAAAAAAAAAAATCGTGCTGGGCCCCACTGCTTTTCAAAATGAGCTCACCGCAGGCCCATATGCTTGGCATAATCACAGCCCTTTACAGCTACAAATGTCTGGGAAAATACTAAAGACCGGGACAGGAATGGCATTCAATATTACCAATTAAAATTCCATCTCTGCAGAGCAAAAATCTCATCCGAAGGCAAGCTTCACAGTAAAGCAGAATCACCCTAGGAAGATACTAACAGGGAGCGCCCGTACACGTGTGAATAAGGCTACATTCACACAACCATACTCCTTTTGCTGTCTACAAAATGCAGATACCGGCCATGGGCATTCCACACTTTACACAGGCCCCTTTGTTAAAATGCCTATTCTTGTCTCCAAAACGGACAAGAATAGGACATGTTCTATAATTTGAGGCCTGGCCGCACAGGTACAGACGGGACATGGACGACATCCATGTGTTGTCAGCATTTTATGTGGCCCCATAGACAAGAATTGGTCCATGTGAAAAAATGCAGATCGGACACAGACCGAAAATACGGGGCCTAAAGTGGAAAGTTTAGAAGCAGGTCTCTAGGATCACCCTGTACATGGGGCTCAATGATAATGACGTTTCTCTCACTATTAAAAGGGTTTTCCAAGATTTTATAACTGGTGACCTATCAGAGGATAGGTCATCAGTATCGGTGGGGTCCGACACCCGGCACCCCTGCGATCAGCTGTTTGAGAAGGAGCTCCTGTGAGCATAGCGGCCTTCTCTCTGCTCACCAAGCACAGCGCCGTACGTTATATAGCGGCCGTTCTTGATATTGTGCACAGTCCCATTCACTTCTATAGGGCTGAGCTGTACCAAGGCCACGTGACCGATGAAAGTGATGTCACACGGCCTAGGAAGTGTTGTGAGAAGGCGCAGCACTGCCTTCTCGAGCTGATCGGCGGGGGTCCCAGGTGTTGGACCCCCCCACCCATCATATAGTGATTACCTAGTTATAAAGTCTCGAAAATCCCTTTAAAGGGAGTCTGTCACCTCCATATGGCCATATACAGTGCTTACATGGCTCTGTAGCACACCTATACAGGATTGTAACGGTACCTTTGTCTTTGTCTTTAGACTTGCACCAGCAGGAAAAAACGAAGTTTAATTTATATGCAAATGAGCACTCGCAAGTGCCCAGGGGCGGCTGTCAGTGTGTAGGAGCGCAGGCTGCTCTGCCTTCTTTTCTCTTTACTCCTCCCCAGCCTCTGCCTTTGCCCTATCAATGAGGCAAGAGACTTGGAGGGCGGGCAAAGGCAGAGGCTGGGGAGGAGTAAAGAGAAAAGAAGGCAGAGCAGCCTGGGCACCTACACACTGAACGCCGCCCCTGGGCACTTGCGAGTGCTCATTTGCATACGAATTAAACTTCGTTTTTTCTGCTTGTGCAAGTCTAAAGAAAAGAACAAAGGTACCGTTACAATCCTGTATAGGTGTGCTACAGAGCCATGTAAGCACTGTATATGGCCATATGGAGGTGACAGACTCCCTTTAAGTTTAGATGCTTGTATCTTTTCTGTAACGGAAATGCACTGATGTCCTAGTAAACATGTGTTTATACTGTACACAGTATACAGCATGAGGGATGGATAAATCAGCAGCAAGGTCCTCTGAAGAGTAAGGAGGCAGCTTTCAGTCCACCTCAGACTCTCTCCAGACAATGCAGCTATTCTGGAGTCTCTAATCATAGATGTTCCCTCAATGGAGCAGGTGAATAAGAGGAGAAAGTAGAGACATTGAGAAATAATCCAAGCACAGATCGAGTTATCTAGGGCCAGTCTGAATGGAAGCTCCTTCTACAAGGATAGGTCTGCTCAGGTTGACCATTGCCTGCCATACATCAAACATAAACCCCCCATCTGACCCAGTATATGCAAAGCGCTTCAAATGTAGTGGCAGACACAGCAGTGCGGGTTTTGTCATGTATGGAAACAGGCTACCTTCAGACATAAATCATATTGATGTAGATAAGGCTTTTCACACAAACATGGTCATTTCATATTCTCTGATGCTAATGTTTCGCCCGAGGAGACCCAAGCACGCTGCCACGCTGCATATATTTCCATGTCCTCTCCAGATTACCAGCTCCTTACTAGATAGATAGCTAACGGTCTGACCTGCAGAGATTGCTTCTGTACATGAACATGTCGTAGTCCCACAGCGTTATCATTTTCATGAATGGCATTTCTCTGTTCTACCATGTATATAAAGCAATATCAGATCACAAACTCACTGCAGCTTCCATGTCCCACAGCAGCAGACCCATCCGTGTTGGCTTTTCACCAGTGTGCTACAATGGAGGATGCAGAGACGTGTCTGGTCACATGGTCTACCATCTGCGGACGGGAGCTGTGTCCAGTCAGAAGACACAGCCATCTTAACAAGGGTCACTGTGGCCTAAATGGCACCTGTCAACAAGTTTGTACCTGTGGCACTGGCTGAAAGATTAAAATTCAGGAGAGATATGTTGGTCCGTGGGCTACATGAGCACAAAGCCCACATTGTAGAGAGGAGGTTCTGCCAAAGTGACAGGCCGGAAACGTGTCGGAACACATTGAAGACTTGTACATTTCTAATTAAAAGTACTGTTTCCTGACAATGGTGTCTCTAGTGGGACATAAGCGTAGTGATAACGCCCACACTGGGTGTGAAGTACAGATCTGTGATAGCTGAACCATGGCTTGTACTTAGCATCTCAAAAATATGACTAGCTTTGAGAAGACAATGTAGATGACGCACTGGTCAACCGTTTTCCCTCTCTGCCACCATCACTTTACAATAACAACCCAAGTAATAGGGACTGGTTAGTAGGGACTATTGGGCAGTCTCCATCTAAACCTGTACCAACAACGGTAAAAAAATCTCGGCCTCCGAATGGTGTCAAGGCTACAGGGTCTGTAATACAGACATTTTCTACAACCACATTTTTGTTGGTGTTAAGAAAAGTATGTGATGACAGTAAGTCTTCCAACCCACAAAAAATGGATTCTACTAGAGATCATAGTATTCGGAAGGTTTTGCTGTAAGTCCATTTACAGCACAGTACAAGTGGGGTTTTCAAAACATCATGGACACAGAGCTGTGGATTGCAGGACACGCTGCAGTGTGCCTATTATTTTCCGGCAAATTTGCAGGACAATCAGCACATAACTGCAGGACGTGAGGCAGATTCATGGCAAAAGCTACTGTGGATAAACCCTGCCATGTCTTTTTCTGGAATTTTAAATATTGATGGCCTATCCCCATGATAGGCCATCAATAGCTGATCAGCATGGTCCTGTCCCTCATATATTAGTGTATTGTTGGCCAAACCTGCTGTATTTGCAGGATCAGTCAACAACCTAATGTATATGCGGAGCTCCTGACTCTTCCCTAATAGATGTGATGTTGGGGCTGAGAGGGGTCGGGCGCTATGAATTTCACCATGCTTGATCCTTCTGTTCCCCAGGGAGACAAGCCACCGCCAGGTGTCTGCTAGCGGCTTTCTCCTTTCTTCCCATTGAAAACACATGCATGTTCGACAAACCGTGTGTGTGTGTGGGGGGGGAGTCGGGAAAGATAACTGCGAGACAACTGAGCGTACAAGAGCTGAGCACTTCAGCTTCTGTCCTAGCGATCAGTGGCTGTGAGAGAATTCATATCCCACGTCAGATACAGCAACCCTTCATGTACCTACTCATATTCCCAGTCACTGCTTTCAAGGCCATACGCCATGAAGCAGTTCACAAACTGTAAGAACAGATGATGACTAATGTTTCTTGCCGTCATTGAAACGGTTACTGAATTTGATCTTGGTGAATCCTGGGAATTTGCCAGTTATGTAATGAAGTAGTGTTCTACGTAACCTTATGTTTTGTGGCCTTCCTCATGTCTTTACAGAGAGCGGCAGCCTACATTACACCCTGATGTCAGTACAATTACTGCTCCACAAACCCTGCAAATGTCAAGCTAATAGGATAAACCAACAAATCATATCATCCAAAAACAGACACCTAATGAAATCACTGAATATCAGCTGCAGGGAAAAAACTGAAATCAAAGCTTAACCACTGCATACCCAAAAATTAGAAACCGTTCAAAAGGAGATGTGTGCAGACAAGTAAAGCCCTGGGCTTGTCGTCTACTAACACACAAAGATATTTCCCCCAGAAATGAAATGGATTTAGTCATAATACAGGTGCGAACACCACAAACAGCACTACCTCTGCTATATATCTTCTGGAGACTTCATTCCTAGGGGAACCCATCTAGAAACATTACTAGAGGACGTATCGCTGCTTACCTAGACAGGTCTGACAATATGGGGTATGGGACGGATGGGGCCAATCCCCATGTGAACGAATGGTTCGCCTAGGGGTGGGCGATTTAAAAAAAAAAAAGGATTATTTTCAATATAAGAACAATTATAATTTTCAATCTTGATGAGGGCTTGTTTTTTTGCGGGAAAATATGTAGTTTTCATTGGTATCATGTTGGGGTAACTGGGACTTATTAACATTCATTTTTTTTGGGGGGGGGGGGGAGGAGATAGAAATCAATTGTCATTGTTGCACTTTTTACATTGTTCACACGGCTTTAAATAATATTTATTATACAGGGTGTGACATACACGGCAATATCATAGTGAAAATCGTTTTTTTTTTATTTACATAAAATTATAAACTTTTTTTTTAGTCCCACTTTGGTAACATTGCTTCTATAATGCATTTATATGCCTTGAAAACCAATGCATTATAGCCTATCACCGACAGGCTGTCTATTAGGCTAGCCTGCAGCACAGCTGAATAACCATACAGTTATGGCAGGCCTGGAGAATTTTGCAACCAATTGGAACCCCGTGACTACATTCGTGAGAGGCTGCCTCTAACTGCCTAGTTGTCATAGTCGATACTGACAGGTAGATCTGGGTGGGATCAAAGTCATCTCCAATCCCAACTGTTATAACTGTGCTCTGTTCAGTCCCTGAGGAGTGCGCCAGAATTAAAGGCTCGGAACTGAACAGATTCTTCATAGGCTGCATGATACACTGTTCCAAACCCCCCAAAAATGATTGTGCAAATTTTCTCCAAAAAAATGTAAATCTGATTAATTGCCCCGCCTTAGGTTTGCCCATTATAATCAAAAGCTAATCATATGGTTTTCGGAATACTATATGGCTGCTATGGGTCCCTTGGAAAGAGATAGCCCAGTCCTGGTTTAACCCAATCCCCTACTACTGAGCAGAATGCACTCTATAGAACAGTATTAAATGCTAGCAAACAAGGGGTTAGTAAATTTCCCAAAGGGTTATGAAAAAGAGGAGGAGAAACCAGGGCCAAAATGGGATCCCCTTTCTTCTATGTATGTCATTGATCTGCATGGTCCAGATGCCTACTGACTGGATATTGTCAGAAGACAACTACTGTATATTAAATGCTTTTTGTAGGTAATGGTGACCTACCCCCAACTATGGCGGCTCCTTTACCCCATTAAGCATCCGATGTCTTCATCTCATGGAGGACTAAAGACCTCAAGTGATTGCAAGAGTTGAAAACAAAGAACCCTCTTGCATTTTCCAGGAATTGTTGGGCCTTCCTGTACCTATACAGGGTGCTGTATGCTATTTGCCATGATTTCACAGTCTGACAAGTGATCTGATGAGATAAACTTTACAATTTTCTGGCTCATCTGGCCGGTGGCAGGAGGCAGATACAAAGCTTGTAATATCCAGTGAGGGTATAGGCCATGTTACAAGCATGGCCTTCCTTCTGCCAGATGGCTGTTAGGAGGCCAAAATGAAAAGACAGAAATAAAACTGTCACATACAATCAGTCACAGAGGCCGCGTTATCAATACCGATCCAGGTAACGAAGGCAGAGCGTATCCACCGCCATTCAGGTTATAAATATCACCCATGAACCACTTATTGTCTACTACTCTCCCAATAAAGCGCGGCTCCATAATAGCATTACATGGCAGCTCAGACGATTATTTACTGCTGTAAACGTCGTTACAGGAGCACTTACATAAATGCAGTTTTCACTCAGAAGAGCTGTTTGATCGAAGCATTTTATGGTACTAATCAAGAGAAGCATGGTGCCTCCGTGCTTAGCATAGCTTTGCAGTACTGGAGTCTGGAGTTTGAATCCGACCAAGAACAATACCTACACAGAGTTTGCATGTTCTTCCTACATTTGTGTAGGTTTCCCCCCCACACTCCAAAAACATACTGGTAGGTTAAAAGAGTTTTCCAGGAGTTCAACATTGATGGCCTATCCTGTGGATAGGTCATCAATATCTGATGGGTGGGGGTCTGACTACAGGTATCCCCACTGATCAGCGATGAGCACTGCGGCCTACTCATGGCATACCAAGTGCAGCTCCATACACTGTAAAGTGGCTATACTCAAGCCAGTTCACTGCAACCAGACCATGTGATGTCACTGGCCTAGGAAGAGGTGACATCATTCTATGGAGCTGATCGGCGAGGGTGCCTGGAGTCAGACCCCCACAGATCTGATATTGATGACCTATCTCGAGGATAGGTCATCAGTATAACAAAAGCGGACAAGCCCTTTAAAGGGGTCAGTTGTCTGGCATTCTCAGGTATACTGGGAAACTCTATCATTAAGCTTGGAGCAGATGAACAAACTGAGCCAGGCCACCGAAGAGGCAAGGAACAGGTGAGTATGATCCTTTCATTGGGTACAACATGCTAGGAAGCTTAATTAAAAAGTGATCAAATCCTCCAAGTAGTTAGCAATCCTATGGAACCTTGCCTTGCTTACTTATCTTTCTGAGAAGGCTGCGTGACCACTGTTATGACTGATGTTACTGGTCTACAAAAGTTGTCACTCAACATTCCTGAATTTCTAACAATTTGATAGAACAGGGCGACTACCAGACTTATATTTGCTTGCCTTTATTTTAGGGGGAATGTTCTATAATAAACAGAGCAGTATCCCGATTCAGACCATTTATGACGGAATGTTGAGCTATTAAATTCTCAATCATTTTAATTGTAGGATGATTTTCCCTGCAGTGTTCTTGACTGAAGGTACGTTTTATGGGTATTTCAGTTTTCTGTGGGTCTGAGCAGACATCTGCTAATTACACCGTCTCCACATTGTTTCCCTGGCCCCCTAGGTTTCCTGCAGCGTTTCACTCTGTCCTGAACCTTCCATGTTTCTTCATCCATAATGATGCGATATCCAGGCTGTGTGTGTTCCAGGGTCTGAAATGATCCCAGCTGCGCTCTTATCATGAGGAGAATTATGAACATTTCGCTGCACTAAGTAATCTATCAAATAACTTTTGTTACGCCATTCGTACAAAAATAACACATAATGAACGCGCGGGAAGGTATATGTGACATTTGGTGAGGCTAGGGCTGTGCATGGCAGGGATGCACCTAGGGGCTGTTCACATCTTAGTTTTTTATGTACATTTAGTGTAAATGCTAAACGTACATGGGAAAAAAAAAATTACAGATATAAGCAGTTTCAAGTATACATAGTTGTTTTTTTTTACAGAAAAAAGTATCAATTTTCAATAGTTTCTTGTTTGTTTTAAAGAAAAGGGGGTCCTCATGTATTAAATTAAACTGATATGTTTGCGATATGGTGATCTGAAGCTATACGTTTCATCCGTCTCCTATAGACTACAGTGTTAAAAACAAAAAACAAAACCATACATCACATATAAAAAAAATTTGCAGGACAGAATAGCGTGATGCTACACTATTCTGTCCTTAACCACTTCTGGACCGCCCATAGACTATGAACGTCCTTGCAGAGATGGCAGCTGCACACTAATCGTGCGGCTGGTGAGAGCCTGCAGTCAGTTCCTCGATGATCTGATATTGGCGACCTATACTGAGGATAGGTCATCAATAGAGAAGACCCGAAAAAAACCTTTAATATGTTCCCAGGTATAAAAAAAAAATAAAATACATAAAAATAAAGCCGTATATATCACAGAAAAAAAGCACAAGAATTATTTTCATAACTGAAAGAAAAAAAAAGTTATAGCCATCAAAGACGCAAGCTGTAAAAAAAATAAAAAATAAAATAAAATTAAATAAAAATGCATCTGGTCAGAAAGGGGGTTAGATGGCCGGACCCCCACCAATCTAATACTACTGAAGACTTAGGCCTAGTTCACACGATCGTATGGCTTTTTCAGTGTTTTGCGGTCTGTTTTTCACGGATCCGTTGTTCCATTTTTTTTTCTGTTGTGTTTCCGCTTCTGATCCGTTTTTCCGTTCCGTTTTTCCGTATGGCATATACAGTATACAGTAATTACATTAAAAAAATTGGGCTGGGCATAACATTTTCAATAGATGGTTCAGAAAAAACGGAACGGATACAGAAGACATACGGATGCATTTCCGTATGTGTTCCGTTTTTTTCGCTGACCCATTGACTTGAATGGAGCCACGGAACGTGATTTGCGGGCAATAATAGGACATGTTCTATCTTTCAACGGAACGGAAAAACTGAAATGGAATGCATACGGAGTACATTCCGTTTTTTTGCGGAACCATTGAAATGAATGGTTCCATATACGGAACACAAAAAACGGCCCTTTCATCCTACACATGCCACAACTCTTGGCATAAAATTTATACAAAATAAGGCTGCTTTCAGATTGCTGTAATGAAGGACCATTTTGACCCTGGTATGATGCCCGCCATACCCAGACCTCTTTGCTGAATTATTACAAAGCACAGACCCAATGACTGTTCTCTTAGGCCTCTTGCACACGAACGTGTGCGCCCCGTTGCCGTATTGCGGACCACATTTGCGGATCCGCAATGCACGGGTGCCGTTCCGTGGGCATTCTACATCACAGATGCGGACCCATTCACTTCAAATCCAGAGATTCGGAACGGAACCCTACAGAAGCACTACAGAGTGCTTCCGTGGGGTTTCGTCCCGTACTTCCATTCCTCAAAAAGATAGAACATGTCCTATCTTTTTGCGGAACGGCCGGATCGCGGACCCATTAAAGTGAATGGGTCAGCGATCCACTGCAGCTGCCCCACGGACTGTGCTCGTGCATTGCGGGCTGCAACACGACCACGAGTCCTGTAGTTTATCACATGACCAGGACAGATATATATCTTTAGGTAAATAAGGGTTTCCATACAATGATGATAAGCAGAAATCTGGAAAATTATGAGAGATGAATACAGAAAGTAAATTGGAAAATTAGATAACTTTTAATTATACAAAGAAGCGCTATTTAAAATATAAATAAAAAGTACAAAGCTCAGTCCATTTAAGGGACTTCTGCATTCTGCTCCAATTTTGGGTAAGTCATGATCACACTGCAGTCAGAGGTCCAGTTTGGAGGCTTACACTGCAAAAGGACACCACAATACAAGTGTGAACACGGCTTGAAATGTGTGTGAATCCACAATCTATTTACCAAAAGACCTCTTGAGCCAATCATTACTACAGCAGCTCTCTATGTGCAGACCATGGTAATGACGAGATGAGCAAAGTTTTCAAAAATTAATCCATTTGACCACTGATGACGTCACCTCACCCGCCCAGCGTGATGACTTAGTGACATCACACGTCAGAGTGCGCAAGAATTGGCACGGTTTCTTAAGTCGAGATGGCCACCCCGGCCTCTCCGCAATCAAATGGATGAGGTATGTATTTTTTGGGTTATTAACGCCATTCGTTCACACACAGCGCCAAGAAATCTGGATTTGTGGCAAATCAAATTTTTCCTGAAATTCAGATCGAATTCCACTTCGTTAACTTTGCTCAACACTAGTAATAAAAAGGGGGACTATTTCTGTAAAGAACAGGCTTTCTATTTCGGTTTCTGGTACGCACAACTTGCATATAATGGGTTAAACACAAGTAACGTTAAAAATTTGGCTTTTTTTTCTTCCCGCTACCGATCCATGAAAAGAAATCCACTGTGATCACAAAAGTAGCAGTTGTTGCATGTGCAAATGGTCACTAATTAGCAATTTTATATTCGTTCCTATTGATATTTAAATGAGAATAATGCAAATTAATGTGTGTGTTATTTACCACGCACATCATTAAAATGATATTTAAATGAGCATTGATGGCTATTTTTACATGCTCGGAAGCATTATTCAAATTCAGTCCTCTGGACACTGAAGAGGAAAGCACTGAACACAGAAGTTCTGGATGGAAGCTCTTAGTGTAAGATTCAGACTTCTCGGTCATAATTCAACAGCTTTTCCCTACAGGATATAAGTATTACTTGCTCAGCTGGCAGGAGGAGAGTGTGCATGAAGATATCTGGTGAAGGTGCCGACTGTATGACCCCTCACCGGCAATCATACACGTGTAGTGTAGGCTCCTCTGCAGCCCCTGGATGTTTTGGGGTTTACATTCTGCAGTTGGTTTAAATTTAGCAAATCTCTCTGTGAGAAACACTAAGAAAAACAAGAAAAAAGGGGTCCAAGGATGGTGCGCTTCCCAAACAATACTCCAAGCGTCCATTTGATCCAATTATGGAGTTTTAACCCCAAAACGCATTGTTTATTGGACTTAAAAGTTGATACGCTGCATCGAATTAACATAGCTGTTCCTTTATCTTCCTTGGAACGTGTTGAGTATTGTTTGGGAAACACAGGGCCCTTTTTTCCTTCAGTTCTTTTATTCTTCAATTGCATCTTGAATATCTGTCCCCAAGGGTCCTCCTAAGACGGTGGGTTCCTGGTAGCTTGATCCCGCATCCTCAAGCCCAGGTGAGCCTCCACAGTATGTGCCAGTTGTTGTGTTACACACAACCTTCTCGCGGGAGGTGGGGTTATCTGACCGTTCAGTCTGGGACGTCATTACCTTAGGGAGTGTTGTGTCCTTTCCTTTCTTTCTCTGCGAGAGATCCTCTTTAAAAAGGCCGTCTCATGAAGACAACCTCTTTTATATGGATGCCATGGACGTTGGTGCTCCTCTACAAGCTACATGAAGAATTACTAACAGGTGGCGCCAGACTGGCCATGTATTACTTAACTGAACAGAAGTCTATGGCGAAAACCATTCTACGGAAGGTGCGGAATCACACAAACAATTGACATGCTGCAGCTTTCAAAACCCACACAACAGTGTACGTGAGATTTGTCAAATCTCATTTACTTTGCCGATTCTGTATTAAGCTACGGTTTTTCAGCAAGTAAAGATGTGCAAAATTTGCAACTTCAGGTTCCCTTAAAGGGGTTATCCAACCCCTATAATGACCCCCCCCCCCCAATGGCCGGGCCCCTCATATATATTATACTTACCCTGCTTCCTGGCACCCGCATCGATCCTGCATCGTGCAAGGGCTGTTTGTTTATATTTTCCCACTGCGAGGCTTCCACCGCCACTAATTGGTGGCTTTAGCTGTGCTCCGCTTTGTTTTACAGGCTAGGGCAGCGGTTAAGCGCCCCCCCCCCCCCCCCCCATTAGTGCCGGTGTCACCGTGCTCACTGCTAGGCGGAAGACCCGGTACATCACTGGATCTAGTGAAAAAGCCCTTGCCCTGCGCGATTCAGTGCAGGGCAAGGGAGAGCATCGGAGCATAAAATATCAGGGGGGCTCCCTGGGTGAAAAGGGGTATGTCCGGGTTCACCTCTGAACCCAGACAACCTTTTTAATCACTCAACTTGGATGAGACAATCCCTTTAAATGGACTAAGCACATGCTGTAGCCAAACTTTGTAATGTAAAATTCTTTGAGCAGAAAACATTGGCCACTGTTTACCCATAATTTTGCCAATCTTTCTACCAGCCTATATGGGTACCAATAACCTCCATCCCCTCATTCCAAACTTAACTGCATAACCTGTATTTCTATATACATTATGAAATGAGATACTCCGCTCTGTTACATCTATAGCACAGTAAAGGAGCTCCAGCCCTGCACTTTGCTGCTCCAATGATGAAACGGTGCAACGCCCGTCTCTGCTGCCATACACACAGTCACATCTGATACAATGACTCACTCGCAGCTCCCTCTTCCATTGTTCTCTGGGTGCGCTCATGGTAATACATTTAGCTGCATATTTCTGCTCAGGAGTGGATGTGTTACGTAACATTATACTAACAATGTCTGCAGCTGGGAATTTAGTCCAAAACCTTCAGTAGGGGCTTGTAAAATGCTTGACTTGCAGGTCTATGGGATGCATGCAATCTTGACCACACCAGTATAATGTGACAGGAATCACAACAGCCTGCCTTAAATGGCCTGCCATACTGGGGCCTTATCCCCTATCCACAGGATGATAGGTGGGGGGTTCCGACCATAGAGTCCCCTGCATATCAAGAGAATGGGGACCTGTGCTTCATGTTTGAAGGGAACTGAAGACTTGCATACGTGTCTACTGCTCCATTCAACTCAGTGTCTCCGGCAGCCCCACAGAGCAGAATGGAACGGCAGTGCACAAGTGTGGCTGCCCTTTCACTGAAACAAGAGAGCACAGGCACAGAAGATGTGCTGCTGCTACCAGAACAGCGACTGTGCATGCTTCGGTGCACTGTGGGTGGTGCGGCATGCACAGCTCCTGCTTTGGTAACAGCACAGTCTCGGAGCTTGCGTCGGTACTCGGAGCAGAGGTGCAGGTGCACAATTGACAGGACCAGGTGAAATGTCCAGCCCTGTCAATCAAGTGGGAGGGGAGAGCCTCTTGAGCAGCGGGGACAGTCCTCACTTCTCAGGAACTCTGTTTGATGAACATATCGATTCATACAAATCAATTCGCTCATCCCTATACGGGATAAGTTGTCTTAATGGGACAGCCCCTTTAAGATATACTAACATGGAGCACCGATATCACGTTTTGACATTCGAGTACACCCTTAGGTTTGTGTGCAGAAAATACCCAAGAAATCTTCACCAAAACAGCACAAAAACAAACAAACACATAAATCCACACTATTTCTTGCGTTGTTGGTGTATTTTTTTCTGTGTTTTTTTTTTTGGTGTGGGTTTTCACAGATCTCCTTCTTCCACGGAAGAGAGTGAGATCTGCACAAGAAAAACGCAACAATTGACATGCTACAGATTTTCAAAGTCCGCACGGCAGGTCAATTTTCACACTGAAGAAATAAAGCAAAGTGCACATGAGATTTGTCTAATCCCTTTCACTTTGACGGTACTGTATTACACTGTGGTTTTGCAGTACTTTGCTCAGTTATTATAGCGCCTGTGTTAACCCTTTCATGACCGTGCCCAAAAAAGGCCTGAATGTCCAGGCAACTTTTAGTGATTTTGTGCATGTGGTGGTTTAGTAACCGTAGCTTTTTTATTTGTTTGACTACCAAAATTTTTTTTGAAATTTTTGTGTACTTGACACTTAGGACTTTTAATTAATATTAAAAAGCTATTTTTTATTACAGCTTTTTATTGAAGCTTCTATTATAGCTTCTTAAATATAAAACTGACACCAAAATTAATTATAGCAATGGGTTCCCTATTTTGTGATGATCGTTTTCATATATAACATGTATAGGTTTGAGCGAACAGGGCAACTATGGTGACAATTTCTGTTAGCGACTGCATTATTTTATTTTATTTAAACTTATATTTTAATTTATTTTTGGCACATAATATGTCCCCCAGGAGGTCATTAAAAGACCTCTGGAGAACACTGACTTTTTTTAATTGTAATTTTTTTTTTTACGCTTTTTCCACTGTAACTGGGGCATCCACAGGAGCCCCAGTTACAGGGGGAAAACAGACTCCTGTGGGGGCATTACACACAGGCAGAGCTGATCAGGGTCTTCTTAGACCCTGCTCCTGTTCCTGCCCCAGACACCCCTGGCGGTTATGTGACTGCTGGGACTAACAGAGCAAGCGGCTATGCGGCTTCGTGATCTCCACCATGCACTCGTGCAGCTCTCTCCTGTCGGCACAGGAGAAGGCAGAAGAGGTAATAAACCGCTCCTGTCTTCTCCTTAGGGTCCCCGCTGTGTCTCACAGGCGGGACCGACCTGCTCCTGCTAGATTGCAGGAGTGTGAGCTTTAATCCCAGCGCTGAGCAGAGCTAGGACTAAAGCGCTGCCTGCACGTGTATATATGTGCTACCTGCACGGGGCATGTGCAGATAGGATGTATATACCCAGTGGGCAGTCGGGAAGGGGCTAAAATAAAAAATCCCCACAGCAGGATTACTGAATCACTCCTGTTAGTATATGTAAAATGTGCATTATCCTGACTGGCTTGCCAAATTTCAAATATGGGTTAATGTGTATTATAACAGAAGGACTCACGATTTCTTGTAAAATATGTTGATTCATGTCTTTAGGAAATTTGAAGGCAAAATACAAAATAGTTGCATCAGTTATCAGTCTGTGTATCTGACTTTAAAGGCTATGTAGACCTTTGGGGGCAATTTTTTATTATTGTATTTGACAAAGTTTGAGCTAAAAATATATATTTTTTAAATTGGTCTTTATTAAAAATGGGGCGTCCTTTTTTCTGTACAGAGCTGAGATGCTCTAGATGAGAAGCACCCTTTGTATTTTCTGTCTTTTTTTCCATCAGACCAGGAGCTGACGGGCTCCTAATCTCTGCTCTCTGACCTTATAAACACTCATTATAGCTCAGTTCTTATCTTACCGATAAGAGTGTGGCCTGAATAAGTGTCTATAATCTCTTAGTAAATTGGAGATAAGGTTTATTAGATGACCGGTACAAAGTAAAAGTACCAGACCCGCAGCTAGAAAAACAGTTAACCCTTTGTGACAGAACGGCTCAATATTTTCAATAAAGGCTAATTGAAAAAAAATATTTTTAGCCAAAAATGCAAAAGTAAAATGCAATCATAATAAAACATAGCCTTTAAGGTGTTGTGTTGGAGGTCAATGAATTTTCTCGAGCCCTGTGTGTGTGTCTTCCTTGTCGCTCTTGTTTTTCGTGTCTGTCACTATCCATGCACAAAATTTAATGGATAAGATACCGCCACCTGCTTCAGCTTCATCAGTACATCTGTGACTTCCACTGTGTCTGTCACCTGCACTAATTTAGAATAGGGTCTTCATATAACTACTTCTTGCACAGGAGCCTCTGGAAAATGCCTGATGACCACGTGACAGAAAAAGCAGCTAAAATGGCAAAACGCTATGTCTGACAAAAACTGAATGCAGTAAAAGGTCTGGAGCTCATGAACTCGTCACAGTTAGGGCACATGAAGGGAACTGACTCAAGTTATCATTTTTGGCTTGGGTTACATGGGTGTAGAGCTTCATCATAGAACTGAAGTGTCCCCTCCAAATCAAATGACCTAATAATCCAGCAATACATGGGTGTAGAGGACATGACTTGAGGGTGTGGATCATGTACTTCATTATAAATCCGCATTTTAAGCAGAGTAGTAATTACCCATCTGCCAACAGAGAGGCTGCTAATAAGGATGTGGATGAAATAAGCCGCCACTGAGATCTTTAAACATCTCTTGGTCACATTTTCTCAGACGTAGCTGCGTGTGAACAGAAAGTAAAATAAATGAGACCTTCTCAGGGGCAGCTAGTGTAATTATGGACTGGCTGAATGACATTAAATGAGGCTGCTGGTCAAAATCGCTTGAAATATCGCACCCCATTTCTGCCAGGAGAGGCCAATTACAAGTCTGGGTGGCACAGCGTGTTAAACCTTGCATGCTAGACTCATAGCAGGGAATTAAAGTATAATTATCACACGATTACACACAGAAAGAGGAATTGCGAGCATCTGACACACATATACTACACTAACATACATGATACGCTTATGACAATGCCTTCCGTTCCGAGTAAGTTGGTCTACATGTTTTACAAATGCTGGTGGATCCTAATGTTTTTGTGGGATTTGCCAACTGCACGCATGACTTTTTTTTGTCCGATAAAGAAACAGTGTCTCAAATGGATCCCATATGGTCAAATAGGTCTGTTCAGCACCATTTGGTTCAGTTGTGTGGCAAAGCCAACACTTCCAATTCATTGTTCTATGGGCATTTGTCAGCAGATTTGTACCTATGACACTGGCTGACCTGTTACATGTGCGCTTGGCAGCTGAAGGCATCTGTGTTGGTCCCATGTTCATATGTGCCCGTATTGCTGAGAAAAATGATGTTTTAATATATGCAAATGAGCCTCTAGGAGCAACGGGGGGCGTTTCCGCCTAGCGGCTCTGCTCTCTCTGCACCTTAATTGACAGGATCAGGCATGATGATGTTTTCACTGTCTGGCTCTATCAAAGTGCAGAGACTGCGGCAGTTGCAGAGAGAGCAGAGCCTCTCGGTGTAAAGACAACGCCCCCGTTGCTCCTAGAGGCTCATTTGCATATAATAAAACATCATATTTCTCAGCAATGCGGGCACATATGGACATGGGACCAACACAAAGGCCTTCTGCTGCCAAGCGCACATGTAACAGGTCAGCCAGTGTCATAGGTACAAATCTTCTGAGAGATGTCCTTTAACAATGCAGAACAATGAAAATTATGAATAATAGTGTGAACTTATATACCTAATACAGCTGGGAGATGGAAAACCTCACCTGAATATACAGTATTGCCTTTTTAGCACTGGAATTTTCTATAATAGAACAAATCCTAGACCTACAGTACAACTAATCTCTACAACTTCTCCACTTTATAAGCTAGGCTGTGTGCAGACTGCGTCTAATTTGGCATATACGCCAGGGGCGTCGCTAGGTTAAAACATTCGGGGCCTGGGCCCCGGATGTTTTGTCCCATGCCCCGAATGTCCTGCCTACCTGCTAGATGCAACTGTATTGCCGTACACAGAACGGCAAATACAATTGAATCTTATACTGGGAACAGGCGAAGGACCTTTGGTGACATCACAGGTCATGTGATCAGCAAAACAGGCTGTGATAGGATGACCTGGATGATGTCACCATCCAGGTCATCCTATCACAGCCTGTTTTGCTGATCACATGGCCTGTGATGTCACCAAAGGTCTTTCGCCTCTTCCCAGTTCAGGATTGGACCGGAGTCAAGAGGAGAAGGAGCCTAATAGTGATGTCTGTACAGGCGAGGTAAGTGAAGGGAGAGGTAGAAAAAAACTGGGAGTTGTAGTTATTTAACTGGGATGTATTTTAGGGCTGAAGGGAGGGATGTTATTGACATGGAACTGTGTGCTTGAGGTGGCTGGGGGAGGGAGGGATGTTATTTACATGGGACTGTATGTTGAAAGTGGATGGTGGGGGGGGAATGATGTTTATGTACATGGGACTTAATGTTTAGGGTCCGTTCACACTTGCGTTTGGTGATCCGCTTGTGAGATCCGTTTCAGGTCTCTCACAAGCAGCCCCAAATGCATCAGTTTAACCCCAATGCATTCTGAATGGATGCGGATCCATTCAGAATGCATTCGTTCGGCTCCGTGCGGTCCCCCGTTCCATTTTGGAGGCGGACCTCAAAATGCTGCAAGCAGCGTTTTTTGTGTCCGCATGGCCTTGCGGAGCCAAACGCATCCGTCCTGACAATGTAAGTCAATGGGGACGGATCCCTTTGCATTGACACAAAATGGTGCAATTGTAAACGGATCCGTCCCCCATTGACTTTCAATGTAAGTCAGGACGGATCCGTATTGGGACTTAGAAATTAAAATCTAATACAAACAAATTGGTCCTGAACGGATGCATTCGTTTGTATTATATCGGTGCGGATCCGTCCTGTACAAGTACATGAACGCAAGTGTGAAAGTAGCCTTAGGGGGTGATGTTTACATGGGATTGTGCGTTGGAGGCGGCTGGGGAGGAGGTGATGTTATATACATGGGACTGTATGGTGGAGGGAGGATTATAACTGCAGGGGGCACTGCAAATCCAGGGGACATTATAGGCGTTCTTATTACTACTGGGGGCTCTATAGGAGGGTCTTGTAGATCTGCCTTATTTCTACTAAGCGCACTATGGGGGCCTTATTACTACTGTGGGGTCTGTAGGGAGCTTTATTGCCACTGGGGGAACAATAGGGGGCCTTATTTCTACTAGGGACTCTGTGAGGGTATTATTAATATGGGAGGGCATTGTTGAGGAGCATTATCACGGTTGGGGCAGTGTTACTAATAAGGGCATTCTAGAAGGGAATTACTATTGGTGGGACTATGAGGAGCACTATTACTATGGGGGGCAGTAATGTTTCTTTAGGATAGTATTTGGGGGTATGAGGGGGGGGGGGGGTTGAGGTTTTGGCATAGAAAGCAGCAGGATAACACTGTGGGGACTCCAGTTGGGGGATAATGATAGAAAGTGAGGAAGCTAAGATGTCTGTGTGTCACACTCTGCAGAGACGAGGCGGCTGAGAGAAGTTGTCCAGACCGAGAAGACGATGACAGAGAGGAGACGTCACCTGGAGGCCCTGGATGTGACAGGTAAGTGCCGCTGTATAGCAAGTACAGCATAGTGCGGGGGGGGGGGGGGGGGCATATTTATTGGGGCTTGTGCCCCGGATCTTTTGAGACCCTAGCAACGCCCCTGATATACGCTATGCCAAATGTAAGTGACATGTATCCATAGGTCCCTGATCACCTGATGTATCCTTTTGGCCTCCATCTGGCCATTATGTCCCATGCCTTTTTGTTCCACTGTATAGGCAACAGCTGCAGACTGCACTTTCCTATCCAGAGGAACCCAAAAGAAAAGGTACAGTGCGGTGTATATATATAGATACATACAAACACATACACTGTAAATGCCATACCCTTCCATCGGAGGTGTATTTTGAGAAATCTTTTGTTCTCTATCAAGACATTAGAAATAATCCTAAACGTGTAATAACTTGAATCTAGCAGAAAGAAAGGTAGCGGCTATCAAAATAATGAAGAGCGTGCCACAAGCTCCAGGCACACACCTAAAAAAGATGGGGCACTAACTATTTTCTGGAAATCCCCTTCAAATGTCCTCCATTATGTAATGACAGTCACCTAGAGCATAAACCCACCACACAACGGCTTATATCTCCTTCTGCTGCACCAAACTTCAAGTGGAAAATATCAATGAATATATCGTCATATAAAAGATCACTTAATACTTTTACTCAGATTCCTCCCCTCTTGCTGCCGCCTCCTTACAGTGGCCCCAGGCATACCTTCAAACATGCTATAGGAAAGAGAAGATGGCTGTCTGGATCTTCTGTCAGATCGTCTTACCTTTAATTGCAGTCTATCAACAAGACCTGTGTTATACATAAGAACTGCCCTGGAGCGGACACCTTCACGGCAGCGAGCTCCTAATGGAGAAGAAGTGTTAGCAGAACCTCTGCTATATGGTAAAATTACTGCGAGCACAGAATGGCCAACAGCATCAAAGTCATCCTGATATAGGCTATATATTAACTGATGGCATTTTATAGGAAGAGTCATCATATTACTATGCACCTGGACACACCTGCTTTAGTAATCTACAAGGGGGACCTACAACTGACTAAGGCTCCATTCACATGTCCGCAAATAACTGTTGCGGACCCATTCATTCTCTATGGGGACGGAATGGATGCGGACAGCACACAGTGTGCTATCCGCATTTGCGGAGCGCGGCCCCGATCTTCCGGTCCACAGCTCTGCAAAAGATAGAACATGTCCTATTCTTGTCCGCAGCTGCGGACAAGAATAGGCATTTCTATAGGGGGTGCCGGCCGGGTGTGTTGCGGATCCGCAATTTGCGGGTCCACAACACACCACGGACGTGTGATTGGACCCTAAGAGATAAGTGAAGGTTACCCAGTCCTATTCACATACTGTAGATATAGCTGCATACAGAAGAGAACAGGTGCCATAGAAAACAAATGGACTTTCTGCTGGTGCCGGCTAATGGTTTTCATTCCTACTTTCAAGGACAGGAGAGCTTTACTGGAACTTGTCCCCCTTTATTCCAATCCCATCATACTTTTTTTTTTTTTTTTGCCTCAAAGCTTCCCAGTCTTGACTTTGAGAGGACTGACTATATGCTTTATGGACATCCTAGAGGAAGGCTCCACTGATGGACCCCTCTCTATAACTTTGTTAGGCTTCGTTCACATCTCCGTCAAGAAGATCTAGCATTGCCGGATTCTCTGCTCCACTGCCTTATCCCCATTAACCATAATGAGGTCCGGCGGTGATCCAGACACTTGTTAGCCTAAATGCCAGAGAAGAAAAAGTTGCATGCAACAGTTTTTTGTCCAGCCGACATCTGGCATTTGTGCCAGATCAGGCAACTGGATCTCCTTGACGGAGATGTGAACAAGGCCTTAAAGCTATATTACACTGGCCGATATTTCGGATATTTTGCATGAACACTTGTTCGCGATCATCTTGCAGTGTAATAATTCTGCCGATTGCCCAATGAACAAGCAAGCAGCGGCAGATCATGCTGACTAATAGAGATCTGCCACCGGCAAACCACTGTACAGTATGGGGACGAGCAATGGCACAGTGATCGATCCTCCCCATGCTGTGGAGGGGATCGCTGCATGTAATAGCAGTGGTCCCCTTCGCTAGCTAGCAAGTGATTGCCAGGAGGGAATGCTTCTTTCAGAAACCTCAACCACACACTGCAGTAAAAATCCACAGTGTAAACCGACTTGAGATGTGGGTTTTTAATCTGCTGCATGTCGGTTTACCCTGTGGGTTTTACCCACCTCTGCAATGCAAAGGTTGAAAATCAGCAGCGGGCACAAAGTGATCCTGGCAGCAACGCCACCAGCAAAACCTGCCCAATTTCAGAGTTTTCCGCGATGGCTGCTTTCGGACAGATCTGCTAAATAGATATAGATGTTTCATTCTGGAAATCAGTAGCAGCCCAAGATGACACACTTCACAAGATGATCTTCTCACATGTCATCAGAAGGTCATTTTGACTGGACTCTTCCATTTATGTCCTATAACTGTGCAGAAGAAAAGGCTGCAGAATCCCCTTTTACAAAAATACTGCGTTTATCCATCTCATCGCTTCCTCCTTCCCTGAAGGAACTCCAAGGACAAACATCAAACAGAAAATAATCAGATTTTACCACTATGCCTGACGATAGCGGCTGCTCCTAATGTATTTTCATCCCTCAGCATACAACCTCCAGCAGTGCGATCGTTGCTCACAGTACTTTTCCATTCTTCGCCAGACAAGGTGTTCATGGGATTAACCAGACAAGATTATTACTCTAATAATACATCCTGTCCTCTCAGATATCATTAGTGAGCTCAGATGTGCGTTGGAAACGTCCCGTGCCCTACACCCCCCCACTTCCGAAAGACTGTGCTTCCAGGGTAATTTAAGAAGATATTTCTTCTAGTTAATGTAAGGTATACCATGAAAGCTGCAATCAGACCTCAATGTGATCTCTTTGTTCCCCAGGAAAAGTGCAGGATAGTCAATGGACTGGAAAGGAGAAACACATCATCGATAAATCTTACAGGAGAGTGCCAGCTTAATTTGCAGGTACCATCAAACTCCGACTAGTCTGACTAAGGAGCCATTATATTCATTACAACACTGAGTCACTGAGCTGAATTGGCAGCTCTCCGCCGGCCTCACGTTGCGGCAGAAGGTAGATTAAAATTCACAATAAATAAAGGTGGTTTCTGTAAAGGAACATCTAAGGCAAATGTCATTGGAACAAGCTGTCTGATCATAAACAAGGGACATTTAAAGGTAAAGCAGAGAAAATCTCAACTAAGCAATTCCCACGAAACCTAACCTGCTTGCTTTATTCTGTCATCTGCACCATTTCTTATTTCTTTGACAGATCATGCTAGTAATAGCGGCCTATCGAGAGCTGTGTGCGCCACTGTCCACAACTGGATAATCCCCATGGTTATTCTTGCGCAATACTAAAAAGAAATGTGTCAAATGGCCTCTTGTTTAAATCAGGTTTTTACGTTTAACATATTTTTTAAAGAATTTTGGATGATATTTTAAATTTTCCATGTCAATATCTATATTTAAATGAAACCCATAAAATCCTGCAGTTTTCACACTGGCCTCTAAGCCTAATAATTGGCGCCACTTCTTGGTCTGTACAGATCACTTTACTGCAGTTACCTGCTTATCTGTCATTCTGATCCTGCCTGTAATGATACCACCTTTGTGTATAGATAAGACAGGATCCACCATTCACAATTGGTAATTGTCAAAGTTTATCTATTCTTTTCTTGTACAATGACATCAGTACAGGTCACAGAGTGTGCCCAGAAAACTCTCCCATAGACGTTTTCCCATGAGGTACCCTCCAGATCAGTATCTATGGCCCATGGAGCTGCCGTAAAGCAATTTTCTTAATGCTCTCTAAATGCTGTTTAAACAGCTCAGGCAAGATGGCTGCCCCCATAATCATGTTCAGGAAATAGAATTAAAAAAATCTGTTATTAGAAAATAAAAACATTAGAAAAAAAGGATATGCGTTGCTAACTGGCAGATAAAAAAATTGGTGACACATTTCCTTTAAGGCCCCTTTACACTTGCATGTTCAGGCAGATTATCGCTAAGCAGCATTTGCACGAATGCTCATTAACAATTATCTGCTGGTGTAACGGTGCCGCTGATTATCCGATGAACAAGCAAAATGTTCGGCGAATAAAAAGATCATTGGTGCAGTCACCTGAATAGTAATTTGCGAGTAATGGCATTAGTGATCGCTCCTCCTCATACTATCTCTATATACAAACTTACACAGGTAAGGAATACTATCAATCAGTGATAACACCTCCCTGTGTACAGCTATCAGTGACTGACAGATATGTCTGTATATACACTTACAAAGAGAATACTATCAATCACTGATCACACCTCTCTGTGTACAACTATCAGTGACTGACAGCTACCTCTGTATACACACTTACACAGAGAATGCTACCAATCACTGATAACACCTCCCCGTGTACAGCTATGTCTATATACACACTTACACAGGCAAGGAATACTATTAATCACTGATAACACCTCCCTGTGTACAACTATCAGTGACTGACAGCTACCTCTGTATACACACTTACACAGAGAATGCTACCAATAACTGATAATACTTCCCCGTGTACAGCTAAAGTCAGAAAAATCAAATAAATAAATGTATAAATTACAAGAATTACTGATTCTTTTCCCACTGAGCATGGTGGCTCAGTGGTTAGCGTTTGTGCTTTGCAGTACTGGAGTCCCAGGTTCTAACACAAACAGAGACCACATCTGCCTGGAGTTTGTATATTCTCCCCGTGTTTGGTGGGTTTCCTCCCGCGCTTAAAAGACATACTGATAGTGATCTGTTCTGCTCCATCTGCTCTACATATTGATGCTCGCAGATTGCATTTTCCGGGGACAGGTTCTAATTAAGCGGTCCCATTATCTGAACGGGACCCCTTCAGCTCTCCTGACATGTCTTTGCCGATCTTGCTATTCCTCCTGGAAATGGATGTGAATGTGGCATGTCCTTACACAGTCTGACTGTTCAGTCAGGTCTGACAATGTCAGAGTGTGTATGGACAGCCTCTACTGATAAGGAGAAAGTTTACACTCAGCTACCTATTTATTCATAGATTTCCAGAATGAATAAAAGAGGAGCAGCACAGTACAAAATTCTGAGAAAGGGTGCCATTAGATGGGGAACATAAGTATCTATTTAAGATCCGGAGAGCGGATCTCTTTGATTAGAGAAGCGCGCTTTTTCTAGCAGCGTAACAGTAATAGTGATGATGACAAGTAAAAACATCCAATTACCGTAATCCCCTCCTGATACTCAGTCAGACGCATGCTTTATAAAAATTAATCTGAAAAACACACTTTTCTGACCACAGGGGCTTGAGAACAGAAGTGTTTATCGTCAGAGATCTAGGATTGGAACAGACATGTCATATTCACAATCTCCATTACTGTATTTAGCGAGAGAGAATGCCAAGCTGAACCAACGGATGCCTGCCGAAGGGCTGCACATGAGCCGGATTTCATTATGTCTTTAAGCTGAAAAACGAGATTTTTGAAATTTTTGTTATCGCACTTTACTAACCTGATACAAGAAATAACTACTGCCTGCAAGACAACCAGATCAGCAAATCTATAGGAGTTCACAGGATGCAATCCTGGTAAGCAACCAAAGGTGTCTATGACTGTAGAAGAAGGTATACATGACAGAGAGCTAGAGATATGATGTGGCAGGGCCTGGGTACCACTTATTTCTGCATCTCATATAGCGAACCACTAGGCAAGTATAATTAACTGTACAGTAATCAATGAACTGGAGGCTGGAGACAGTATAATATTCCCCCCTCCCCCTTGAAAATTAATGGGTTAGGTGACCCCCATGCAGCAACGAATAACAAGCCTATTTCTCAAAATGATGAAGGCTTGGACAACAGTGACAGTCACCAGGAGATGGGTCATGGGTCTCCTCCTGGGACAACCATGGCAACATTACTGAAGTGAAGGCGACAATTCAGAGACAAGGGCTCCCTGACATCATGGCTGTCTGACGATCTCTCCAAGTCTTTTAAGGACAGAGCTGCCAAGCTGATAATTTATGCACTATTACAAACTGAGATTAAAGGCGATATACACCTTCGGGAGCAATGTTTTTTTTTACAATTGCATTTTACTCTATTTGGGCTTAAAGGATATGGACACCTTTGTAAAAAGAAAAAAAAATTACACTAATTTATTTTGTTTAATTTATTAATTTATTTCTCCAATTGGTTCTATTTATCCATCTTTTTTCATTTTTGTTCTACAGCCTGCTGTACTTCCTATGCACAGCAGGCTGTTCTCAGTGAGTTTACAGAGAATCCGTCATCTGATGGATTTTGTGCAACTCCTCATGTGTGCACACAGGAGCGCGCACTGTCTCCCTCTCCCGCCCAGTGCACGGCAGCGTCGGGTGGGCCCAGTGCACGGCAGCGTCGGGTGGGCCCAGTGCACGGCAGCGTCGGGTGGGCGCATTTGTATAGAGCCGGTGGGACACTAATCTTCGCTCCAATGGAAAAAAAAAAAGTGCAATTAACTTTATAAAACTTGACAATGGCTAAGTAGGAAGAAACAAAAGAGAAGGAATCCTTTCAGGATGTGAGAATTCTCAGTAAATCCTCCAGTAACGCGCCGCCGTCTCCTGACTGCACTGCCAGCCCCCCGATGCTTTGCTGCCTGCAATACACTTTAATGATAAATCACATTAACTTTCTATGACCCCCACTGCCTGTAGGAAAACACAGCAGAGGCTCAGGCAGTCTGCTGCACTCAAGAGGGATTTCATTTCCCTCAGCGCTGTGATAGATCTGAAACGGACAAGACAAGTCTGACAGCTAGATAAAAGGAAATATCAAGTAGGCCTTCTCTCATGTGGGACTCCATTTTTAAGGCAGATGATGAAATTAGCGATGCCCGGAATTTATTAACCCTTTCCAGCCTGGCCACGTAGCATAATACAAAAACAAATTGTATGCTTTATATGACCTCCTCACCTCCGCCCAAACCCACGCGTGATGCTACCTTCTAAGAGAAACAAAGCGCGTACTTGTATTTAGATTAAAGGAAAACTCCACCAACCGAATGTAAGTTCATAAGAACTAGTGGGCAGATGGAAGGGAGTACCGTAGATATGAAGTCGGCCATGTTGGACTTTTACCAATCGATAGTTTCATCCTTAATGAGCGGAGTCGGAGGTGTCTGACAACTATTTACTCCGACCCTCCCCCTCAAAAAAATACTTGATGAACATACATGATATTGGGGGACCATGTGTTCATATGTACTGTAGATACAAAAATAGTTGCACATCTGTTATTCTGAAACAGAAAGTTTTAGTAAATCCCAATCTACAAAGTAGAACTCATTAGAGGGTCAATCTTGGGATCCGTTGGAGTAACAGCCGAAAAGGGCTCTTACAGATTCATGGGTACACTACGGGTGCAGTGGTGTCCTCCAATAGACTGAGGCCAGGGATTGTGCCATGCACAGGAGGAAACGTCCCTCGCATTGACACTACGTGAGTGATCAGCGATGTGTAATTATAATTCAATAGTTCTCAGCAATCTTCTACCTACCTGCACAGTGCAGTCTCCGGCCTTCTACAATGTGACTCCACAGCCCATCATCTCGGCGCGGGGGCATTTCTACATCACTACACATCTCTGCCTGTCATTTCCAGTAGGAAGGATCGCTCTTTCATGCAGTTCAGCATGATAACGCTGCAGCATGTTATGTGTCATATCAATGAAGTGGAAGGCAAGCAGATCAGAAGAGAAAGAGAATGCGGGGGGATAAGGTGCTTCCACGTGACAGAAGACACATGTGTGCAGGCTTCGTCATATCAGATGTAACAACTTAAATCCCCCCTCCCCCCGATATAAGAAATATCAAAAACCCAAGAGAAAGTGAAGATGGATGGTAAAGATCTACCCATCAATCACTGGCATTGAGCAGAAATACCTTTTGTTTGTGCCGCTGATGGTACTGGTCAGGCTCCTGTTGGCGGTGGTTTTCCTATGTGTCAATTTGCTCTCAGTGATGGCCTCCTCGTCGTGTTTCGGGGTGCTGCCACCTTTGCTGTTGAGATCCCTCAGAACATCGTAGTTAATTTTACTGGAGATTTTCTTCTGCTCCAGCATCTTCTCAATGGCTTCTCCAGCTGTGCTGGCTTGAATGGGGGCTCGGCGTTTGGAAGACCTTTTTGGCTACAAAAAAAATAAAAAATCAATGATATCTATATATCCAATATCTTTAATGATGCATATATTACAGGGCTGATTATGTCTATGGGAGATGCATGAATAGCATATGATCGCGTTTGTTGCCTTTTCTTAGAGTCCTTCGCTGTTCGCTACTCTTAGCATCCTAGACCATAGGGTATAAGTGTCATATCTGCCCCCACTATGGGTTATAAGTATGATATCTGCACCCACTATAGGGTTTAAGTGTGATATCTGCTGCCACTATGGGGTGAAAATGTGATATCTGTCCCCACTATAGGGCACAAGTGTAATATCTGCCCCCACTATGGGGTACAAGTGTGATATCTGCCCCCCACTATGGGGTACAAGTGTGATATCTGCCCCCACTATGGGGTACAAGTGTGATATCTGCCCCCACTATAGTGTGAAAGTGTGATATCTGCCCCTATGGAGGTGGATCGCCCCCACAGCCACTGGCACTCCGACCGTACTCTATAGACAGCTGTGCTGCCCACACCTTTCTACCTTTATATGCCCCTAATATAGTGTATAAGTGCAATATCTGCCCCCACTATAGGATACAAGTGCGATATCTGACCCCCTACTATAGGTTACAAGTGCGATATCTGCCCCGACTTTAGGGTACAAGTGTGATATCTGCACCCACTATAGTGTGCAAGTGCAATATCTGCCACCACTATAGGGTACAAGTGTGATATCTGCCGCCACTACGGGGTGCAAATGTGATATCTGTCCCCACTATAGGGCAGAGACAGGGGAAGAAAAAAAGAGGGTTAGTCACTGGACCTTCAGGAGTGGTGGTCCAGGGGTAACTTCACAGGGCGCCAGAGGTAGGGCAGACTGGGTGTAGTAAGATTGTGTCTTGTCTATTTGGAAATGAAAATAATAAAATTATATATCTTAGGAATATATATGTTGGTCAAATGATAATGGTAAAACAGAGAGGGGCCGGCTGCCAATGGTCTCAAACCACCCTGATCACTCAAGGTGGGTGATTGGAAAGAAAACAGTGGGGTTGCGCGAAAGCGCAAAAAAGGACCACAAAGGGGGCGCCAGTATCCCTAATGTCTAGGGTTATGATGGTGTAAAGCACAAAGGTAGAGGCTTATCTTTTTTACCTTTTTTTTGGGTTATGTGTGTACACTCACTCCCCCACCCTGGCTTTGAAATAAAAGACTGAAAGAAAGAACAAGGACTCCAGAGTGATCACTGTTCGTTTCTGAGATTCTACTGGCGATCCAGGCGCAGGAGGTGTGATGTGGGTGTCTTGAGCTTTATCCCACATTACCCTCCTGGGTGAAGTGAGTCACTAAAATTCATGATTTTTTAAAATTCTGATTTTTTGCTTTTAAAACCCATTATTGGATCTTATACCTTGATTGAATATATTTTATCGCTATTATCTTATTCTTAACTACTAATAACCAATTATATACCGATCAACTACAATATCCGGTGAGTGTACACACATAACCCAAAAAAAAGGTAAAAAAGATAAGCCTCTACCTTTGTGCTTTACACCATCATAACCCTAGACATTAGGGATACTGGCGCCCCCTTTGTGGTCCTTTTGTGCGCTTTCGCGCAACCCCACTGTTTTCTTCCCACTATAGGGGACAAGTGTGATATCTGCCCCCACTATAGGGGACAAGTGTGATATCTGCCCTCACTATGGGGAACAAGTGTGATATCTGCCCTCACTATGGGGAACAAGTGTGATATCTGCCCTCACTATGGAGTACAAGTGTGATATCTGCCCCCACTTGGGGTACAAGTGTGATATCTGCCCCCACTATAGTGTACAAGTGTGATATCTGCCCCTAATATAGTGTATAAGTGCAATATCTGCCCCCCACTATAGGATACAAGTGTGATATCTGCCGCCACTATGGGGTACAAGTGTGATATCTGTCGCCACTATGGGGTATAAGTGTGATATCTTTCCCCACTACGTCATATTCATAATACCTTATTATTTATATTCCTTTCTGGAAGCACGTCACTGACCTCATGTGATCAAATCCAGCCAAATGGAAGGTCACAGCCTGAGTCTCAGGATCACAATGAGCTCCTTACGAAACATCTCACAAATCCTGATCAATATTCACACACACAGTACAACAATAATATAATAAGTCTGGCTAAGTGGCTTGAGTTAGCCCACGTTCACACTTTCCATCTGTCGGGGATTCTGGCATTTCTGACCGCAAGAACCAGACAGTCTGCAGCACTACTCCTGCTATCAAAAGTAAAGGGATCTTCAATGGGATCCATGCTAAATGCATCTGGCATAAGGGTGTCCATACACACTGAATATACATGCAGATTACTGCTAATAGCCAGGCTGTACGTGTACTTGCCATTTGAAGTATAGGTGCAGCCCAGCAATTAGCAGTGCCATCAGGGGCAAACTGGCCATAGACCCTACAGGGAAACTTCTCAGTGGACCGATGCCCATGGGGCGGCCCGAGCCGTATTCACAGCTGCCGGCCGGGGAAGTAATGATCGGACACTTCCCTCCTGATTTTGACTGTATTGCCTATCCTGAGGCAACTGGAAAAGGATAGAGTGAGGCAGCTGGTGCTGGCCACCACTGGGGGGCATATTCTGGGGCATTATGTTGTGATGCACTGTGGCATTTGGTTCTGCTGGGGTAGTATTTTGTACCGCAATATGGTATTGCTGGCCCCGCCTGCTTGTGTTTACCGCATCTTATAACATGGGACCACTTTATATTCCTAGTGCGCCCCTAGGTGCCATAACTGTCATGGATAAGTACAAAGGCACGAATGTGAACAGACCCTAGATGACCACCATATATTAGATGCAGGATCTTGTACTTCTAGGATGACACATGACAGGTGCCAGTGCTTCGTTATTTGTACCATTATACAGTGATAACGGGTCAAATCGGATTCCCCGGCACCAGATACTAATAAAGAGCCCTGGACCACAGCTGCTTCAGCGCTTGGCATGAGCCTGGACCAGCAGATCAATCACATTTGCCCTGTGACTGCAGTAATTTATGCTACAGATGGCTTTGACATATTAGCCAATTTAACATGTTCTGCATATGGCAGCCCTGATAAATTGTGATAAATCCACGGCAGACGGCCAAGCAATATGAGAGAGGGCGCAGGGCCGGAAAAATAGGACTGTAAAGTACTGCGAGTGTCTGTGGGGTATATGTGAAAATGATGGGAGCGACTGGCAATGGACCTAAGAAACGTTTACAAACTTCTCTTACATTATAAATGTGGGAAAAAAACAACCACTTTCTGAGGCAACTCACCCCCTGCCCCATGCCACAGTTGGGCCTTCAGACAACCAGTGCTGCCATTTACACACATCCACTAAAACTAGAACTTTCTAGAAACACCTATGTTCTCTGGGAGAAAGTGAGAAAGTTCTGATCTGGTACAGAAAGGTGGAAGAAAGCAGTAATTTGTGTTTCGGTATGCCTCAGGCAGCACTGTATAGAGCAAAGCGGGGGGCGGCGATCTGAAAGAGTACAGTGAGAGCGCATTACTCTATGCGCTGGTGAAAGACCTGCCTCACCCTGGAGGTGCCACGTACACTGGCACTGCTGAGGACTGGAGCAGCACGTCCTGGCGGATAGCTGCCGCCCTGCACTATGTGCCCAATTCTTTTGTCTGGTTCACAGCGAGCACAGTACTGCTACGCACTCGCTGCGTCAGTCACTTCCTCAAGCTCAGGACGTTCTGCACAGTGCACTGCTCTATTGGAGAGAGGAGCAGCACTACTGAGCTCCGCTGCCTCTCACCCTGTTGCCTGTGCCCACTTGATCCTGTCATGATGAAATATTAGGTGGATGGGCTAGACTAGACCCCGGATGATGGGCTGGGAAGAAAAGTTAGATTTGCATGGGGGGGGGGGGGGGGAGGTTGTTCAGTTGGCACCATTTCAATTTCCACCCCAGGCAGCAGAAAGGTTCAACCCCCACTAATTAGATGCGGAGTACGGGTCATTAGTATTAAACACTCGGACCACCCCTTTAAGACTGCTTCTTAAGACATGGAACGCCAATAGATCAACATGTTGCAAAGAGAATATCACCTTCCATAGGACAGAAGCAATGTATTGACTTGACACTGGTTCTTTGCTGACATTATGTTTCAATTGGATTCCAAGAGAAATGTCACATTTTATAACCATCACAAACACCTTCGGAGCAGCTGAAAATGTCACGAACAAACCCCCGGGATCAGATAGATTAAAAATGTCACTGGGTGAAAAGATGAGGCGACATACAACATACAGCAGTGCTGCATGCAATATTTTACTGTAATGTAAATGAATTGGTGAGCCATGTCACTGTTTCCTAATATCTGCGGATTTGCTGTGCCTCGTACGAAGGTGGAATGCCCCATAAATAATCATGGTAATTACCAGGAAACGGAAAAACATTCTATTCAGCTTGTTATCTGTTTCTGGGAAAGCTTGGCGACAACCAATATGGCTGAAATGACAGCTCTGACACCCAGACCACTGAATGTCAAAGCCTACTTAGAAATTGGGAACATTAAACTTTTTTTTATTTTTTTAGACTGTATACTGAATGTAGTGTTGTCGTATGCAGATGCAGCAGAGCAGACTTTGTCCATTAGCAGCCCATGACACATTGTGATATATAGCCGAGATGAGTTAGTCATGCGGCTCGCTGTGATATCTTGTACCTGGCAGTGCATCACAAGGAGGCTCAGCAAACGCACTAGTTCCAGGTTTAGTTATGGCTGCATTAACTGGTGATCTCAAGTGTCTAGACACCCGGCTTATCTGGCAGAGAAGGGAATAATAAGCACTTCTCCGGACGCCCATCTTGCAGCTTTGGACTTACAATTACAAATGTTATTTATCCTCCGCACTGGTTTACTAGAATTATTTCAGCCCAGAAAAATTAATCTGAGGCCAAGGCCGTTAGCATCCAGAATGAAGTGCTTTAACTGAGCTGTACAGGAAAGAGCGCAGACGAAGAATACAGGCCAGATCCGAACAAATATACCAATGGCTGGAGGAAGAAAATAAATGCTCTCCGTGCTGTTTACAGCAGCTTACTGCAGTGTATTGGGTAAATGTAGCTCGTCCATGTGAAAAATCATAGCACGTCTACTCAGTACAGACTGTGGGGTCGGTAAATTCTGCCTCTGATGTGTGATTAGTGGCAAATCTGGCTGCATATATATAATATATCTACATATTTTACATCCCTTAAAGTTCCCACCCAACTCTCCCAGACTCCTGAATGGCAAATGTGCCTGGCATACACTAGTAAAAGCCTGTATTACACCTCAAGATTCTGGAGCCACATCCCTCTGCCTTGCCTCACAGATGCCACAATCAGCATTAAATGCGGCATCTGAGGGGTTAAATGACGGGATTGCTGTGCAATCACCATCCCCCATCATTGCGGCCCGCTCCATACAAATGTGGGTGCATAATGCCATACAAGTACGTGATTATGCGTTAAGGGGTTAAAGGGCATCTATCAGCAGTTTTGCACCTATGACAGTGGCTGACCTGTTACATGTGCGCTTGGCAGCTGAAGGCATCTGTGTTGGTCCCATGTTCATATGTGTCCGCATTGCTGAGAAAAATTATGTTTTGGTATATGCAAATGAGCCTCTAGGAGCAACGGGGGCGTTACCATTACACCTAGAGGCTCTGCTCTCTCTGCAACAATCGCATCCCCTGAACTTTGATTTACAGCAACAGGCAGTGTAAATGTGATCACACCTGTCCTTGTCAATCAATGGCAGAGGGCGCATCAGTTGCAGAGAGAGTAGAGCCTCTAAGTGTAACGGTAACGCCCCCGTTGCTCCTAAAGGCTCATTTGCATATAATAAAACATCATTTTTCTCAGCAATGCGGGCACATATGAACATGGGACCAACACAGATGTCTTCAGCTGCCAAGCGCACATGTAACAGGTCAGCCAGTGTCATAGGTACAAATCTGCTGACAGATGGCCCTTAAGCAAAATGGGGCGGGGGTACAAGTACCACTGCTTTTCAAATTTTTTAGAAAGGCTATTTAGCAAAGCCAAAAGATGCAAGTCCTGCATGCCAAGGAGTTTGGGGTCTTCCTCTGGACGAGAATTTGGATGAGAAACAATTTCCTGAATGACACAATCCATAAGCTTTGGTAGGAAATCATATCAATGCCCTTAGACATTCAGGATATATATCAGTCATCTGCTTAGAGGGACGGTCCACTTTCACAAGCAACAGTACATTTAAAATGAAAAATGAAGCAAGTTTGTGAGTCTTGAAGGAACAGTGCAGGAAACTCCGATACACCGTGTTATACCTAGTGCCCAGTCGGAAGGGGCAGTGAGTGTCTCATCTTTTGTGTTCTTTGGCTCTCTGACTACATCTTCTCCTAGGCATAACAGTGTAAGACATAGAACAAAAGGAGATTTTTAATGTGACCACTGCAGCCATTCACTGTCCTCAGCAGTAGTAGGACTAGACCAGTGCCGCAGAGAATAGTGCTGGAGAAAGGGGTTATTATTACATTTTTATTTTTAGGCTATTGGTAGGCTTGTCCGACATTTTTTTATCATCTCAGACAACCCCTTTAAGACTATATGCAAAGTTGATTAATTATTTGAAAATATATACAAATAATTTCAGCTCACCCATTAAAGGGAACCTGTCACCTCCCAAAACCACCCCAAGCCGCCAGCAGCGTGTTTCTGATGATGCCTTTCTTCCTGAAGGCAGGTGCAGCAAAAGTACTGAAATCGTTATTTTATCCCCTGCCCGGCGCGCTTCTCCACACATGCTTGAAGCCAATGGGGCAGCGGCCTCCTTGCTACAAGTCACGGTAACCGCGCCCCCTTCCCTGCCCCTTCGCTGTGACTGACAGTCGGGTGTTAGGCTGGCTTTGCCGAACTCTCTGCATAAGCGCTGTCAGTCACAGCGAAGGGGGCGTGGTTACCCTTTAAGGGTCCATTCAAACGTCCGTAGAATGGGCCCGGATCCGTTCCGCAATTAAGCGGAACGGGTGCGGACCTATTCATTTTCAATGGGGACGGAAAAGATGCAAACAGCACACAATGTGCTGTCCGCATCCGCATTTCCGGTCAGTTGCTCCGGAAAAAAATAGAACATGTCCTATTCTTGTCCACAGCTGCTGACAAGAATAGGGATGATCTATTAAGTGCTGACGATGGGCGGCAGTCAGTGTTTTGCGGTCCGCAAAACACTACGGACGTCTGAATGGACCCTTACATGCTAAGGCATTGCACGGAAACCCCGGACCACTGAGCAATCCAGCCAAAGTGCAAAACGCTAAAAAAAATTCCAGCAATCAAGCCACTGTTAAAATCCCAGCTCCTATAGCTACGCCCCTGATCACAGGATTATCAGGACTCCTTTACAGTTATGGAGAAAGCAAAATCCTAAACTATAAATTATTTACAGTCGTAGTAATCGAGAGTAATGGAGAGTCGGATCCATTGAGCAATATATTATATGGTCTGGAAAAAAAAAGCTATAAAAAATAAGAAGTTGTGTCATGTCCAAGGGTCTGAAGTCCTGCGACCTCACATCCCTTCACTAGTTTCCATCATTGCTTCTGTTCCCTTCTATGAATCATGACCTCGTCTCTTTGAAGTCTCTATGTCCTTTAGGTCAGTCATTCCAATCCATGATCTTCAAAGCCAAGTGGAGAAACTAAGCCGTTTAAAAAAAAAAGGGAAGTTCTGGGGGGCTTATGGCTTTGAAGCGGATGAATTTGATACGGCAGCACGACACATTTGTTGAAAACGTAGACTGAAGTCCAGAAGCCACGGGGAAAGTGCCCGTTACGTCATCACACCAGCGATGTGGAGGGGACCACCATTCTGGTAATACTATACAAAAATATCTCCATAGACATCTATGGGCCGCATGTGTGTGTGTCTCTCTGACCTCCTCTATTATCCCTTCTCCACAGACTTCTATGGACAGCATGTTCATGTGTGTGACTCTCTGCACTTCCTCCACCTCCCCTCTCCATAGACTTCTATGGGCAGCATGTTCATGTGTGTCTCTGTGTGCTTCCTCCCTCCTCCTTCTCTCCATAGACTTCTATGGGCAGCATGTTTGTGTGCATCTCTCTACACTTCCTCCATCATCCCCTCTCCAAAGATGTCTATGGGCCGCATGTGTGTGTGTCTCTCTCTGCACCTCCTTTATTATCCCTTCTCCACAGACTTTTATAGGCAGCATGTTCTTGTGTGTCTCTTTGTGCTTCCTCCCTCCTCCTCTCACCATAGACTTCTATGGGCAGCATGTTTGTGTGCATCTTTCTACACTTCATCATTCCCTCTCCATAGATGTCTATGGGCTGTGTGTGTGTGTGTGTGTGTGTGTGTGTGTGTGTGTGTGTGTGTGTGTGTGCGCGCGCGCGCATCTCTCTGCACTTCCTCAATCATCCCTTCTCCACAGACTTCTATGGACAGCATTTTCGTGTGCATCTCTCTGCACTTCCTCCACCTCCCCTCTCCATAGACTTCTATGGGTGGCATGTTCATGTGCGTCTCTCTGCGCTTCCTCCATTATCCCCTCTCCATAGATTTCTATGGGCAGCATGTCTGTGTGTGTCCCTCTGCTCTACCTCCCTCTTCCCTCTCCATAGACTCTCACAGGTAGCATGTAATTTGATCCTTCAGTGAGCTGAGAGTCTTGGCTTTCAAGACAGATACAGCACAGAACATTTGTTTGCGAGGGGCGAGGAAGAAAGCTGTGTTCTCTGATAAGATATTACCTATTTTATATTAACCTGTACTATTCATTTATGCACAGTTTGTACAGTGACCTTTGTGCAATGATAGGCTCATAGATGTTCTGAATGAGCCTCTCCAACATGTGGAGTGAGTATGTACATGTGTGCCATGTCTTAGTCTGGGCTTTGTATTATTTGGCTTAAAATACAATTATATAATTATATCCTCCACAGTCTAGATCAATACCAGTAAGCAAAGAGCAGCTCGTAGACTGAGAGGGGAAGAGCAAGTCAATCCTACACCATCCTGTGTTCTTATAATCACTGGCGCGTACCTTCTGTTCCTTATAAATACCCAGCTCCTTTTCTTTTGCAATTCTCTCTTCCTTTTCTGAAAGTCGTAGAAGCAAGATGTTAACAAAACATGAATGATGTTCTCGGCATCCTGTCACTTTCACTGACACATCGAGATGTCAAAGTGCGAATGGGAAATCGCGGAGCTTACCCTTTTGTTCCCGCAGGTAGTCAGCGTTTTCTCTCATCCACAGCTCTTTCTTTATTTCCGCTTCTTTCTCATTCAGAATATACTGAGGGGAGAAGAGGGGAAAAGCCAGGGTGAGCCCAAAACTGTGGAGTGGCCATCAGAACATGCCAAGTCAATGGGTAATACATATTAGATCAGCCTTAGGGTGGAAGAATTTAGTATCCTGGTCAATCAGCTTGGTAGGAATTAGGTCATGATACCTAAAATTTTCGATTACCATAAAAAAGTATTGCGATACACAATACCATTAGATACAACACTAAAACAACAAAAAAGCCTGCGAGCATTCCGCATTTTATGGAATGTCCGGACCCATAATCGATCCTATCATATTTTCGGGGGGACAAGGTGACAAAAAAAAGGCAAATCGCAATTTTTTTTTTCTTTTACGGCGTTCACCGCATAGGAGATCTATTTTTATAGTTTAATAGTTTGGACTTTGCGGATGTGGCGATATATAATATGTTTATTTATTGTTTATATATTTTAGATGTAAAATTGGGAAAGGGGGTGATTTAAACTTAAATATTTCTGTGTTCTGTGTTTTTTTTTTAAACCTGCCGCCACCAATATTTTTAATACTGGGGTGGGGGGGGGACTATGCCACCAATGAAGATAACTAACCTTTTAATACAAATACAGGTGGAAGGTGCTGGCGGCAGAATCACATACTCAGCACCCGACCTGCATGATAAGGAGCTGCAGTTAACCCCTCAGGTGCGGCACCCGCAACCTCACATACCAGCACCTGACCTGCATGATAAGGAGCTGCAGTTAACCCCTCAGGTGCGGCACCCGCAACCTGGATTTGTATTAAACGTTAGATCATTGGTGACTCAGTGGCCACAGCCCCTCCCCTCCTATTTGTGGCAGAGGCACAGTGGGGAGGGAGGGCAGGGCAAGTGTTACTCCATTTGCCCTACTAGAGCACAATTATTTAGGAAAGACCTGGGAGCTCAGACTGTGTAGGGACATACCCTATTAACAAGGAATATGGTCATGTCTAGTTGTCAATTTATACATACATTTCCAGGAGACATAACAGAAAATTGTTAATTTATGGGGAATACAAGTATTTACCAATACACACATCAAGAGAGCAGAGAGGACCTCTAGACTGCTAGGGAACCTCTGCTTAAAGGGCTTTTCTGTGAGAAGAATATTGATGACCTAACCTTGGGATAGGTCATCAATATCAGATCGATGGGGGTCCGACTTCTGGGACCTGTTTGAAGAGGCTGCAGCACTGTAGCGAGTGTCGCAGACATTGATGTACATTGGTCACGCAGCCTATCTGCACCTCAGTTCTATTCATTCAATGGGTCGGGGCTGCAATACCAAGCACAGCCCCTATAGAATGTATGGCGCTGTGCAAGCTTTCAAACAGCTTATCAACAGGGGTGAAGGGAGTCAGACCCCCACTAATCAGTAGAGAGGCCATCAATGTACTCCTGGAAAACCTGTTGAAGCCCACAGTGCCTATTTACTTCAAGCAATGGTCATGCCCATTGCAGCTTTTGGCAATGATGAACTCCAAGAACCTGCCTTGAAAGCATGGAGGTCCATTCATTCAAATGGTCACCACTGCCATGATTGGGTTTCCCTGCAGAACATCTATTGGAAAAATGAGCCTCCATTTAGTGATTCCCTCCCCCCTTTCCAATGCAAACAGTTGAGGCTCCGGAGGCAGTAGGCCCACATGCAATTATTTACTGGTTTGGAAATCTTCATGGTGATACATGCGTATCCATCCTGCTGTACAGCATACAACTTGCTTGCCCATAGACATATTGAAGTCCTGGAGTAGTACATGCCCATATTGTACTTCCACAATGTCACTGGTTCACCTGGATGAGGCATGGTTTGGTATCAGGACCCTTATATATACGTATCAGACTGGTGGGCAATGTGCATGCTGTCAGCTGATATTACTGTCTGGAGCCATCTCCTTATTTACTGCTCACTAATAATGTAATATTCATTCCATAGATCACTCGGAGAGCTCTCAGCAGTGCAGTTGCTAATAAGTCCATTAATTTCTCAACGCAACAAACTGAGCAATAATAGACACCGGAAAACAGACTAGATTAAACACATTTATATCGCCTGACATAAAAGGAGAAAATCGGGTCTCACCCTGTCTATTTCATTGTCGTCAATCCCATTAAGGTCCAGCTCTCCATCTTCCACACTGTCACCTGCTGAAATGTAAGCAGTACTTCAGTGAAATGCTATTTCTGTTATTTGAAAGCATCGACTTTAGTAACAGAGAAAAAAATATGAAAGAAATGCTGCTACATTATAATGATATATTACTCTGCATATTAATTCTGAACCTCGGGGGAGGGACCTCCAGGAACCACTAAGGATAGAAGGTTAAAACCTCTCCAAGGCTAACTTCACACTTGTGGCACAGTTATCTGGCAGGCTGTTCCGGCAGAGGACAGTCTCCCGGTGTTCTGAGGATCCGGCTTATCCGGATAGTGCCACTGTATCAATGGATGCATCCATTTTATTTCCGGCTATCAGTTTTTTTCTTCAGTTTTGCGTCTGTTAAAAAATTTATTCAATTGGCTTTTGTTTACAACCCCTGCAGTAGTCTACACCCCATAGCTCTCCAAAGTATAAATAATGACCCCCACAGTGCCCAATAGTCCTTGGTTGTGCTCCCAGTATAGATAGGCCCCTCATTAGTGCCCCCTGTAAACATAAAATAAAAATACCTAACCAGAGGCACACCAGCAACATTTGCTCTGAACTAGAGGGAGCAGGACCTGATGCTCCCAGCATGATCATGTGATGTCATGATGCTGGGAGCGTCAGGTTCTGCTGCCTCCAGTGCAGAGCAAGTGTTCCCAGCTTGACTGTGGTGAGGAGAGCAGTTTTTTTCCTATAGTATACCCCCTGTTTAGTACCATTAGACGGGTGCATTAAAAACTGGCCCATTGATTTCAATGGCTCCATTTGGCTGTCAAAATGGCCCAAAAATAGGACATGTCCTATTTTTTTTTTTTACTTCTGCTTTTCACTGGCCATTAAAAAAATGGCCCCATAGATTGCAACAGTTCTGAAAACAGCCATGTGATGGCTCTTAAAAAAAAAAAAATCTGCACCCCACGGCTGTTTGTAACGGTTGTGTAAATGTTCCCTAAGTGTCACGGTCCCGCCTGTGACTAGGACTAGAAGATCGAGGAGACTGGCTGCACGTGATTGACAGTCTCTTTGGTTTCACCTTTCTGTGTTGTTCTCCTCTATTTAGTCTTGCCTCACCCATCATGCTATGCGGTTGATAGCTCCTTGTTTGTAGAAGTCCTGGTGTTGGTTCTCTCTGACTTCTGCTCATACTGACAGCAGTCAGGGCTCGGCGTAGAGACTCACTAGGTGTGACCATTTCCCTTTTCCTAGGTTCCAGGCCTAATACATTTTCCCTTCCTTTCTGTGTTCAGTGTGGAGTGTATTTACCACACTGCGCCGTGACACTAAGTCTATGGGATCCGTTGTTGCGGTTTTATCAGTAAGGCCTCTTTCACACAGGCGAGATTTCCACGCGGGTGCAATGCAATGCACCCGCACTGAATCCGGACCCATTCATTTCTAAAGGGCTGTGCACATGAGCGGTGATTTTCACTTGTGCGTTGCGTGAAAATCGGAGCATGCTCTATATTGTGCGTTTTTCACTCAACGCAGGCCCCATAGCAGTGAATGGGGCTGCGTGAAAATCGCAAGCATCCGCAAGCAAGTGCGGATGCTGTGCGATTTTCACGCATGGTTGCTAGGAGAAAATCGGGATGGGGACCCGATCATTATTATGATTATAAGGGAAATACAGAATGCATAGTAGAATAGGGCTGGAGGGGTTAAAAAAAATAATTTAACTCTCCTCATCCACTTGTTCGCGCAGCCCGGCTTCTCTTCTGTCTTCTTCTTTGCTGTCCAGGAGGAAAAGGACCCGTGGTGACAGTCATTGCGCTCATCACATGGTCACTATGGTGATGGATCATGTGATGGACCATGTAATGAGCGCAGTGACGTCACCACAGGTCCTTTTCCTCAAAGAAGTCTGGGTACCAAACATTTCTCACGCGTGCGCATGAAGCATTAAAACGCTTTGCACTCGCGGAGAAAAAAAACATGCATGTTCCCGCGACGCACCCGCATCTTTTCCCGCAACGCCCGCGTGAACCCAGCCTAATATTACAAATCTGGAAGGGTGTTGTCGCCTATAAATAGGACCTACAATGCCAATATGAACAGCGCTTTACTCATCTGATTACAGGCTGCTGTTAAATTCCCCTTTATATTTCCACCGCCCCATTTGTATATACGGGGAGGAAGAAATCAAACATAGTTTAAAAGAGACTGGAAATATAAATCAGATTTTAGACAAGTTGTATAATTTACATAATTTTTCTGTATTTGCAGAAGGCAAATCTTCTACAGCAAAATGAAATCTCTCTGCTTTCTATACCATGGCTCCTGCAGAACCACTGGATGCAACCTTCCAAAACACGGTAATTAAGAGTGGATCATGAAGCTTTCGGTCTGGCCAGCTATTACTAGAAGTACTTCCGACTAATTAATTTGTTGCTACTTCCAGCTTTCTGGCCGGAGAATAGAGAGCACATGAATTATTTACAGACCTCAGACATTTCCAGCAATGGCAGAAATAACAGATGTTCTTTGTGATGAGGACGATGAGATCACAACGCATGAGATGATATCACTTGTGTCTCACCACAGACTATTCTCATGAGGAAAAACATAATATTAATTTATTGCTACTTAAAAAATTTATCAGATCCTTCTATGTCCACGAAAATAACTTGGCGCTTACAGCCATTAAAAAGGTTGTCCGGCTGCAATGTTATTCTTTTAAAGGGTCAGAATGACATTGAAAAACCTAAACCATGATATTCACCGATCCTTTGCCTCTCCTGTTGTGAAGCTTGTCAGGTCCCCACAGGTCCTTCTCAACACAGAGGAAGAGACCACTCGGCCAATCACTGGCTGCAGTGGTGGCCCTGCCTCAGCCAGTGATTGTCTGACAGGTAATTTCCTGTGTGTCGAGAGGGAACAGGAAGTAGAAACCCAGAAAGCTATCAGAATAGTGGTGGAAAGGGTATGACTTTTTTGTGTTTTTTAAGCGGACCCTTTTAAAAATATTTTTACTAGCATGACCACCCCTTTGATTGACAGGGCTAAGCAGTGCAGAGGGTGCAGCAGTTGCAGAGAGCTGAGCCTCTAGGTGTAACTGGTAACGCCCCCGTTGCTCCTAGAGGCTCATTTGCATATATTAAAACCTAATTTTTCCCAGCAATGCGGGAA